>NC_083319.1:29304826-29613107 GCF_963455315.2 Globicephala melas
AGAGAAACTTGGCAGTCAATAAGTTGACCAGGTGATCAAGGTTGACATAATCAGCGATAGGATGGGTCAACCCGATGTGCTTCCTGAGGGGATGCCCTGAAAAGAGCATATCACTTCCATGGTGTTCCAGCCCAGGGTACGTGGCCCTGAGATGGGTCATAAGGAAACATCAGATGGACCCTGGTTGATTGCCCTTTTACCAAAAGAAGTGCCTGTATTTTTTTTTTTTTACCTGTGGAAGACAGGAAAAGACTGAGAAACTGTTCAAGATTAAAGGACACTGAGGAGACAAGACAACTTAATGCAATGCATGATCCTGGACTGGTTCCTGGATCAGAAAGGAAAAAGAGGCATAGTTGACATTTGGTGTCTTTTTGAATTGGGTTCTGCGATCTGGATGGCAGTCTGCTATTGATGTTGATTTCCTGATTGGGAGGACTGAAGAGATGTTATATATGAGCGTCTTTGGGGAAAATACATACTGGCATGTTTGGAAATAATGGGCAATATGTCAATAGAAGAGAGGAGAGAGAGAGAGAGAGTAAAATGTTAACAATTAGGGAATCTGGACATAAGGGAAGATTTGCATAGTTCTTAAAACTTTTCTGAGAGTTTGAAATTAATTCAAAATAGATTATTAAAAGTAAGTAAATTCGGGCTTCCCTGGTGGCACAGTGGTTGAGAGTCCGCCTACCAATGAGGGGGACGTGGGTTCGTGCCCCGGTCCGGGAAGATCCCACATGCCACGGAGCGGCTGGGCCCGTGAGCCATGGCCGCTGAGCCTGCGCATCTGGAGCCTGTGCTCTGCAACGGGAGAGGCCACAGCAGTGAGAGGCTCACGTACCGCACTGAGCAGGTTGCTAGGCAGTAAAATGAAGATAATTTAGATAAATATATATATATATATTTAAAATTCGAAGTATCTCTAGCTTTGGGATTTTTTTAATTAAAAATTGTATTTTTGGATTATATTTTGTTGTTAGAACTAAAGAACTAACATTTAAAACTTAGAAGGCATGACTTGGAATTTATCCAGACAACTGGAATTGAAGGCAATATATTCCAGTGACAGCACTGGAATTAGCTTTTGCCTCCGTGTGTATTATTTTACTTGTAAATTGACGGACCAATTCAATCAAAGTAGAAGCAACAGTCATATTCTTAATGTCAGAAAAAACAGATGAAAATTAATGGATTCTGCCAAACAATCCTGTTTGTTACATGGTGCTAATTAATAATATGACAGATATTTCTCACCTTCAGATTGATCAAACTTAAGGAGAGTTTTTGAAACACTATCACCATCTTCATACTCATCTTGTTCCTAAGCTCATGAAGAACTGGGTAAAGGAATTCCAATATGAACAATGTTACAAAAGGGTGAAAAGTATCTGGAGAAAAATAGGAAAGATGAAATATTATAGGTTAACTGAAAAAAGAAGAATCAGGACCTGACAGCAATCCAGTATGTGAAATAAATAAGATTAAACTGAACCCTGGGTGTGTGTATTGAGGAATCATGAAACTCAGTAACAATCATATTTAAAAAAAAAATAAAAAGAAACACAATATTAAAGCCCATTATTAAAATAATGCAAAAACAAGCACCCAATTTGCAAGATGATTATACAAACTTACTAAATATCTGCTAAAAATATCAGTGATACTTATGATTGTGAAGAATACATGAGACACATTGTGTCTAATACTTTTAGATCATTTTAATTTAAGGTGAGAAAGTGGAAGAGATGAAGAAATGGCAGAAGAATGACAAAGACTTTTTATTTTAAAAGGGGAAAAATATTTCTTGTTCTGAGATTAGAGGAAAATAATTGAAAGGAAAACGCTAACACTGGAGCCAATAATTCGGCATTAGTACCCTGTGGACTTAATATAATGCATAACTTCTACTATGTCACAATACAATTGATTTGTAATTATAAAGCATGTGTACTGAGTCCTTTTTATTTAATTTAATTAATTAATTTATTTTTTAACATTAGAATCTGCTCCCCAGCCAATTTTTAGAGTCAAGCCTATGATTGAGCTTCATCAGACTGCTGCTTTAATTGATTGAATTGAATGTCTCAGGACAGCTTATAGGGCACTGGTACTAAATATATGATCCACAGACTAGCAACATCATTGCCATTATCTGGGAACTTGTTAAAATGAAAATTCTCAGGCCCTACCCCAGACTTCCTAAATCAGAAACTGTAGGAGTGGGGATGGCAATCTGTGATTTGCTAAGATTTCCAAGTGACTCTGATACACAGACAAGTTTGAGAACCACTACTGTAAGGTAATTTTTTTTTTTAAATATAATTTATTTATTTATTTATGGCTGCGTTGGGTCTTTGTTGCTGCACACGGGTTTTCTCTAGTTGTGGCGAGCGGAGGCTACTCTGCATTGCGGTGCATGGGCTTCGCATTAAGGTGGCTTCTCTTGATGTGGAGCATGGTCTCTAGGCACGTGGGCTTCAGTACCTGTGGCACGTAGGCTCTGTAGTTGTGGCTTGCAGGCTCTAGAGCACAGTCTCAGTAGTTGTGGTGCACAGGCTTAGTTGCTCTGCAGCATGTGGGATCTTCCCAGACCAGGGCTTGAACCCGTGTCCCCTGCACTGGCAGGTGGATTCTTAACCACTGTGTCATCAGGGAAGTCCCAACTTGTTCTTTTTTTAATTTGTCCAGAATGGTGGAGGAAATAAGAGTGGCCAGTCATTTCTTGAAAATATTTCTTTTCTTTTCTTTTTTTAAATAAATTTATTTATTTATTTTTGTCTGTGTCGGATCTTCGTTGCTACACGTGGGCTTTCTCTAGTTTCAGGGAGCAGGGGCTACTCTTCACTGCAGTGCGTGGGCTTCTCATTGCGGTGGCTTCTCTTGTTGCAGAGCACGGGCTCTAGGCAAGCGGGCTTCAGTAGCTGTGGCATGCAAGCTCAGTAGTTGTGGCACACAGGCTTAGTTGTTCTGTGGTATGTGGGATCTTCCTGGACCAGGGCTCGAACCCGTGTCCCCTGCATTGGTAGGCTGATTCTTAACCACTGCACCACCAGGGAAGCCCCTTGAAAATATTTCTTGATCATTTGAATTCACAGGTCATTTTTAACATTTCTGTTGATAAAAGGTCTCTTTTGCTTTCAAAAAATGTGCCCTTTACTTGGCATATCCTGCCCAGCACTCCTAGGAATTCCTATCACTTTGCCGGACAATGGTGGAGAAAGAAGAATAATTGAATAAAGCTGACACAGAGCAAACATTAGAGTTTACAGATTATTCATTAGGCACTTTTAGCTTCAAAATCTCATTAACATTGTCTGACAGTAATTTCAGAAAGGAGAGAAATGGGCCAGGCTTTTATATCTAGAAGCCAAAGTGGTTTTTTGTTATCTTCTATTATTCCTAATATGTGGCTCTATTATTAGTTTTTGACAACTAGCGCCGTGCCCCATAAAACACATCAGATTCGTCCCAGCAATGCTTCTTTGTTGCTTCCTGGCACTGCCATCCTCCACTCCATTGTGCTCTTACCATTTCCTTATTTTGCTTCTTCCCATCCAGCTCTTTATGTACAACTGCCTACAGTGTGTCAATTATTACGATGCACAAAGCATATTTAGTCCTCCCTCTAGTGGCAATTTAGTGAATAGTTCCAGCCATTACCCTGGTTACCCATTCTTTTGCAGACAGCAACAATGATCAAGTAATAACTAATATATATTAGGAGCTAATTTTATGCAAGGCAATGTCCTAAGAATTTTACTTCCAACTGTGAACTTAAAAGGAAGGCACAGGCCTTGATAAAGAAAGAAACAAAATCAGAAAGTAAAAAATAAGAATTTTCTAAAAAGAACAAAAAATACACAGAACACATTTACAAGATCTGTAGAATTATAGTTGCTTATACCAGTGTAATAATTTCTACCTTCAGGCATAACATTTGAAAGAAAAATGTAAGATAAATATATTTTAGGGAAAGCCAAATAAACAGGCATCTAAAGGATTTCTTTCCACATCTTATAGTAATATATGAATGCAACAAAGGATTATATGTATATATAAAAGAGGAAAATATCAGAAGTTATTTCACTGAATTTCAAAAAAGTTAAATGTCAAATCAGTTTTCTGTAGCTAAAAATGTACTCCCAAACACTCACTTGTATTTTCCTTTGTCCATATTTTTGTTTCACGGATACTTTGTTTAAAAAGATACATCTTAATACAATTGTTTATGCATCCTTCTTTTCTCTTTTCATAATCCCATTACAGGCCATGATGTACCTCGGTTTTAGAGTAGATAAACTAATTACTCTACCTCTAGTGAATATTTAAAATAAGAGGCTTTAAAAAATAAAAATAGTTTGTTTCCATAATGCTTGGGAATTCATTTTTTCTGGATTAATGTCCTGGCCCTATAACTTACTAACTGTGTGATCTTAGAACAGTTACTTTACTACTTTGTGCATGAGTTCCTTCCTCTATAAAATAGAGAAGATAGTAGGTTCTAAGTCATAGTTTTATTGGAGGAACAATAGGGTTAATATGTGTTAAGTGCTTAGAATAGCATCCATGGCATTGTAAGTTTTCAGTAATTGTTACCTATTATTGTTATTATGATAATAACTACCAGAAAATGAATATGGAAAGTCCATAGCCTCAACTAGTAATTGCCTTCATTTATATGTAATGGAGGATTATAAGCTGTATTGTAGCTTATTTAATGAGCTTTATGAACTTGATTTTTCTATTTTGCAATGAGGGTTGCAAGCATCCTTACATGTCTTCAGATAATGTCATGTACTCTTGGTGATGTATGGAGTTAAAGATTTATTAATTTATACTTTACTCTAAAAACAGCTACCTCAGTCAGAACTAAACAGTGAAACCTTCACTGCCTTGGCCCTGGCTCTGTTTCTCCAGCTCTGTGTAACTAAAATTAAATCATGGCCCTACATGTAGGTTGCCATGCCAGTCAGCTAGCAAGGGGCCATCGATCCTAACTCCAATCAGCTGAGACTTGAAGTTAGTTCCTCTCATCTGAGGGATGGGGTGGATCATCTTCTGTCGCCTCTTCTCCATTATAAAGTCAACTTCTCACCAGCCAAACCCAGAACTTCAAACTAACTGAACTTCAACTAGTGTCGAAGCCTGAATAACCAGAGAGCTCCAAATATGAAGCCCGCCCCTACTTTCAATGATTCCCTAGGAATGTGCTTCTGCCTGTATTCTTTCTCCTTAGTTCTGGCCCAGTTACTCTGCCTACTAACACAAAACCGTATGAAAAATTGAAACTTTGATCTAAATATCTTCCAAAGACTCATATGCTAAAAGTTGTGTTCTCTTTGTTTATGCCAACCAGGTTCTTTAGAACCAGAAACTTGTTGGAAGCCCAGAATCTTTAGCACACTTCCCTCCTAATATCACCCAACTGACCTGATCCCTAAAACTTTAACTTTTGCTTGAATTTTTCCACTGTCTTCCAAAGTCTTGTTAATAGAATAACTTCATTAATGAAGTTGTGGGAGCTTAGAGTAGGCTCCCCCAGACATCATAGGTGGGCATGATTTTTCTCTTTCCTCCTTAGGGATAACATATGTAATTTGCTCTGTATTTGGACAGCTGTCCCAGCGTAGGACATGTATCTCTACCTGTTCCTTTAGCGATTTCCTCATGTTGCCAGGGACATAGCATACTGTATACATAGATAATAAAACCAAAAATGTTGTTACAGTTGGTGCCTAAAACATTTCTCATACTCTACCTATGAGTGGCCCCAGTAGCACTAAGAAACTTAATTTGTACCATCTTCTATGATGTTATACAACAACATGGAGGTAGAGGGTAAGTAATATTATTCTAGCTGCACAAACCAGACTGTTCTAACTTCTATAAAATGACTTTAATGCCGAGATTTCAAATAATGTGCAAAGAAAAATACCCCATTTGCTGATGGAAAATCTGAAATATAACGATATTAAGTAAACTGCCTCTGGTCACTAGAGATTTAGCAAAAACAAGCTGGGCTTACACCCAGCAGGGACTCTACAAAGGCCTGTTCAGTAATGGAATGAATATTAGTCTCAGTTTAGGATCTGGTGCTCTATGCAGAATATTTCCCATTTGTGTCTTCTGGGTAAGTTCTTAGCAAACACAGTAGCAATCCCTAGATGTAATTATAGTTCAAAGGGTGTGGGAAGGAAATTTTCACTTTTAATTAAAGAGTATTAATTAAATACTGTTAAGCACCAGCAGCATATCTATCACTCAATCACAGGAATTTAAATCATGGCTTATTTTAATTTAGAGTAAGAATTAAAATCTCAGCCAGAGAGAGAACAGGAAACTGCCCTAGGAAATTTTATTGGCAAAGGCTAAATGAAGATGTATACAGATCAAACCAAAGTTCATATGTATTCTTAGTCATTTGGGAAATGAGCAAATATATTTATTGGGCAGCCAAAATTATTAGAGTTGAAAGTATGTAAGAAGACTAGAATGACAAATTATATTATTAGTTTGCCAGTAAAGTAACACATAGAAAACAATTTAAATAATAAAGTGTTTTATAATTATTAAATTAGTAAACTTAAAAAAAAGATTCTGGTCCAACTTGGCATGTTAAAAATGGCAAATATGTATGTATGTGTATGTGTGTGTGTATATATATATATATATATATATATATATAATTAGAGGTAAAAATATAAACTTGGAAAAGGATTATAGTATTACGGGCCATAATATGTATATTATGTTTCATTCAGAAATCCTATCTTAAGTCAAAGGAGAAAAAACAGATATATACCTAGATATAGTCTTTTGATACCTAGATATAGTCTTTTGAGCATTTTCCATATCTGCAAAACAGAGATGATGTTAATGTCTAACAAAAATGACTTGAATGCATTACAGAACCACTCAATTAAATGCTACACAGTGAATACATTATAATTTATACAGGCTATTTAAGAACTTATAAATGTGCTTATAATATAACGCTAAGTGAAAAAATAGAATATAAAATACATATACTAATTATAAGGATATAAATTATGCATATAGACAAAAACCAAGGCAGATTATATAAAAAATGAAATCACTTTCAGTACATAAATGGAAAATGTACTTTTCTGTTAGGTGTCTTTTATAATATTGTTAAGATAACATTAAAATTTATAAGTGTAAATAGATTGATAACTTATTTTTAAGATTGTCCATGAAATTTTCAATCTCTAATGTTTGAAAGTCTCTATATGAATTCTTCCCAAGTGGCCAAAGTGGGAAGTCATCTTTAATTCTCAAATTTAGAGTTAAGCTGGGATCTTCATGTGAAAAAAGATGTTAATTTATATTTTATATGATATAAATTTATACATATTATACATAGCATATATTTTCCCAAAGATATAAGTTGAGGGTATATATTGTCTTCCCTTCCTTTTTTTCTTCTTCAGAGTAATAGGGCTTAGCAACATTTTAATTCAGATAGATTTCAAATATTGCTTAATTGACAGTCTCACGTTTGACATCCTTGCTATAATTGCAGTGTGTACTATGTCAGGAGATGCTCTGTAACATCCCTGGAGACTAAATTACTGTGTGCATTGCCTATAATCTGGGCAAGTATTAGCATAATGTCTAATATAACAGGGACATATTTCTTTGAACATTTTTCAGATACTATTTGATATAAATATTATAGTAAATTACTTCTGAAACCATCAATGCTTGGATGAAAATAATACACTTATAAAAATACATTAATATGAGAATATATTATTTTATACTAGCAATGTGAAAACTCTTATTCATGAGTTTATAGCCATTTAGGAAAAAATATAAATTTTAATCCTCTTTCCATCTGTTATATTCAAATATATTTTATAAAATATACTAAATTTCAAGGAGATATTACAGACCCTTGACATTCCTGGAAGAACACAATTGTAGGAAATATTGTTATTGTTTTATTTTTCTTTATTGCTCTAATTAATTTCAAAATGTATTTGAGGCATCTTAGAGGAAAATTATAAGTATGCCGAGAACAAATGCACAACAGAAAAAGGAATCAAAACTTAAGAGGAAAATGAAAAAATATATATATATAAATTCTTCCTGGGCTTCCCTGGTGGTGCAGCGGTTGAGAATCTTCCTGCTAATGCAGGGGACACGGGTTCAAGCCCTGGTCTGGGAGGATCCCACATGCCGCAGAGCAACTAGGCCCGTGAGCCACAACTATTGAGCCTGCGCGTCTGGAGCCTGTGCTCCGCAACAAGAGAGGCCGCGATAGTGAGAGGCCCGTGCACCGCGATGAAGAGTGGCCCCCGCTTGCCACCATTAGAGAAAGCCCTCGCACAGAAACAAAGACACAACACAGCAAAAATAAATAAATTAATTAATAAACTCCTACCCCCAACATCTTCTTTAAAAAAAATAAATAAATAAAAATAAATTCTTCCTAAAGGAAGTTACACTATTATTAAACCTAAATCTGTTTATAATGACCAGGACATAGAAAGGAACATGATGGATTACAGAACTCTAATTTTTTTTATTTTTTTGCGGTACGCGGGCCTCTCACTGTTGTGGCCTCTCCCGTTGCGGAGCACAGGCTCCGGACGCGCAGGCTCAGTGGCCATGGCTTACGGGCCCAGCTGCTCTGCGGCATGTGGGATCTTCCCGGACCGGGGCATGAACCCACGTCCCCTGCATCGGCAGGCAGACTCTCAACCACTGCGCCATCAGGGAAGCCCCAGAACTCTAATTTTAAAACAAATTCATGTGGGCAAACATTTTACTAGCCCTAATCTTGTGGAAGAATTTATTGCAGGTTTCATGCCATTTGATCCTTGCCTATCTTCGTAAACAGTAACTAGCTCAGGCCAAAAACTTGAAGTCATCCTGGTCCCCTCTCTTTCTGTCACATGACAAATCCAACCCATCAGCAAATCTAATAGATATACTTTCAAAATGTATCCATAATCTTACTCTTTCTAAAACACCTTCACAGTTACTCTCCTGGTCCAAGACATCATCACTTAAATGGATTATTTCCATAATGTTTTAACTGGTCTTGCTTTGGCACTTACTCCCCTACAATTTATTTTCATCACAGCTGCTAGAGTGATTCTATTATGCAAAGAACAGATAGATCATCACATTCCTCTTCTCAGAACCCTCTGGTACTGCTGTGAGTAAAGGGTTATAAGGCCTTACATAATTAGGTCCCTACTATTTCTCTCTTTTCAACATCCACTTTTTGTTTTGATTGTTTTGCTTTAGTTGCACTGGATTTTGGGAAATTCCTCAAATCCACCAGGCATTTTCACACCTCAGGAGTTTTGTTATTTTTCTTCCCTTTGCTTGGCATGCTGTCTTCCAGACAGCTCCATGCATATCCTGCTCCCCCACACCCAGATCTCTTCTTAAAGGTCACCATATTAATGAGCATGACCATCAATTATAAAATCACACTCCTCTCTGTACTTCCTATTCTCTTACCCAGCCTTACTTTTCCCTCCTGAGAATTTATTACTATATGCTATTTGTATGAATACAGTTAATTGTTTATTTGTAATAGGATAAGGATAAGGAGAAACTGGAAGAATAAAAAGGGGGTCCTATTCTGGTGCCAAATGGGTTTAAAATGGAAAGAGACCCTGACCTTCAACATGCTTCCCCAGTGGATACTTTAAGCCACTTTAAAATGGAATTCTCATCTCAACTCTCTCAGTTATGCAGAGATGGCCTGGAGAAGGACCACTGTGCTTTACATATCAGGCAGCACCTAACCATATGGGAATCATACATCCTGGGCACAGCTGTCTTGTTTTGGGTCATTTGTAATGTTCATGGAGCCTCTAACATATTTAGCTTCTACTCTGTGGAGGCTGAGTTTTCTTCCTCCCTCCCTCCTACCCTTTCTTCCTTCTTCCATATATTTTTTAAAATTACCAATAGCCCCCTTCCTTTTCTGAATACATGTAACCTGAAGACTGAAATCTTGCAGCTTCTTGCAGTGTCTGGAATGGGTCTCAACCTCTCCAAAGCTGTTTTGGCTGTGCCTATTCAGAATCACTAGGTCTGCTTCCTCCTTTAGTCTTCTGACCCCCACTTTCTCTGTGCTAATAGGGAAAGTGAAATAATTTTCTGTTCTTGGTTAAACCACAGCCTGCTCTCTACTATGGATATTATGATCTTTGGGCTGGATAGAACCCTATGTTTCCACCATTATTCTCTGATGGATGAGAAATTTTTAAGATGAAGTATTTAAACTGGTCCTATTATAGCTTCTGATTATATGTTGTGAAGTGATAAAAATTCACAAATTTTTTGTAGATAGGGATGCTTTTTTCCAATGCCCTGTCAGTTTCTGTCTATCTTGAGTTGCAAAATATAGTCACTCAAGTTTTGTTGAGCCTTATAGAAGTGTCATATGCCCTTTCTGTTACATGTTGTTATGGGGATATCTTATAATCACCAACTGTAACTGAGCAGGACACTATGGGGCCTTCCCAGGACAGACCCCCCCCACCTACCATGTCCTCTGCCTGCCTCTTGTTTGTAGAAAAGCTGTAGTCTCCGAGGCCTCCCTGAGTCACAAAAGTCTGGCTCAAAAATTAATGATCGAAAGGATGTGAACGTGTAGTGAAAAAAATAACAGTTCAGATCATCGTGTTTTTGAAAATGAAAAACGACAATCCAAAACCTATGGGACACAGCAAAAGCAGTTCTAAGAGGGAAGTTTATACCGATAAGAGCTTACCTCAGGCAACAAGAAAAATATTAAACAACAAACCTAAATTTATACCTAAAGTAACTAGAGAAAGAAGAACAAACAAAACCCAAAGTTAATAGAAGGAAAGAAATCATAAAACTCAGAGCAAAAGTAAATGAAATAGAGACTAAGAAAACAATAGAAAAGATCAATGAAACTAAAAGTTGGTTCTTTGAAAAGATAAACAAAATTGATAAACCTTTAGCCAGACTCATCAAGAAAACAAAAAGGAGAGAGCCAAAATCAATACAATCAGAAATGAAAAAGAAGTTACAACCAACACCACAGAAATACAAAGGGCCATAAGAGACTACTACAAGCAAATATATGCCAATAAAATGAACAGAAGAAATGAACAAATTCTTAGAACGGTCCAATCTCCCAAGACTGAACCAGGAAGAAATAGAAAATATGAACAGACCAATTACAAGTGCTGAAATTGAATCTATGATTAGAAGTCTCCTAACAAACAAAAGACCAGGACCAAATGGCTTCACAGGTGAACTCTACCAAACATTTAGAGAAGTGTTAACACGTATCCTTCTGAAACAATTCCAAAAAATTATAGAGGAAGGAACACTTCTGAATTCATTCTATAAGGCCACCATCACCCTGATTCCAAAAACAGACAAAGACACTACAAAAAAAGAAAATTACAGGCCAATATTACTGATGAAAATACATGCAAAAATCCTCAACAATATACTAGCAAAACGAATCCAACAATATATTAAAAGGATCATACACCATGATCAAGTGGGATTTACTCCAGAGATGCAAGGATTTTTCAATATCACAAATCAATCAGTGTCATACACCACATTAACAAATTGAAGAATAAAAACCATATGATCATCTCATTAGATGCAGAAAAAGCTTTTGATAAAATTCAATAACCATTTATGATAAAAACTCTCCAGAAAGTGGGCATAGAGGGAACATAACTCAACATAATAAAACATATTTGTCAACATATATGACAAATCCATAGCTAATATCATATTCAATGGTGAAAATATGAAAGCATTTCCTCTAAGATCAGGAATAAGATAAGGATGCCCACTCTCACTGCTTTTATTCAACATAGTTTTGGAAGTCCTAGCCACAGCAATCAGAGAAGAAAAAGAAATAAAAGTATCCAAATTGGAAAAGAAGAAGTAAAACTGTCACTGTTTCTAGATGACATACTATGCATAGAAAATCCTAAAGATGCTACTAGAAAACTACTAGAGCTCATCAGTGAATCTGGTAAAGTTGCAGGGTACAAAATTAATACACAGAAATCTGTTGCATTTCTATACATTAACAACAAAAGATCAGAAAGAAAAATTAAGGAAATAATCCTAATTCCATTTACCATTGCATCAAAAAGAATAAAATACCTAGAAATAAACCTACCTAAGGAGGCAAAAGACCTGTACTCTGAAAACTATTAAGATGCTGATAAAAGAAATTGAAGACAACAAAAACAGATGGAAAGATATACTGTGTTCTTGAATTGGAAGAATCAATATTGTTAAAATGACTATACTACCCAAGGCAATCTACAGATTACATGCAATCCTTATCAAATTACCAATGGAATTTTTGACAGAACTAGAACAAAAATTTTTTTAATTTGTATGGAAGCACAAAAGATCCTGAATAGCCAAGGCAATTTTGAGAAAAAAAAAAGCTGAAGGAATTAGGCTCCCTGACTTCAGACTGTACTACAAAGCTACAGTTGTCAAATGAGTATGGTACTGGAACAAAAACAGACATACAAATCAATGGAACAGGATAGAAAGTCCATAAATACAACCTAAAGGTCCATTGACAGTTGAATGGATGAAGAAGGTGTGGTACATATATACAATGGAATACTACTCAGCCATAGAAAAGAGTGAAATAATGCCATTTGTGATGACACGGATGCAACTAGAGATTATCATACTAGGTGAAGTAAGTCAGAAAGAGAAAGAAAAATACCATATTATATCACTTATATGTGGACTCTAAAATATGACACAAATGAACCTTTCTATGAAACAGAATCATGAACATAAAGAACAGACTGGTGGTTGCCAAGGTGGAGGGCCTTGGGGGAAGGATAGAGTGGGAGTTTGGGGTTAGCAGATGTAAGCTTTTATAAATAGAATGGATAAACAACAGGGTCCTACTGTATAGCACAGAGAACTATATTCAATAACCTATGATAAACCATAATGGAAAAGAATATATAAAAAAAGAATGTAGGGCTTCCCTGGTGGCGCAGTGGTTGAGAGTTCGCCTGCCGATGCAGGGGATACGGGTTCGTGCCCTGGTCTGGGAGGATCCCACGTGCCACGGAACAGCTAGGCCCGTGAGCCACAACTACTGAGCCTACACGTCCGGAGCCTGTACTCCGCAACGGGAGAGGCCACAACAGTGAGAGGCCCGTGTACTGCAAAAAAAAAAAAAAAAAAAAAAAGAATGTATATATATATGTGTGTGTGTGTAGCTGAATCACTTTGCTGTACAGTAGTAACTACCACAACATTGTAAATCAACAATATTTCAGTATACTTCAGTTTAAAAATGCCCAGAAATAAACCCATATACCTATGGTCAATTAGTCTACAACAAAGGAGGCAAGAATATACAATGGAGAAAAGGCAGTCTCTTCAATATGTGGTGCTGGGAAAACAGCACAGCTACATCAAAAGAATGAAATTAGAGGGCTTCCCTGGTGGTGCAGTGGTTAAGAATCTGCCTGCCAATGCAGGGGACACGGGTTTGATCCCTGGCCTGGGAAGATCTCACATGCTGTGGAGCAACTAAGCCCGTGCACCAAAACTACTGAGCCCCTGTGCCACAACTACTGAAGCCCGCATGCCTAGAGCTCATGCTCCACAACAAGAGAAGCCACGACAATGAGAAGCCCATGCACTGCAACAAAGAGTACCCCCTCTCGCTGCAACTAGAGAAAACCCCTGCGCAGCAACGAAAACCCAACACAGCCAAAAAAAAAAAAAAGAAAGAAAGAAAGGACTTCCCTGGTGGCGCAGTGGTTAAAAATCCGCCTGCCAATGCAGGGGACACAGGTTTGAGCCCTGGAACAGGAAGATCCCACATGCCGCGAAGCAGCTAAGCCTGTGCACCACAACTACTGAGACTGCATTCTAGAGCCTGCGAGCCACAACTACTGAGCCCGTGTGCCACAACTACTGCAGCCCGTGTGCCTAGAGCCTGTGCTCCACAACAAAGAGAAGCCCCCACTCGTCACAACAAGAGAAAGCCCATGCACTGCAACAAAGACCCAACACAGCCAATAAATAAATTAATTAAAAAAATAAAAAAGAAAACAAATTTACAAAGAAACAATAAAATTAGAACATTCTCTAATACCATATGCAAAAATAAACTCAAAATGGATTAAAGACCTAAATGCAAGACCAGATACTACAAGACTTCTAGAGGAAAAGATAGGCAGAACACTCTTTGACATAAATCACAGCAATATTTTTTTGGATCCATCTCCTAGAGTAATGGAAATAAAAGCAAAAATAAACAAATGGGATCTAATTAAACTTAAAAGCTTTTGCACAGCAAAAGAAGCTATAAACCAAACAAGAAGACAACCTATGGAAAGGGAGAAAGTGTTTGCAAATGATGTGACTGACAAGGGATTAATTTCCAAAATATATAAACAACTCATACAGCTCAATATCAAAAAAACAATCAAAAAATGGGCAGAAGATCTAAATAGACAATTCTCCCAAGAAAACATACAGATGGCCAACAGGCATATGAAAACAATGCTCAACATTGTTAATTATTCAGGAAATGCAAATCAAAACTACAATGAGGTATCACCTCTCACCGGTCAGAATGGCCATCATTAAAAAGTCTACAAATAAGAAATGCTGTAGAGGGTGTGGAGAATAAGGAACTCTCTTACACTGTCAGTGGGAATGTAGATTTGTAGAGCCACTATGGAGAACAGTATGGAGGTTCCTTAAAAAATTAAAAATGAAATTACCATATGATCCAGGGATCCCACTCCTGGGCATATATCTGGAGAAAACTCTAATTCAAAATGATACATGCAGCCCAATGTTCATCACAGCACTATTTACAATAGCCAAGACATTGAAGCAACCTAAATGTCCAACGACAGATGAATGGATAAAGAAGATGTGGTGTATATATATATATATATATATATATATATATATAAAATGGAATATTATTCAATCATTAAAAAGAATGAAATAATGCCATTGCAGCAATATGGATGGACCTATAGATTATCATACTAAGTGAAGTAAGTCAAACAGAGAAAGACAAATATCATATGATATTGCTTATATGTGAAATCTAAAAAAAATGATACAAATGAACTCCTTCACGAAACAGAAATAGACCCACAGATAGAGAAAACAAACTTATAGTTACCAAAGGGGAAATGGGGAGGGGAGGGATAAATTAGCAGTTAGGAATTAACATATACACACTACTATGTATAAAATAGATAAACAACAAGGACCTAATGTATAGCACAGGGAACTATACTCAATATTTTGTAATAAGCTATATATATATATATATATATATATAACTGAATTGCTTTGCAGTACACCTGAAACCAACACAACATTGTAAAACAACTATGCTTTAATTTTTAAAAATTACAAAAAAAATAACAATTTGGCCAGGAGAACTGGTAACAATTTTAACAGTGAATCAGCCATATGGCAGTTACAGAATCTTCAGTTCTTTCCTGAAATACATAGGTAGCAGTATCTGATGTACATTCCTGAGTTATTTTACAGATACTAAAACCCCCACCAAATGGAAGAAGCTAACTGCATGATGACCATGAGCATGTAACCCCCGGACCAGCTGGAACCAAAGAACTGATAATGTTAACCCCTGTGATACTATCCTCACCATCAACCAATCAGAGAATTGTGCACGAGCTGATCATACACCCTGCCGCTCCCCTCCCTCCCCTTGCCTTTAAAAACTATTCCCTGAAACCCATCAGGGAGTTTAGGTTTTTTGAGCACTCGCTGCCCCACACTCCTTTTCTGGCACCTATAATAAATGCCGCACCTTCCTTCACCACAACCCAGTGTCAGTAGATTGGCTTTACTGTGGACTCAAATTTCGTTTGGTAACACAACCACTGCCATTGGTGCTCTCCTGAACTTCAAGAAATAGAGGGCTGAAATTATAACTCTTGATAATATTTCTTGAATGGAATTAGAAGCCCTTCTGTGACTTATGTGGTATTTTATATTTCAGAAGGATACATTTCAGGATATGATACATTTTCTGTAAATGTTTTTGGGTTTGAGTATCCCCTTAGAATGATAAAGAGGAGGTCTAGAGTTATGACTCAAGTCATGCGAAAACTTCCTATAGCAACTGCCCTCAAAAATCAATCCTGGCATAATCCTTAAACTGCATTTCCACTTGCCAATAGCATCATGTTAGGGCCTCTCAGAGGTTGAGAGAGGCCTAAGCCGTTTTAGTTTTCAAGGATTTCAGTATGTTAGAAAATAAAGGATACCTAGAGCTAGAACTTTTTTTAAACTTTATTCACATCTAACATTTAATTATTTTACCCTGTACACTGAGAACATTTATTAATGGTTTATTTCAATCAACAGATAATAATGCAAGTATAAAATAAATATCAAACCCTGAATGTGAGGTGCAGTACAAATGATTCCTTGTACTCCTGTGATAGGCTCATTATGATGTATTAAAGACATTAACAGACATCTAAGGGATATTGTGATAACCCATGTAATTTTCTTATCTCATTGTTAAGTGACTCCTTCTGACACTCCTGACAAGAGATTCAGGGAATAACTCTCACTATCCCTACAAATTGGTAGTTTTATTTACCTTCTCATCTGGCTAAAGCTCTAATTTATCACAATGAATTTTATTTCTCTGTCCATTCTGTGGCTACGTGATTGGCTGAGAGAACCACATTCCAAATTGATACCCAAATTGATAACTACATACTTGACATCTCTGTTTGGATCTCTAATAGGAATCTCAAAATTAACATGACCAAACAGAACTTTTTTCCCTCCAACTTTATTGAGGTATACTTGACAAATGAAAATTATATATATTTAAAGTGTACAACATGATAATTTGATACGCATATGCATTGTGAAATATTTACCACAATCAAGTTAATTAACACATCCATCACCTCATATAGTTACCTTTTTTTGGTAGTGAGAATGCTTAAGATCTACTCTTTTAGCAAATTTGAAGTATACAATATAATATTACATTAATTATAGTCACCATGCTATATATTAGATCTGCATAATGTATTCATCTTATAACTGAAAGTTTGTACCCTTCAATGAACATCTTCCCATTTCCCTTACCCCTAGCCCCTGGCAACCACCATTCTACTGTTTCTATGAAGTTGACTTTTTTTGTTTTGATTGCTCCCATGTCAAACCTGTCTTTCCCATCTCGCCAAGAAAATGGTGCCCGCTGTTCAAATTGTGAAAGCCAAAATTTCAGGCATCATCAGTGGAGGTATATTTCTTCATGCCTTGGCCTGCTTCTTATCCACTTAAATGCATAATGTTGGAGAGTTAAAAGGCTCAGTCCTAGACCTTCCCTCATTTTGGCCTAAATTATTTCACTAGGAAAACTCATCTATTCCCAGGGCTTTAAATGCAATCTACATATCATCTGCCTTTCTTTTCTTTTCTTCATAACTGACATCCAAAGCATAAACAAGTTCTTATGGCTCTACTTTCAAAATATAGTCCAAATCCATCTCTTCGTTTTGTTTACTCTGTGGAAACCCTAATGCAAGACACTATTATGTCTTTTAGGGACTCCTGCAATGACCTCCTAATTGGTTTCTCTACTTCTGTTCTTTCTCTAATAAAATTTATTCTCTTTATAGCAAGAAAATTTTTAAAAACAAAAACAAAACTAACGTATCATCCATTACATTATGTTACTCCCTACTTAAAAGCTACCAGTGGCTTCTAATTATATACATAATGAAATCCAAATTCCTTATACTGACCTACAAAGCTCTATATGATCTAGCCTCTGTCTACTTTGCTGAACCAATTTCTTACCACTTTCCTCTTTGTCCTCTAACTTCAGTCATAAAGGCCTTCCTTTTTTCCCTTAAACATGGCAAACCTGTTCCTTGTCTGCACTCCCTGGTTTCCCTACCAGAAATGCTCTGACTCTAGGTACAGAAGACTCCTCTTCCAACCAAAGTAAAATCGTTCACCCTCTTTTACCTCTAGTCACTATGTGGTATAACATCCTGTTTTATTTTTATTACAGCACTCTCTGGATTATCTTGTTTATTTTCTGTCAACATAACTCTAGGAAGTTAGTATTATAAGTGTAAGCGCCTTGTATGTCTTGTTTATTCATCCATCCACAGAACCTACAACAAGTCCTGGCATCAAGCAGGCACTCAATACTTAGATTCAAGTGAATTAATGAGATACATGTCATTAAGCCCTATTGTTCCTGGATCCTCACATTCTTCAGAGTTTATAAAATGCTGACAGGGCTTCCCTGGTGGCGCAGTGGTTGGGAGTCCGCCTGCCGATACAGGGGACATGGGTTCGTGCCCCGGTCCGGGAAGATCCCACATGCCACGGAGCGGCTAGGCCCATGAGCCATGGCTGCTGAGCCTGCGCGTCTGGAGCCTGTGCTCCGCAAAAGAAGAGGCCACAGCAGTGAGAGGCCCACGTACAGAAAAAAAAAAAAAAAAAAAAAAAACCTGACAAAATTAAATTCAAAATTGTAAATCAACTATCCTTAAATAAAATAAAAACAAAACAAACAAATATTGCTATTTTCATTTCTAACTGTATAACTTTGATGTGTGTATAACATACGTGTCATGAATCATTGTTTCATATCAGGAGTCTCCAGTGTTTTTGGTTCAGCATTCCAAGGAGAGGTGTTTGGATGGTTCACAATCACCCTCAAAAGGCTCCAGGCTGCTTTTTGGGCGTATATGTTATCATGGGGCATTGTGGCAGAGCTGTGTATGTAGACTATCTGCAGGTGAAGTGTGTTACTGATGAAGCCATATTTTCATGAGTCAGAGAAGGGATGACCAACTGAGTGAGGCAATGGAAATTTTCTCCCTCTCTTTTGAAGGCTGAGGGTAGGCTTATAAAGATTTGGCTTCTACAAGGGTTCTGGAAACAATCTCTTTTGCCCTGTTTCTTCACTAGGTTATGACATTGACTCTTCCAACATAATCCTAGGATAATTTACCCAGCAGGAGCTCCCAGGCATCCAGGGACCCTCCACTTTATTTGAAAATCCCGACCCCACTTCAGTGATATCCTGAGTTCTCACAGTCACAGTCACTTTATCGCTATGTTCAGGAGGAAATTAAAAAAAACAACAACCAAAATGGCTAAACAATCAACTCATAATCCTACTGTCATCTTGCTTCTTTCATAAGCAGTCTTGTTGGCCCATTAAATTCAAAGCCATGGGTCATTAAAATATAATTCCCTTTTCTTCAAGGTCAGATAGCATGAAATATTCCCAGAAGGTGAAGGGGACATCTTTGCATTATGGTCCTCTAATACAGAAAAATAAATAAATAAAAACAAACCAGTTTTGCTTTATTAAAAGTCGTATTTCATATTTCAGCCATATTAAACAGGCTGAAAGTTGATGTAATTAGGTTTGAAAAAATCCTTCCTCCTCAGTGTTGAGGAATGGGATAGAGTGAGACAAGTAGAGGGGGTAACAGAGAATTTAGTCCTGCACTTGTGGGGAGTTGCATAGCCAAGTGTTTCTTAAAGGGTGTAAAGAAGCCCACCTTGTCCCATTGGTGAGACTGCAGAACTTGCAGTGGTTGGTGTCAACCAGTTCAGTACAAAATGAGATTCGTAAGGAGTTTTAAAAATTCTTACCCACCTCATTACAAATAGCTCAATTTCGTTTCTTTTTATGGCTGAGTAATATTCCATTGTATATATGTGCCACATCTTCTTTATCCATTCATCCAATGACGGGCACTTAGGTTGCTTCCATCTCCGGGCTATTGTAAATAGAGCTGCAATGAACATTTTGGTACATGACTCTTTTTGAATTATGGTTTTCTCAGGGTACATGCCCAGTAGTGGGATTGCTGGGTCATATGGTAGTTCTATTTGTAGTTTTTTAAGGAACCTCCATACTGTTCTCCATAGTGGCTGAACCAATTCACATTCCCACCAGCAGTGCAAGAGTGTTCCCTTTTCTCCACACCCTCTCCAGCATTTATTGTTTCTAGATTTTTTGATGATGGCCATTCTGACTGGTGTGAGATGATATCTCATTGTAGTTTTGATTTGCATTTCTCTAATGATTAATGATGTTGAGCATTCTTTCATGTGTTTGTTGGCAGTCTGTATATCTTCTTTGGAGAAATGTCTATTTAGGTCTTCTGCCCATTTTTGGATTGGGTTGTTTGTTTTCTTGTTATTGAGCTGCATGAGCTGCTTGTAAATTTTGGAGATTAATCCTTTGTCGGTTGCTTCATTTGCAAATATTTTCTCCCATTCTGAGGGTTGTCTTTTGGTCTTGTTTACGGTTTCCTTTGCTGTGCAAAAGCTTTGAAGTTTCATTAGGTCCCATTTGAGCTATTTGTAATGAGGTGGATAGACCTAGAGTCTGTCATACAGAGTGAAGTAAGTCAGAAAGAAAAAGACAAATACCGTATGCTAACACATATATATGGAATTTAAGAAAAAAATGTCATGAAGAACCTAGGGGTAAAGCAGGAATAAAGACGCAGACCTCTTAGAGAACGGACTTGAGGTTATGGGGAGGGGGAAGGGTGAGCTGTGACAGGGCGAGAGAGAGTCATGGGCATATACACACTAACAAACGCAGTAAGGTAGATAGCTAGTGGGAAGCAGCCGCATGGCACAGGGATATTGGCTCGGTGCTTTGTGACAGCCTGGAGGGGTGGGATGGGGAGGGTGGGAGGGAGGGAGACGCAACAGGGAAGACATATGGGAACATATGTTTATGTATGACTGATTCACTTTGTTATAAAGCAGAAACTAACACACCATTGTAAAGCAATTATACCCCAATAAAGATGTTAAAAAAAAAAAAAAAATTCTTACCCACAGGAAGCCCTGAAGCAGCACATTTAAAACGACCCTGCATTCCTGATTCAGAAGATGGGTGTGACCAAGGCAAAACAGACAGATCAGCAGTTGCTGCTCTCTCGGTTTCCCTGAAAGTCTTCATAAATGAGAAGACCCTTTCAGAAATGGATTCTGACTGGGGACTAGGGCATGATGCCACAGCACATCGTATCATCCTAACAGGCTGGGACCTTTCCCGGGGGGCTTATCTTAATGATAATGCCACACCAGGCAATGCCATACAACACACACTCCCTTAGGAAGTTAAACCAAAGTGTGGTATTTAAAATACTTCCATGGGATTCTCACTGATTTTTAAATCTTTACTCTGATTTTTTTTTTTTTTTTAGGCAAAGGAAACCCAGGAAAATTTTAAATTACTTGTTCTCAATTATAATCATGTAATAGAACAGACAAGAGATTTGGAAAGACAGTTTTGCATCAGGACTCATCTTCTCTCCTTATGGGTTGATCATAGCCAAGACATTAAACTTTTCTGAGCTCCAGTTTCCTTACCTATAATAGGAATGATAGCAATAATAATTCTCATGCAGGGTTAGTGTGAGAATTAAACATTATATAAAATTCCTTTGTATACTCTAAACAATCTTACAATCGTCATGCATTGTTTTACTTCCATTATCACTACTAACATCCTATAAGTACTGGAGTTAGTGCCTATAGTCTCAATATGTGGTCTATAGTCTACTAGCATTCTGTGAAGATCACAGAATTTCAATCTAGGGGTGGGAATGCTCTTGAGCATCAGCTAGTCAAAGCACTCATTCAGTGGTTCAACCTTCTCTACAAAGTGCATGACAATCAACAATTTGAACCTCTTCAGTAACAGATAACTCACTACTTCAGAAGGCTTTAATCATTCGTCAACATTAACTGTTGCAAGGGCCATCCTCATCCTGAGCTAAAAGTGACCTCTTTCTAATTCACATTCAATCATTTTAGTACTACTCTTGTGGTTCATACAGTTAGTCTGTCTGTTTTATATTAATCTTTAAAATACACAGTAAAACCCCTTTACAGGAATATATTAGTAGTTAATTAATATCAATAATTTGAAATTTCAATGTCAATAATTTGAAATTTTTAGGAAGATAATACTTTTACTTCATACATCTAGTAAAATCTGATACCCTATTTTCTATGTTTCCCATGACAAATTGAAGAGTGGTAGTCTGCACCATACTTTACCCACTCTGATAGGTGTCATAGGATTTAGTGCCTCTAGTCTCAATATGAGGGGGAGGTGTGCCTATAAGACAGTTAGAGGATAAGCTCAAATATTGCATAAATCAAAGGTTTGGGAAATCAGCATCTTAATGCAAGGAGCTTTATTCAGAGGATGAGAATTCAAATTGCCATGCTCATAGCTGGCAAGGCAACTAGGTATAAAAAGGGACTCTAAGGTACATGCTGACATTTCTTCATTTTATTTATACAAAGATACTAGACTGCTGATTGAATTGTGCTTTATATTTGACTGAATAACTAATTTTGTGACTTGAAAATGATCATCTTTTGTAATCTTAATTTCCATCTTGTAAATTGGAGCGACAGTGGTCAGGTTGAAATAATTACTTAGTACCTGTTAGTTGCGGCTTAAGTAACTTCTCTTGAGAAATAATAATGTATCTAGGATTATATTTACATACTAAAACAAGTATTAATAAATAGTATTGCAATTATCACAGATTTACAAATATGTATTTCCTAGGGAATTTACTTCTTTCAAATTAAGAAAAGCAGAATCTAAATTTACATTTTCTTATATCACAAGGTGTTCTTCCTATCTTACAAATGAGAAAAAGAAGCTCAAAATAGTTAAGTAACTTACCTGGCTTACATCAGTAGTCAGTGAAGGAGCTGTCAATCAAGAAAACAACTGCTTAATGTCAAAATAATTACCCAACACTGCTACCTATGCAAGGATATATGTATATATATTTGGTTTTTGATAACCTTATTACATATGGTTTGTGAATGCAGACTGTTTTCTTACATTTATAGTCCAATTTACCTTTTTTTGGTAGTGAAGACTTAACTATGGTATAGATCATTTCTACCATAGCTGTGTTTATTAACATAATATAAAGGACCTTTTCATCAATGTTCCTGACACTATTCTAAGTGATAGAGACATGGAAAAGATCAAAACAAAATCAAATTAAAATTTACAGTTCAGAGGGGAGAAGGCGGAAGATGGCGGAAGAGTAAGACGCGGAGATCACCTTCCTCCCCACAGATACACCAGAAATACATCTACACGTGGAACAACTCCTACAGAACACCTACTGAAGGCTGGCAGAAGACCTCAGACCTCCCAAAAGGCAAGAAACTCCCCACGTACCTGGGTAGGGCAAAAGAAAAAACAGAGACAAAAGAATAGGGACGGCACCTGCACCAGTGGGAGGGAGCTGTGAAGGAGGAAAAGTTTCCACACTCTAGGAAGCCCCTTCGCGGGCGGAGACTGCGGGAGGCGGAGGGGGGAGCTTCGGGGAGCCGCGGAGGAGAGCACAGCAACGGGTGCGGAGGGCAAAGCGGGGAGATTCCCGCACAGAGGATCGGTGCCGACCGGCACTCACCAGCCCGAGAGCCTTGTCTGCTCACCCGCCGGGGCGGGCGGGGCTGCGAGCTGAGGCCGGAGCGCAGGGAGAGGACTGGGGTTGGCGGCTTGAACATAGCCTGAAGGGGTTAGTGCACCACAGCTAGCCGGGAGGGAGTCCGGGGAAAAGCCTGCACCTGCAGAAGAGGCAGGAGACTTTTCCTTCCCTCTCTGTTTCCTGGGGCGTGAGGAGAGGGGTTTAAGAACGCTGCTTAAAGGAACTCCAGAGACGGACGCGAGCCGCGGCTAAAAGCGCGAACCCCAGAGACGGGCGCGAGCCGCGGCTGAAAGCACGGACCCCAGAGACGGGCGCGAGCCGCGGCTGAAAGCGCGGAATCCAGAGACGGGCGCAAGCCGCGGCTAAAAGCGCGGACCCCAGAGGCGGGCGGGAGACGTTAAGGCTGCTGCTGCCGCCACCGAGGGGCCTGTGTGCGAGCACAGGTCACTCTCCACACCCCTCTTCCGCGGAGCCTGTGCAGCCCGCCACTGCCGGGTTCCCGGGATCCAGGGACAACTTCCCCGGGAGAGCGCACAGCGCGCCTCAGGCTGGTGCAAAGTCACACCGGCCTTTGCCACCGCAGGCCCGCCCCGCACTCTGTGCCCCTCCGTCCCCGCCGGCCTGAGTGCGCCAGAGCCCCCAATCAGCGGCTCTTTTAACCCCATCCTGTCTGAGCAAAAAACAGACGCCCTCCAGCGATCTACACGCAGTGGCAGGGCCAAATCCAAAGCTTAGCCCTGGGAGCTGTGAGAACAAAGAAGAGAAAGGGAAATCCCTCCCAGCAGCCTCAGAAACAGCGGATTAAAGCTCCACAATCAACTTGATGTACCCTGCATCTGTGGAATACCTGAATAGACAACCAATCATCCCAAATTAAGGAAGTGGACTTTAGGAGCAAGATCTATGATTTTTTTCCCTCTTCCTCTTTTTGTGAATGTGTATGTGTATGCTTCTGTGTGAGATCTTGTCTGTATAGTCTTGCTTCCACCATTTGTCCTAGGGTTCTATCCGTCCATTTTTTTTTCTAAATTTTTTTTCTTAATAATTAATTTTAATAACCTTATTATACTTTACCTTCGTTTTTTCTTTCTTTCCGTCCTTCCTTCCCTCCTTTAGACAACGAATCATCCCAAATTGAGGAGGTGGTCTCTGACAGCAAGATTTAGGATTTTTCCCCATTTACCTCTTTTAGTGAGGGTGTATGTGTATGCTTCTGTGTAAGATTTTGTCGGTATAGCTTTGCTTCCAACATTTGTCCTAAGGTTCTTTCCGTCCCTTTTTTTTTTTCTAAATAAGAAGTTTTTAATTCAATAACTTTATTATACTTTATTTTATTTTTACTGTATCTTCTTTCTTTCTGTCTTTTTTCCTTCTTTCCCTCCTTCCTTCCTTCCTCCCTCCCTCCCTCCCTCCTTTCTTTCCTTCTTGCCTTCTTTGCTTCTTTCTTTCTTTCTTCCTTCCTTCCTACCCTCCTTTCCTTCTTTCTTTCCTCATACTTCTACTAATTCCCTCTACTTTTTCTCCCTTTTATCCTGAGCCTGTGGATGAAAAGCTTTTGGTGCTCCAGCCAGGAGGCAGGGCTCTGCCTCTGAGGTAGGACAGCCAACTTCAGGACACTGATCAACAAGAGACCTCCCAGCTCCACATAATATCAAACGGCGAAAATCTCCCAGAGACCTCCATCTTAACACCAGCACCCAGCTTCACTCAACGACCAGCAAGCCACAGTGCTGGAAAACCTATGCCAAACAACTAGCAAAACAGGAACACAACCCCACCCATTAGCAGAGAGGCTGCCTAAAATCATAATAAGGCCACAGACACCCCCAAACACACCACCAGACGTGAACCTGCCCACTAGAGAGACAAGATCCAGCCTCATCCACCACAACACAGGCACTAGCCCCCTCCACCAGGAAGCCTACACAACCCACTGAACCAACCTTAGCCACTGGAGACAGACATCAAAAACAGGAGGAACTACAAACCTGCAGCCTGCAAAAAGGAGACCCCAAACACAGTAAGATAAGCAAAATGAGAAGACAGAAAAACACACAGCAGATAAAGGAGCAAGATAAAAATGCACCAGACCTAACAAATGAAGAGGAAATAGGCAGTCTACCTGAAAGAGAATTCAGAATAATGATAGTAAGGTTGATCCGAAATCTTGGAGATAGAATGGACAATAGATTGGACAAAATGCAAGAATCAGTTAACAAGGACCTAGAAGAACTAAAGATGAAACAAGCAACGATGAACAACACAATAAATGAAATTAAAAGTACTCTAGATGGGATCAATAGCAGAATAACTGAGGCAGAAGAACGGATAAGTGACCTGGAAGATAAAATAGTGGAAATAACTACTGCAGAGCAGAATAAAGAAAAAAGAATGAAAAGAACTGAGGACAGTCTCAGAGACCTCTGGGACAACATTAAACGCACCAACATTCGAATTATAGGGGTTCCAGAAGAAGAAGAGAAAAAGAAAGGGACTGAGAAAATATTTGAAGAGATTATAGTTGAAAACTTCCCTAATATGGGAAAGGAAATAGTTAATCAAGTCCAGGAAGCACAGAGAGTCCCATACAAGATAAATACAAGGAGAAATACGCCAAGACACATATTAATCAAACTGTCAAAAATTAAATACAAAGAAAGCATATTAAAAGCAGCAAGGGAAAAACAACAAATAACACATAAGGGAATCCCCATAAGGTTAACAGCTGATCTCTCAGCAGAAACCCTACAAGCCAGAAGGGAGTGGCAGGACATACTGAAAGTGATGAAGGAGAAAAACATGCAGGCAAGACTACTCTACCCAGCAAGGATCTCATTCAGATTTGATGGAGAAATTAAAACCTTTACAGACAAGCAAAAGCTGAGAGAGTTCAGCACCACCAAACCAGCTTTACAACAAATGCTAAAGGATCTTCTCTAGGCAAGAAACACAAGAGAAGGAAAAGACCTACAATAACGAACCCAAAACAATTTAGAAAATGGGAATAGGAACATACATATCGATAATTACCTTAAATGTAAATGGACTAAATGCTCCCACCAAAAGACACAGATTAGCTGAATGGATACAAAAACAAGACCCTTATATATGCTGTCTACAAGAGACCCACTTCAGACCTAGAGACACATACAGACTGAAAGTAAGGGGATGGAAAAAGATATTCCATGCAAATGGAAGCCAAAAGAAAGCTGGAGTAGCAATTCTCATATCAGACAAAATAGACTTTAAAATAAGGACTATTAAAAGAGACAAAGAAGGACACTACATAATGATCAAGGGATCGATCCAAGAAGAAGATATAACAATTGTAAATATTTATGCACCCAACATAGGAGCACCTCAATACATAAGGCAAATACTAACAGCCATAAAAGGGGAAATCGACAGTAACACATTCATAGTAGGGGACTTAAACACCCCACTTTCACCCATGGACAGATCATCCAAAATGAAAATAAATAAGGAAACACAAGCTTTAAATGATACATTAAACAAGATGGACTTAATTGATATTTATAGGACACTCCATCCAAAAACAACAGAATACACATTTTTCTCAAGTGCTCATGGAACATTCTCCAGGATAGATCATATCTTAGGTCACAAATCAAGCCTTGGTAAATTTAAGAAAATTGAAATTGTATCAAGTATCTTTTCTGACCACAATGCCATGAGACTAGATATCAATTACAGGAAAAGATCTGTAAAAAATACAAACACATGAAGGCTAAACAATACACTACTTAATAATGAAGAGATCACTGAAGAAATCAAAGAGGAAATCAAAAAATACCTAGAAACAAATGACAATGGAGACACAACGACCCAAAACCTGTGGGATGCAGCAAAAGCAGTTCTAAGGGGGAAGTTTATAGCAATACAAGCCCACCTTAAGAAGCAGGAAACATCTCGAATAAACAACCTAACCTTGCACCTCAAGCAATTAGAGAAAGAAGAACAAAAAAACCCCAAAGCTAGCAGAAGGAAAGAAATCATACAAATCAGATCAGAAATAAATGAAAAAGAAATGAAGGAAACAATAGCAAAGATCAATAAAACTAAAAGCTGGTTCTTTGAGAAGATAAACAAAATAGATAAACCACTAGCCAGACTCATCAAGAAAAAAAGGGAGAAGACTCAAATCAATAGAATTAGAAATGCAAAAGGAGAGGTAACAACTGACACTGCAGAGATAAAAGAGATCATGAGAGATTACTACAAGCAACTCTATGCCAATAAAATGGACAATCTGGAAGAAATGGACAAATTCTTAGAAATGCACAACCTGCCAAGACTGAATCAGGAAGAAATAGAAAATATGAACAGACCAATCACAAGCACTGAAATTGAAACTGTGATTAAAAATCTTCCAACAAAGAAAAGCCCAGGACCAGATGGCTTCACAGGCGAATTCTATCAAACATTTAGAGAAGAGCTAACACCTATCCTTCTCAAACTCTTCCAAAATACAGCAGAGGGAGGAACACTCCCTAACTCCTTCTACGAGGCCACCATCACCTTGATACCAAAACCAGACAAGGATGTCACAAAGAAAGAAAACTACAGGCCAATATCACTGATGAACATAGATGCAAAAATCCTCAACAAAATACTAGCAAACAGAATCCAACAGCACATTAAAAGGATCATACACCATGATCAAGTGGGGTTTATTCCAGGAATGCAAGGATTCTTCAATATACGCAAATCTATCAACGTGATAAACCATATTAACAAATTGAAGGAGAAAAACCATATGATCATCTCAATAGATGCAGAGAAAGCTTTTGACAAAATTCAACACCCATTTATGATAAAAACCCTGCAGAAAGTAGGCACAGAGGGAACTTTCCTCAACATAATAAAGGCCATATATGACAAGCCCACAGCAAACATCATCCTCAATGGTGAAAAACTGAAAGCATTTCCACTAAGATCAGGAACAAGACAAGGTTGCCCACTCTCACCACTCTTATTCAACATTGTTTTGGAAGTTTTAGCCACAGCAATCAGAGAAGAAAAGGAAATAAAAGGAATCCAAATCGGAAAAGAAGAAGTAAAGCTGTCACTGTTTGCAGATGACATGATCCTATACATAGAGAACCCTAAAGATGCTACCAAAAAACTACTAGAGCTAATCAATGAATTTGGTAAAGTGGCAGGATACAAAATTAATGCACAGAAATCTCTGGCATTCCTATATACTAATGATGAAAAATCTGAAAGTGAAATCAAGAAAACACTCCCATTTACCATTGCAACAAAAAGAATAAAATATCTAGGAATAAACCTACCTAAGGAGACAAAAGACCTGTATGCAGAAAATTATAAGACACTGATGAAAGAAATTAAAGATGATATAAATAGATGGAGAGATATACCATGTTCTTGGATTGGAAGAATCAACATTGTGAAAATGACTCTACTACCCAAAGCAATCTATAGATTCAATGCAATCCCTATCAAACTACCACTGGCATTTTTCACAGAACTAGAACAAAAAATTTCACAATTTGTATGGAAACACAAAAGACCCCGAATAGCCAAAGCAATCTTGAGAACGAAAGAAGGAACTGGAGGAATCAGGCTCCCTGACTTCAGACTATACTACAAAGCTACAGTCATCAAGACGGTATGGTACTGGCACAAAAACAGAAAGATAGATCAATGGAACAGGATAGAAAGCCCAGAGATAAACCCATGCACATATGGACACCTTATCTTTGATAACCGAGGCAGGAATGTACAGTGGAGAAAGGACAGCCTCTTCAATAAGTGGTGCTGGGAAAACTGGACAGGTACATGTAAAAGTATGAGATTAGATCACTCCCTAACACCATACACAAAAATAAGCTCAAAATGGATTAAAGAACTAAATGTAAGGCCAGAAACTATCAAACTCTTAGAGGAAAACATAGGCAGAACACTCTATGACATAAATCAAAGCAAGATCCTTTCTGACCCACCTCCTAGAGTAATGGAAATAAAAACAAAAATAAACAAATGGGACCTAATGAAACTTCAAAGCTTTTGCACAGCAAAGGAAACCATAAACAAGACCAAAAGACAACCCTCAGAATGGGAGAAAATATTTGCAAATGAAGCAACCGACAAAGGATTAATCTCCAAAATATACAAGCAGCTCATGCAGCTCAATAACAAGAAAACAAACAACCCAATCCAAAAATGGGCAGAAGACCTAAATAGACATTTCTCCAAAGAAGATATACAGACTGCCAACAAACACATGAAAGAATGCTCAACATCATTAATCATTAGAGAAATGCAAATCAAAACTACAATGAGATATCATCTCACACCAGTCAGAATGGCCATCATCAAAAAATCTAGAAACAATAAATGCTGGAGAGGGTGTGGAGAAAAGGGAACACTCTTGCACTGCTGGTGGGAATGTGAATTGGTTCAGCCACTATGGAGAACAGTATGGAGGTTCCTTAAAAAACTACAAATAGAACTACCATATGACCCAGCAATCCCACTACTGGGCATATACCCTGAGAAAACCAAAATTCAAAAAGAGTCATGTACCAAAATGTTCATTGCAGCTCTATTTACAATAGCCCGGAGATGGAAGCAACCTAAGTGCCCGTCATCGGATGAATGGATAAAGAAGATGTGGCACATATATACAATGGAATATTACTCAGCCATAAAAAGAAACGAAATTGAGCTATTTGTAATGAGGTGGATAGACCTAGAGTCTGTCATACAGAGTGAAGTAAGTCAGAAAGAAAAAGACAAATACCGTATGCTAACACATATATATGGAATTTAAGAAAAAAATGTCATGAAGAACCTAGGGGTAAAGCAGGAATAAAGACGCAGACCTCTTAGAGAACGGACTTGAGGTTATGGGGAGGGGGAAGGGTGAGCTGTGACAGGGCGAGAGAGAGTCATGGGCATATACACACTAACAAACGCAGTAAGGTAGATAGCTAGTGGGAAGCAGCCGCATGGCACAGGGATATTGGCTCGGTGCTTTGTGACAACCTGGAGGGGTGGGATGGGGAGGGTGGGAGGGAGGGAGACGCAACAGGGAAGACATATGGGAACATATGTTTATGTATGACTGATTCACTTTGTTATAAAGCAGAAACTAACACACCATTGTAAAGCAATTATACCCCAATAAAGATGTTAAAAAAAGAAAAAAGATTTACGGGCACGGAGAGATCAGCTCAGTGCATTGTGACCACCTAGAGGGGTGGGATAGGGAGGGTGGGAGGGAGACGCAAGAGGGAGGGGATATGGGGATATATGTATACGTATAGCTGATTCACTTTGTTATACAGCAGAACCTAACACACCATTGTAAAGCAATTATACTCCAATAAAGATGTTAAAAAAAAAAAATTACAGTTCAATACAGAAGGCAAAGAGGAGCTTTTCAAAAGCACAGTTCATTCCATTTCTACTAATTATTTACTTGAAAAACACCAAACAACTTAAAAAATGAAACCAATATTTCAAAGCAAAATAATTGAGTTTATTCATTCTCACCCATTCAGTCAAATTTTTAAGGTATAATGATTTTTACTTCGTATATCTTGCCCACCTCGCTCTTGTTTACTGGATGGATATATTTAGCACTTCTATTCCAATGACATTATTGAGGTGACACTTAGTGGCTCTTCTGTTTGACAATGTACTGTACCAAAAATTATAAATATATTAAAATCTAATGCTATGTTTTACCTTGAGGTTGAGTTCAGTAGGTAAACCCAAACTAGAAAATACTTCAAAGTAAACTTGAAATAAATAGCTTTCCATTAATCATACACTACATACATGGTATCGTTTTTCTTTTCATTTAATTCACCTATACTGATTGTACAACATATATATTATGGAAAAATTAAAAACAAAGAAAAAAATCACCATATATTCCATCAGAGTTAACTTTTCTAAGCATCAAGTCTTTTACCTAGCTTGAGATTGAGATAACCAATTTTTTTCATTTAAAATTTAGATTTATACCATATGTTCTGCTTTCCTCAATTAAAATGAAAACAAAAGACTTTTCTCAAGTTATTGCAAACACTGTGTAAACATAATTAATGTTTAACATAATTTAATGGTTGCTTAATGTTCCATCAAGTGAAATAGCTCTCAAAGTGTTGTCCAGGGACAATCTACAATAGGATCTTCTGGAGGCACCTGAAGCAGAATTTGTGGGATAGGGACTCAATAATATGCATTTTAAACAATTTACTCAGATGATTCTTACATGTTCAATTTTGAGAAGCCATATTGATTAAATGCCCTAAAATTTATTTAACCATGTTTTCATTTTTCTAAGGTTGTTTCATATATCTATCTATATATACACATATATATATAAAATAAATAATATCATAATTGAGATTTAGCGCATACCATAAAAATCACCTATTTAAAATGTCTTAGTATATTCATAGAGTTGTACCATCACCACTATTTAATCTTGGAATATTTTCATTACCCCCTAAAGGAATTCTGCATTCTTTAGTATGCATTCCTCACCCTTACCTCAGAACCACTTGTCTACTTTCTGTCTCTACAGATTTGCTTTTTCTGGATATCTGATTTAAATGGAATCAAACAGTATGTTGTCTTTTGTGACTTCCTTCTTTCACTTAGCATAATGTTTTCAAGGTTCATCAATGTTATGTCATGTATCAGTACTTTCCCCCCCTTTTTATTACTAAATAATATTCTACTTCTTTTTCTTATTTTATTATTTTTTTATTAGAGTATAATTGCTTTACCATGTTGTGTTAGTTTCTGCTATACAATGAAGTGAATCAGCTATATGTATACCTATATCCCCTCCCTCTTGGACCTCCCTTCCCACTCCCCATCCTACCCATCTAGGTCATCAGAGCACGGAGCTGAGCTTCCTGTGCTTTACAGCATGTTCCCACTAGCTATCTATTTTACACATGGTAGCGTATATATGTCAATCCTGATCTCCCAATTTGTCCCATCCTCCCCTTCCCCACCTGTGTCCACATATCCGTTCTCTATGTCTACATCTCTATTCCTGCCCTGCAAATAGTTTCATCTGTACCATTTTTCTAGATTCCACATACATGAATTAATATATGATATTTGTTTTTCTCTTTCTGGCTTACTTCACTCTGTACTCTGGCTTACATCCACATCTCTACAAATGACCCAATTTTGCTCCTTTTTACTGCTTAATAATATTCCATTGTATATATGTGCCACATCTTTATCCATTCATCTGTCGATGGACATTTATGTTGGTTCCATGTCCTGGCTATTGTAAATAGTGCTGTAATGAACATTAGGGTGCATCTGTCCTTTTGAATTATGGTTTTCTCAGGGTATATGCCCGGTAGTGGGATTGCTTAGTCATATGGTAGTTCTATTTTTAATTTTTTAAGGAACCTCCATAGTGTTCTCCATAGTGGCTGTATCAATTTACATTCCCACCAACAGTGCAAGAGGGTTCCCTTTTCTCCACACCCTCTCCAGCATTTATTGTTTGTAGATTTTTTGGTGATGGCCATTCTGACTGGTGTGAGGTGATACCTCATTGTAGTTTTGACTTGCATTTCTCTAATAATTAGTGATGTTGAGCATCTTTTCACTCTTGGCCATCTGTATGTCTTCTTTGGTGAAATGTCTATTTAGATCTTCCACCCAGTTTTTAATTGGGCTGTTTGTTTTTTTGATATTGAGCTTCATGAGCTGTTTGTATATTTTTCAGATTAATCCTTTGTCTGTTCCTTCTTGATTATACCACCTTTTGTTTACCCATTCATCAGCTACAGATATTTGGCTTGTTTCCATTTTTGGCAATTATCAATGCGCATAAACATTTTTTGTGCATGGTTTTGTGTGGGAATATATTTTCATTTTTCTTGGGTATATACCTAGGAATGGTAGTGTTTAATCATATAGTGTCTCTACGTTTAACATTTTGAGGAAATACCAAATTGTTTTCCAAAGTGGCTGCCCCACTTTCCAGCAAAGTTGGAATGTCTCAATTTCGTCCCCATCACTTGCTATGTTTGTATTTTTTGGTTTAGCCACCCAAGGAATTTGAAGTTGTATCTCATCTTGGTTTTGATTTGCATTTCCCTAATAACTATGCAGGCATCTTTTTATGTACTTATGGGTTATTTGTATATCTTCTTTGGAGAAAAAATATTCAATTTTTTGCCAAGTTTTAAAAAAAAGTTCAGTTATTTGTCTTCACTTTTGAGTTGTAATAGTTCTTTATATATTCTGGATACAAGTTCTTCATCAGATTTATGGTTTCTAAAGATTTTCTCCCATTCTGTGGGTTGTCCTTTAACTTTTTTGATGGTTTTGTTTTCAGCACAAAAGTTTTTAATTTTGGTGAGTCTAATTTGCCTAGTTTTTTCTTTTGATATGTTCTTTTGGTGTTATGATCTATAATATAAGATAACGTCATCTGCAAATAGAGATAACTTTATATCTTCTCTTCCAATCTGAATACCTTTTATTTCTTTTATTTATCTACTTTCCCTAAATATTACTTACAGTACAATTTTGAATAGTAGTGGTGAGAACATATTTTATTCCAGAATTTAGGCAGAAAATAGTCTTTTACCATTAAGTGGGATGTCAGTTCTGGATTTTTCATAGATGCTCCATCTCTAGTTTGTTGAATTTTTTTTTTTTTCAATCATGAGATGGTGTTGGAGGCTGTCAAGTGTTTTATCTGCAATCAATGGAAATGATTATATAGATTTTATCCTTTATTTTACAAATATAGTGCATTACAATGATTGGTTTTCAGATGTTCAATCTGCCTTGCATTCTTGGGACAATCCTACCTGGTTATTGTGTACAATTCTTTTATATGTTGCTGAATTTGACTTGTTAATCTGGATGAAAAATGTCACCTGCCATATTAGTAAACAAAGTATGTTGTGGCAATCAAGCCATCAGCTACTGCAGCTGACTGTGCACCCTGAGGGATTCAGGATGGAGAAAAGCAGAATACTGGCCCTAGATATTTAAGGTGCATATCAAAGGAATGATTTCAAGGAGCCCAGACTCTTGCACCTTCCCATACATAGAAAAGTGCTAAATTCATTAACTTGTTTTCTTTAATTAACGTTAATCTTTTGATGTTCTGACTACCTGCTTTTCGTTGCAAAAACTGTATATCCAGGTGCCTTCCTTACCTCTTTGGAACAGTCCCTCAGGGGTATCTGAGAGGCTGCCTCCAGGGCTTAAGTCCTCAGTTTGTCCACTCAATAAAACAAAATTCTCAGCTTTTAGGTTGTGCTTTTGTTTTTCAGTCAACATTAGCATTTTGTTGAGAATTTTTTCATCTTTGTTCATATTGGATATTGGTCTCTAGCATTGTTTTTTTGTGATGTGTCTGGTTTCAACATCAGAGTAATACTGGCTCATCTGATGGTTTGGGAAATATTTCCTTTTCTTTTATTTCTTAGAAGAGTCTGTGAAGAATTGGGATTAATTATTCTTCAAAAGTTTGTAGAATTCACCAATAAAGCCACTGGGAGGAGAACTTTTCTTTGTGGAAAGTTTTTCGTTATAATTTGAAGTCATTACTTATTATAGATTTGTTCAGATTTTCTATTTTTTCTTAAGTCAGCTTCAGTAGTTTTATCTTTCTGGAAATTTGTGCATCAAAGTTATTTAATTTGTTGGCATAATATTGTTCATAGAATTCCCTTAAAATCCTTTTTATTTCTATAAGGTCAGTACTGTCAATTCTTTGATTCTTGATTTCAGCAATTTGATTATTCTTTTTTTTCATCATTCTAGCTAAGGGTTTGTCAATTTTGTTGATGTTTTCAAATAAGTGACTTTTAATTTCACTGATTTTCTCATTGTAGTTCCCTCAACTTTTTTCTGTGTATGCATAAAGACCTGCACATGTGTGGGACCTTCTATATACTCAGAAATGGCAGAACTTTCCAAAGCCCCCTGTGGGCATCTTGTTTCTCAGATCTCTTCTTTAAGTTTTTGACCAGGATCTTGTTAGCCCCAACTCATATTGTAGACTCAGGTAACTATAATGTTTGACAATTGCTGCTGATTGTTTTCAACAAATGCCCCAGGCTAAGGCTGTTTTCATTGAGAAAGCTCCAAGAAAGATTAAATAATAGCAACACACTGAGCATGGGGATTTTCATCAGAGCTCCAAGATAAACCAGTTGACAGTGCTCTGGGGATGGGACTTTTTGAGGAGTTCTAACCTGGACTACTTCTTATAAATGCAAGGTTGGTGGTCTTCATTACTTCCATAGTTGTGAGCTGGCCACGAACATGGCTGCTCTTCCTGAGGTTGAGCAGTTTTTATATATTAAAATGTTCTTAGATTATTGGATATTTTTAATAATCTGAATTTTGGAAAAGTTGATTTTGACTATTTTTTTGGCCAGTGTTTTCATTGCTTTTATTAAGTAGGGTAATTACTAAGATCATACTGCCATTTCAGAAGTCCCTCCCAATTTCAGGCTATTTATTCAAGCTATAATTTTAAAAGGAAACACTAGGTAAGAAATACGAATAATTTTAGGCTTTTTATAAAATTGCAAATTTTCTTCCCATGAAAGCTGATTCCAGATTACACTTTTATTAGCAATAATATGAGGGCTTCTCTTACTATTATCTCATTAATAACCATAATAATGAACATTTACAGTTTGTGTGTAATGCCTACTTTTTTTCCTGTACAATTCTTACTTTTTTGTTAACAACAGCCCCTTTCTTTTCCAAAACTGAGCCTCACTCATTCCAATTAGTAGTTCTTTTGGGTGTTGCCAACTGCATTACTTCCTTCCCTTGAGTGCAGTGGGTGAGCCTGACTATGTCCTAGAATTCAATATTGCTGCCTGAGTAATAGTTTATATGGGTAAAATTTAAAACCAAGGAAGTTTTAAACATGACCAGCATCTCAGAAAGACAGAAGCGGTATATGACAATTATCTGAAATATTGAGCTTCTGATGTTTACATATTATATTAAGAAGAGAAAGATAATACAAAAGTGTACAGGCTGATTTGGATCAGTTTTCCCAGAAAAAGCCTTAGAGTTTTGTGGACCGTGGTTTGGGTAAAAGCTAAATAAGAATGGTTATGAGTTGAGTTGTTTAAAGAATAATTAGATTTAGTACCTTTATCATAGATATGTCTGTTAGAGATGTGAGAGCAATACTTGCAGTGAAAAGAATATGTGGTGAGGAGGTGTCCAAAGGAAGCCTGGTAATATGGAGAGAGGGACTGTGATTTAGGTGCATTCCTTTTTTTCAAGGCTATACCAGTTATGGTAAAAATCAAATGCCTGAACTCTGGTCAGAAAATTAAATGTTTCCAGAGAATCACATTACTGCCCTCCTCCTTCATTATAAGAAATCTATGACACAGCAGTAATTTTTGTCTCCAGTGTCTTCAGTTGTTTCCAACTCTACTTATGTCTCTGATAGTTAAAAACCTGCTCTGACTGCCCTCATCAAGGATCATGGCTCTTACAGCCTGTGGTATCAAGAAGCTGTCCTTCTATGTCTGACCTCTCTTTTGTGGCCTGCTTTTAAATCATTTAAAATCCTTAGGGTTCCTTGAAAATTAGCTTTGATTTTTGAGCTTTACAAAACATTTTGAAGGGTGTTATTTTCCAGAGGCTGAACATAAACTTGCAGTGTTGTTCTCTATACTACACACTGCTTAAATGGTATCATGTAGTATTTGTTCTTGTGTGACCAGCTTGTTTCACTTACCATAATGTCCTCAAGGTTCATCCATGTTATGACATATGGCAAAATTTCTTTCTTTTTAATACTGAATAGTATTCCATTGTATGTATACACCACATTTTCTTTATCCATTCATTCAACAATGTACAGTTAGGTTGTTACCACATCTTGGCTATTGTGAATAATGGTGCAATGAACAGGGAATGTAAATATCTCTTAAAGATCTTGATTTAAATTCTTTTGGATATATATGTAGAAGTGATATTGATGGATCATAAGGTATTTCTGCTTTCATTTTTTTGTTGCACCATTTTACACTCCCACCAACAGTATACGAGGGTTCAATTTCTCCATGCTCTTACCAATTATATCTTTTAAAAAAAATGATGGCCATCCTCACAGATATGAGGTGACATCTCATTGTGGTTTTGAGTTGCTTTTCCCTGATGATCAGTGATGTTGAGCATCTTTTCATATATCATGTAGTATTTGTAACAATCACTGTTCTGTAGGCTGGTGATCTGGACAAAACAAGAACTTCATTGTGTTTACTATTGCTCTTACTTGAAAAAAACTTCAAAAAAAGCACAAATTAAAGTAGTAGATTCATTTCCATAAATAGCTCATTCAACAAATATTTGCTGAGTTCCTAATATAGGTGAAGAACCACTTTTCATATTGAATTACTGAGTATTTGTATGAGCATGTATAGTGAACAGAGCAAGAATAAGTCCTTCAAAAAGTACTTGAATATCTTTTTCTTAAAGTACACTTTCTTAATTTTTGACTTGGTTTTGTTGTTAATCATAGAGGAGATGAAAAGTATTCTTTGATTTGCTTTTTTCATCAAATAAAAAAAACACAGATACTAGTATGATACTATGTTGCCCCATATGAATTTAAATGATTAATAATATTGTTTATATTACTACTAAATATATACTTAGTACATAGCCATTATTTTTTCTTGAGTGTCTATGGTTTCCATTTTAAAAAGGCAGTTAAGAAAAATAAATATAGGAAAATAGCAGATATATGTCAATTAGCATCATGTTTTATGATATAAACATGGATTAAGAAACCAAAACATTCAAGCAAGCATCTTCATTTAAAATTCACATTATATCAATTATTTAACTACGTATTCCCTTTAAAAATGACAGACTGGTTGAATTAATTAAATAGTTATTTTGGTTTCTATACATACATACAAGACACAGATGTAAAACTCACTCATAATTTAAAAAGTCATTTGGCTTTTTATGCTGAAAGAGTTTTCATTGTCTTCAGTCTACATGTACAAGAGGAGCTGGAAATGTGTAGCTCAAATGATTTAAAATCCAGCACTTCTCAAACACACAGCATTATAGTTTCTGGTCTTTAAAGAGTAGAGCCAGTCTTGAATATTTTAAAAATTAAACAGGAATTTTGCAGGAAATTCTCATGGAAATTATATGGGCACAACATACAAATAAATTACCTTAAAAAGAATTTTATTATAAATAGAACTGCTTTTCTCTCAGATATAATTCTTCTTGTACTGAATTATTTTCTGTAGTGGACAATATTTAAGTGGGGCTATAATTAATAAACAGAGAATGCAAATGAGTCATTGAATTAGGGATATTATATATTTGGATTGGATAAGTTTTGAGATTTCTTAATATATGTGAACTAGAGAGGAGTTCTGATGGTTCACTAGATTTTTAAAATTTATAAACCCAAAAATGTTATTATAAAATAGTTAATATTAATATAAATGTTACATTACATGTTCAATTTGAAAGCACATACTTTTTAGTATCATCACTCTTAATCAGTTGTTTTGTGAAAAGTGTAGAAATAAGTTCAGAAAGCCTCCTTGATCTGTCCTTAGTGACTTCCTGGCACCTGATGCTAAACATTACTTTATATATTTTTCCAGGTTGTTTATGTTTTTTACTACACAGGTATTTTAAATGTGCTTATACTGCACAAATTCATGACTTTTTCTCTAGCAGAGTGTCAGCCTACTCTGCAAGTTATTGTTGAGTGATTTAAGAGTCTACCGAAATGCAACGCTTGGCAGACTTTTCTCAATCTCATTCTTAAAAGGTAGTTACATAAATAAGTATATTGAATCACCTAATTCAAGAAATTAATGCAAATTACCTTTCCTTACAATTTAAAAGATGTGATTCTATAATTAAGTCTCAAAAATCGTTTAATGAACAGCCTTCTTGAAACAATTCACTCATATCCCACAACTCGATTACAGTTAAAACTGTGTATCTTTAAAAGATGTAAATAAATTATTCTATGCAAAAACTATATTTTTATTTTATGCACTGTGTTCCACAAAACATTTAATTGAAGTAAATCTTACCCAGGTATAAATTAATAGTAAACTGAAGGATTCAGATTTGCTACTAGATTTAAGAACAATTTTATAATATTTCATTTTATCTGCCAAGAATAAGAGTAATAATCAAGTTTCAAACTTATTTGAACATATGTTAAAAACTTAATCTAATAGCTCTAAGGATCTATTTTATATGCTTATTTTAAAATGCTGTAAAACATGGGAAGTAAACATTTTGCTGTTAAGGACTTCCTAATTAAATGCTGAGATTGGAAAGGAAATTGGGTTTGCATTAGCCATGACTTTCCTTTTACCTTACCACTCCTGAAGTATTTTCTGCTTTCATACACGCCCTACTCTTCTTAAGCTTTCAATTCTCTTTCTGATCCTGTTTGTTGGCTAGAATCTATCTAGATTCTAGATCTAGAATCTATCCTAGAATCTATCCTTCCACAAAATCTTACATTATTCTTTTCTTTCGTTCTGTCAACTTTTAAACTACAAATATGCCCAGGTATACCTGGTAATACTAAAATCTCTTTATTAAGTTTCTTATTTTCTCTCCTCTCTCTAATTTAACAGCTTGAAAGTATAGTCTCTACAGACAGTCTTTAATTTCTCTAGCTCCAATTTACTAATTCATTTTATTGCCTCAAGTATCACAAATTGATGAAAAAAATCCAAACATCACACATAATCATCTAATTGGAAAATCCAAAGACTCTTCATTTTCTATTCGATCTAAACCTTTCCAAGTTACCTAAAGTTCTTAATCATTTCTTCTTATTGAAACCAGGCACCTTTGGCTTCAACTTTACCGTTCTTTTACCGTTCCTAAAATACTGTCTTTTTGCTTGATTGATTCTTTTTCATTCTGTACCCTAAAACTGGAGATAACAAAGGAGCATCCTTAGCTCTGCTGAGTTTCTCTAATTTTGCACTCCATGGGCCATCTGTTCCATTACTCTGGCCTAAACATCTTCTTCATAGGGTTGATAAAAACAGTTAGATGACTATGTATATATAGTCATTGTTTACATCTCTATATATAGTGATTATATACATACATGTAGATAATTTATAACTAGGGAATGACATATTTGGCCCTAAAGTATTTTATGAATGAATGTTTGGTTTGAATAAACTAAAAATATATATTGCCAGTATACTTCTCTTTTCTGATTGTCAGATGTGTATTTCAAACTGCTTATTTGATGTGTCTGTCCCTAAATCACACTTTTTTAAGTCCAAAACTTATCTAATTATCACATGCCCTCTCCATTCACATCATCCAATGACTGCCATTTTGGTGTCTGCTAAATACATTAATGGATTTGGGCCAAATTAAAGACATCTTGCACAGGTCAGAAACCTGAAAGTCATATTCTTGCTTTCTTGTCTCCAGTCCCACATTCAGTGAGTCATCACGTAATGTGAAACATCAATTTTAAAAAAGTTTTTTAAATTCTTTCTCCTTGCTCTCAACATCTACTTCTGTTCCTGCATTTCACTCATATAATCTCTCCTATGGGCCATTTCACATATTGACCCTTGGGCTCTCTGCCTTCTGCTCTTTCAACTCACTCACATTTGGTATCTACCCTCCACCACCACAGGAACACAGTGCCTATGACCATTTGCTGAGAAGTCTGTGGTAGCTCCCCATGGTGTTAAAAGCCAAAAAGGCTTTTAGTGATTTGGCTCCAAACTACTTTTCAAGCCTCTTACATGCCATGCCCACAGATGCACCTTATGCTCCAGTCACAATATATTACTCACACAACCCAGAGATTTTTTGTGATGTACATACTGCTATACTGTAAGACATTTAGTGCCTCCTGCTAAGAATGCTTTTACCCAAAGTTTCTTTATTCTCTCTAAAATCTTCTTTGCCCAAATCACTGCCTAAGAATCTCTAGCATGAGATAAGCAATATAGAAGTATCAAAATGTGAAAAACAGAGGTGAACTAAAAAGAATGGGTTCAAAAATCAATTGACCATATTTGTGTAGTATATTTCTAGCCTGTCTTTCTTCTCTATCTATCCATCAATTCTACATTTTCTTCTTAAACAGTAAGTTTAAGAAGAAGTTTATAGTCTATCTTGAATCAGGAAGTATGATTCCTCCAACTCTGTTCTTTCTCAAAATTGTTTCTTTCAAAACAAACACATTTTTATTGAAGTATACTTGATTTACAATGTTGTATTAGCTTCAGGTGTACAGCAAAGTGATTCAGTTATATATAGTCTTTTTCAGATTCTTTTCCATTATAGGTTATTACAAGATATTGAATATATAGTTCCCTGTGCCATACAGTAGGTCCTTGTTGTGTACCTATTTTATAATACAATAGTGTATTCTTCTCTCATTCTCTTTCTTCTTCAGCCTCTTTTTTGTATTATTATAACTTATGAATAAACTTGGTATCTTGTGTAGTTACCCCTGGAAATGGGCACATCTCTTCTCTTAGTAGCCTCTAGTGTTGAAGTTTGAGTCAATCTATTCAGGTTTAGTCACTATGATTACCCTCAGTGCACCATAGGCTTTCAATTCATCTAGAGGTTACACTTAATTTTATCTTGTATAACAACACCTTTCATCTTTCTGCATCCTAAGTGGACATTTCAGATTGTTTAAATGAAGTAAATTTAATTTCATCTTAATTGATTCAGAGTTTCAGTGTTTGTTTTTGCTGGCTCTCTTTCTTGGCATTATATTTCTTCAGATGTTTTGTGATTTTGGTGTACTACCATTTTAATAAGTAGATTTTGTTTTGATTTGATTTAATTTTGTGTTTATTTTGTTGTTTTTAAGCATTAGTAAAAGATCCTTACAGAGTCTGGATGCCTGATAAGGTCATGTATATATGCAAACACACACATGTGCACAAACATATCAGTATAGTCTATGGTTTCAAAAGTTATTTATGATCATTGTTGTTGGATATATATATGTGTATACACACACACAGATATAATTTTAAGGTGATTAATTTCATCACTGTTGCACTGCAGTTTGTGCTCTTTTTTTCTACTTTAAGAAGAATCTAAGTTATAGACACATAGACTGAAAAAAGTTCTTAAATCTGTACTTTTTTCTATAAATGTTAATAGATGGACTAATTAGATCCCTTCGACAATAACAACAAAAGTCATCCTATCCCAATTTGTTGACTAACTCTAGTAATTTGATTTGAAATACATACACATTATAATGTACTACATGTAAATTAGTATTTTTCTAGATGATTAATTCTGCTGCATTGATTTTATTCTGCACACTAATACCATACTTATTTAAATATTGTAGCTTTATATATTGTTATATTTTGAAGAAATTTCTCTCAGTATTCCCATGTTGCTGTAATATCTTGAGCATTATTATATATGTTAATTTCACGAGGATCTTTAGAATCAGCTCTATCAACTTTCACGGAATCCATATGGATATATTTCTTTGGAATATATTAAATTTATAGATTATTTGATAATTTTATCTGCATACATAGGCATAGATACACATTCATACATTCATATATAATTTTTCATGTTTTGTTTCCCATTTTTCATTTATATTCAATATTTTAATTACCATAAAACTTTAAAAATTCTTATGTGAATATTTACTCTTCATTAACATGAACCTATCTTTTATATATATCTATTAGAGATAATGACATAGTGTAATTAATGCTTTATTTCTATTTGTCCTTAGACACTGATACTGTCATGTATTAAGTTTGCTTTATAACATTAAATTGAATTCACAAAATACATAGCATTTCTGAATTTAGTTTGAATACTCAAAATATTGGATATTATAATAAATAAATATCTAATTATATAAACGATGCCATATTCCAAAACTATATTTTTCTTTTATTATGACTTTTAAAACATTACACAATTTGTAATTATAATTCAAATTGCAAAATGACACTTAAACCTTGATCTAAATATAGACAAGTTAGGACTCTTTATATTGAAATTAACAGAATACGTAGCCCTAACTGGCATTAACAATACAGGGAGTTTAGTGACTCATGTTACTTCGACATTATACCTGGACTGTTTGAAGTAGTCTCCTGATTCCCTTTCTGAATACATCACACTCAGGCACATGCCAATTGTTACGTATCAGAGTGTCTATACTATTAGTCACAAGCTCTCAAACTATTAAATTAAAACAGAATTAAAAACAGCAACCCAAGCTGCATTCAAGACTTCTTGTTACTGAGTTCATCTATAGACCTTGCAGCCCTACTTCATATCATTCATTCACTTATTTATGTTTTTATAGGTCTATTACCTTTTATCACAAGGAAGTAAACTTCAGAGGTAAAGATTTTTGCCTATTTTGTTCATTCTTAAATTCCCAGTCCCTAAAAGAGTGCCTAACACATGGTAAGTACTCATTAAGTATTGGTGAAAGAAGGAGTGACTTGTTATATAGTCAAATGGGAATACTTATTCCACAAACATAATGAATGCTTTCATTTTCCTGTCATCGCTCAAGATATACACCCTAGTGTAATGACCTTTCTCTCTATTTTCACAGCATGAAGACACATAATTAAATACAGGTCTCAACCGTATCAATTCTTTAAAGCTCTTCTTAATCACCCCAACTCAATGTTAGGTCTTTCTCCTTTAAATTCTCATAGCACTTTGCATCATTTTTATAGAACCTATAATACCAGGCCCTTAAGACTCACTTGAAAAATTACTTGTCTTATTCTCCCTAAAAGACACTATATTCTTTGAGGCCAGAAGCTGTGTTTTAGATATCTTTAGAACCTTATCATTTAGTGGAATAACATGTCACTGGAAAACATTCAATGCATATTTATTTAATTGGGCTAGGTATTTTATTTTATGTTCAACATAAATTTGGCAGAATAAACCAGTGTTTATCACGCATGTAAATGTCAAAGGACATTGTGCTTAATTTTATTCCAACAGATTAATTTGTTTGTGTCTGCTAATAAACAATTTAACTACTATCCCTGGGAACTAAGGAAATAACTAATTTTATGAATAGTTTCCAGTGTAAACAACCTTTGTGACTTCATGTTTAACATAGTATTCATTATTTTTAGATAGAACTCAGTAAGGAAGAATTATCCTATTCTGGAAAAAAATGTAATTCATGCTCTGAAAATATAAATGAAGTAGAGTTCATACTGTTAGCTAGTCTGAATTTCAGTTTGGATACTTAGCATGTTAATTTATACAGATGCATTACAAAATAATTTGTCACATATCCAGCAGTTTTGAGAAAGTTATGGGAATGAGTTCTTTGTTAGATTTATATAGTGAATATATAAATGCATAAATATAAAACCAGAGTGAAGAAAGAAGTTGTGGCATGACAGAATCCAGATAAAAATGGGAGCAGCATTCATTAATTCTGGAAAACTGCTAAAAATCCTCAGATGTTTATGGGTAAGACAAATATTAAATTTGTCTGGAAACTACAGTCCAGGTCAGTTTGAGAAGCAAAGGTTTTAAAATAAAACAGATCAGTATTCACATCCATGACCTGTAATTAAGTAGGGCCTACCTTCCAGAATGATTCAAAGATTCATTAGTAAAGTGGTTATTTAAAATTAAGCATGCAATTAATGTTAGTTTCTTCAATTTGAGGTGTTAATGGGAAACTTATGAGGAGTAAATGAGATAATGCAGTGGTTGTCAACATTTTAAAGTATAAAGGTTTCATATAAAAAGCAGTAGTGGATCCTCAATCCTTATATTATTCTTTTTTTGGCTTAATTTAAAATAAAATAAAAAAAAACAGGGAAAAGCTACTATGATTTGTTAAAGCTCTTAAAATGAATTTAAAAAAAATTATGACAGTACTTATATGACTTTGAAGAAGCAGTAATACATATTGTTAATAAGGTGTTATTTTTCCAGCCAGTGAGTATTTTCCCTAATAATAGGATCAACCTAACATATCAAGCAATTCAATGCTAAAGTGTTTTTTCAGAAGAAGCTACAGCTTTTATTAAGGTCATTCTTATGAGTCCTCCCACTCCTGGGTTAAAACCTTCTCTTTTCAAAGATATCTAGGATAATCATTTACTATAAGTCGTGAGTTAGGCAACAGTAAGGGAATGAACATGGCTGTTGTTGATAATGTTGGTAATGATAATGCTTTCAATGAACCCTCCAAAAGTTCACTCACACACACACACAGTTAAAACAACAATGTAATTTCTCATTAAAGGGAAACATTTACATTTCACAAGCAATGGACCTCCAGTGTGGCATCTCGAATATACTAAATGCCACTGATAATTTAAGGGTTTGGATTTTCATTTCCACATGTTGTTCTTTAAGCTAGCTGCAGATGAATTTGGCTGGATGCCCACAAGTGAGAGAAAAAAGAAAATCACAGCTTAAAATATTTCCTTTATAATGACATTTTGTCAGCTGATTAATCTTTTCTGTTACACAGCTAAATAACACCATATGTTAGCCACGAGTTTATTGCTATAAGATACAAGAAAGATCTACCCCATGATAAATGATTTGGATATTTTTTAGCTGAAAGTGAAAGGGAGAAAAATGCTGTTGGAATCTTGTTTCCAAAATCATTTAGGTAGTTTGAAATATATCATAGAAATGAGTGTGTCTTCAGAAATCAGAGCAATGTTTTATAAGTTAGGCCTTCTGAATTAAGCCCATATGGGAAAACACAACTTTCCCTTAAATCTATGTGGATTATGTTGGCAGAGTGAGACACTCTTTCCAACACTAGCTACTTGAAATTTAATTAAATACTTATGATGTTTAAACAACAACAAAAATTCAAAATACGTTTTGTTTGATTGTATATTAAAGCCAAATGAAGCTTGAGAATTCATTCTACTATTTTATTCTCCAGATACTTTGTATTTAAAACACAAACAGTAGCAACCACAATATTAGAGCAAAAGAAGAAAAATGATAGTAGATTGAAATTTATTTTTCTAGTATATTATTTTATTTGATTCAGTGAAATCATTCAAAGTCATTTATTGAGTGCCTACTGTGTGCCTACTATTTTAAAAACAGATAAGACCTGTCCTCACAAAAATTATATTCTAGTTAGGGAAAATATACTATGAATGAATGAAGAAATAAATCATTCTATCAGTATAATATAACATGATATAATATTACCCAATAATTACTAATGACTTCAAAATAGATTAGTACCATAGGAATTTTAAATAATGAAATTGAAGTATCCAAATGCTACAAAGAATCAAAATTAAGGATGAAAAAAAGTGAAATAAAAGTTAAATAGCCCAGAAAATTCGTTCTTCCATTCTACCCAACAGACATATAAGACACATAAACTTTTCTCAGTTCCTTAGTTTAAGCAACATGCTGTGCTGAGTGTATTTCTATTATGTACATAGATACACTTCATATTATCTGTAAAGGGAAAATCTATATCAACATTAATTCATTCACTTGTTTACTCACTACTTCATTTATAAATTCAGTGGGCATGTATTTAGTGGGGTCAATATAGTGTAAGATAAAAGTTTGTATTCTGGAGTAGTACTGTCTGGCTTGAAACCTGGCTTGACTTTTTATTGGCTGGTGCCCTTGCCCTTAGTTCCTTTAACTTCATAATAAGAGCATATGCCTTATAGAATTTTGAGAATTGAGTGAGAGAATACATGGTACGGCAGGTACCTTCTAGAGCAGCCCCCAATGAATCATGCCCTTATGAAATCCCTTCACCTTGAGTATGGGTAGAATCTCTGGCATGTTCCTAAGCAGGAGAATATGGTAAAATGATGGAATGATACTCCCATGATTACATTTCCTTAAAGAGGACATGTCTTATCAGACTGTAAAAAGAGAATCATTTTATGACCGTAAAGAAGGAAACAGCAATGTTGTAAACCGCATATGGAGTCACATGGTAGGAACCTGTGGGTGGCCTCGAGGAACTGAGGGCAGCTTCCAGCCAACAGCCATTAAGAAGCCAAGACCCTAAGTCATGCAGCTACAGGAAACTAATACTACCAACAAATTAAGTGAGCTTGGAAGCAGTTTCTTCCCTAGCTAAGTCTCCAAATAAAGATACACCTTGATTACAGCCTTGTGAGACCTTCAACAGAGAACCCCATTTAAGCTGTGCCCAGACTTCTGATCTACAGAAACTGTGAGATAACAAATGTGTGTGTGTGTGTGTAAGCCACTAAGTTTGTGGTAATTTGTTATGCAAGAAAAGAAAATGGGTTTTACATGGAAAGGGCTTAGAATAATACCCTAAATAAGTAAATGACTCAAAAAGTTATAGCTTTTTAAAATCATATACTCCATGACCTAGGAATTTGACTAGTCACTTTTAAAAAAGATGGAGAAAATATGGTACCTACATTCTTGGAGTCTATTGTCAGAGACAAACATAAAGAGATACTGATACAATGTGGAGCTGTTGCTTGAATGGAGGGAAGCATGGCATCTTCTGGGAGTATCTGTAAATGCAACAGAATACAGACTGGGGTGATCAAGGAAGGCATGCCAGAGAAGTTGATGTCTAAACAATTCTTAAATGATGATTCTCTCTTTCTATCACACATTTAATTAACTAGTTTCAATGTATTTCTTCCAACAGAATATAAACTCCCTGAATTCCTAGTGCCTAAATGAATGCCTAGCATATGGTAGGTGCTTAATATTTATTTGATTAATGAATTCCAAGTCAATCAAATGGGTAAATTTGTGGAAGGTCACAAGGAAATCAGGCAAGAAGAATATATTAGGAAGAAGGAGTGGCATCTGCAAAATCTTTTTTTTTAGCTGCACTGTGCAGCATGTAGGATTTTAGTTCCCTGACCAGGGATCGAACCCATGCCCCCTGCATTGGGAACATGGAGTATTAACCACTGGACCACCAGGGAAGTCCCAGCATCTGAAAAATCCTGGTGGTCAAAGGGGCACTGTGTCCTGATAGCCACCAAGTGCTTTTTTCTCAAAAACTGTCTCACTGGAAGGACAAAATACTATACTGTAGTCAATGCCTGGATGCCCATGCATGTCTGCAAACACATGTACAACAAAGTATTGATGTATTTCCACCCTCACTCATGACATGTCATATGTTTCCAGATGACAGGAATTGCCCAGATGCTTATTATGATCTTTGAGAGTCCAATAAAGATTAGATTTATATTCCTTGGAAAGACTAAAAATCTATGAAATTTGGGGGATCCACATGGACTTTACGTCAGTTCTAGGGCTTCTCAAGGATAAGCTCTAGACATTTTATCTTCAGCACACACACACACACAACCCATTGAAAGATCTGGATTTTTTTCTCTTAGTTATCACTTCGTTCTTCCCTTCTATCTATCATGCATCATTAAGCTAATAGGCCAATACAAGTACTTCATATAACCTACATTGTCAATGAGGGCAAAAGTTAAAAGCTTAGAGGTTGTAATTTCCTTGAACTGCTTACTAGATACAGAAATAATGAGGGATAATGTTGCTTTGTTAAATACAGCATAAAGTTAAAACACGCAACATTTAAACCCAGAATTTTTCTCCAATTGAGCAATCAAAATCCATTATCCAAAATTTTCTTTAGGTCTGAAATCCAGGATGTCTTTAGATTGTACCCTATACTAGTACACTGAAATCCTTCTATGTTAGAGATATGCTATGTTTCAGAAACACATTTTTGTCAATAATTTACTCTAATGGAGAAAATCTCTTAATTCAAGTCTTTCCACCTAACAGGAGAGTTAAAAAATAATTGCAGACCAACTGCCTAAGTAAAACAATCACAAATCTAAAACCACTGAGAGATCAGTGGACAGTCATTATATAAGTATATTTTGTATGGAATTTATATCATTTGCAGTAGGGATCTGAAAGTTCCTATATGAAACACAAGGAGTGTAAGTCTTTAAAGACCAAAAGAATTACCAATCATGTTTTAATCTTACTCACTACAGGTTTAATCAATGATGCATAAAGTATGAGTATCACTGTGAATACTAAATTGTATAAGTATCATAGTGTGAGGTACAAATCAAATACCAATTATCTTATTTAGAAATATTTAATAAAGGCTACATTGTAAACTTAATTAAAATTTTACACAACAGCAAAATAATTTACATTAAAAAATATATGTAAATAACCAAACATAAAGGATTTTCAGTCATGATTGCTATTATAGCTGTTATTTTTATTTATGGTATAAATTAAACTTTTCCCATCTCAGGACCTTGACTAGGCATTTCTATACACACTAAGAAAAGATTAGTGTATATAGAGACAGGATTGCAGCCCTCTCTCTGCCATCCATTTTTATTTCCACTCTTTGCCCTTTCCAAGTGGAAGGCATGGAAATCCACGCAACCTTTAGGATTTTAACACCTGAAGTACATGAGCTGCTTCCAGCGCTGGTCATCTGCCTATCTGAGGTGGAAGAAGCCCTGCTGTGTGGCATTTGCTATTTCCATAGTGTATATACTTCCACAATGGCTAATTTCAAGATGCCAAATTATTTAATAATTATTGGCAACATTTCTGAATATTTAACAGTCAGCTCTTGAGAGTCATTAGGAGCCTGCAGGAGCCTGACACAGCACACCACAAGATACAATCAAGTGCTCTGTGGAGGGAGTTTGGAATATCTAAACAGTAAAATGTGGGAAGACAGTAGCAGGTCATGAGGAAAAAGGAGGTTGGGCAAGCTCATTGAGGAGGCTAATTGCCATATCAACAAATTGGCATTTGTTTGAAAAAAATAAGAGTGATGAAAGGATTTTAAAAGATGTGACAAGGTCAGATTTGCTAATTAGAAAGATCATTTTGACAGTTATGTGGAATTCAGGTTAGTAAAGATGAGTCTAGAGACAGAAAGACAACTTAAGTGCCATCAAACATGATGGAAGAAAGACTAATTTAAAACTTTTATTAGTGAAGTGCAGTGGAGAAGATTGTCCAGAATTACTGTTCAACATTCAAGGCCTCATAAATTCTGTTTCCTGGCACTGACAGTTTTCCTTTCCCCTCACCCTCCTTGTTAGATATCTATTATTTCTGCTTATAAAATATTTTGATAATGGGGAAGAGCTCAACAAAATAGACTAATTTAGACACAGTGACAAGGAATTTTAATAATGAGCAAAGACATAATTGATGGGGCAGGAAATGCAATCTGAAAAGGTCTCAGTGAAAGGCTAGGAGGAGGTGTCAGTGAAGCCTAGAGGAAATCTGGTCTACAGACACTGACATTTTCAGTGTTGAGCCCAGGGAGACATGATAATATGGGCCTTAGACTAGATCTGAGGTTGAATTCCAGATCCCAGAATTCCTACTGAGAGCAAATAATCAGCACATTCCCAAGTGTATGGAGATAGCATTCCAATTAGAGGAGCCAGTTACTAGAGGTACAGAAATGGTCAAAAGAAACAAAGCAATTAGGAAAACCAGACCAAGACTCTGGTAGAACCAGCAACACAGCTGACTTGATGCACATATATTCAGTACTTGAGCTCAGGGTTAAGTAAAGTCCTGCTGAAGAGGAAAGGTCTGTTCTCACTCTCTGAGTTGAGTCTGATGCTGCATGTTTCAAGACTGTCCAAGTGATACCAGATTCAGAAATTTTTGAATATAAGAACAGAGAGCTAGCTAGGCTGATTAGTACAACACCATCCTTGATAAAAGGAAGATATTTAGTTTCACAGAATATACATTCCTTCCTAAAACTTACTCTATGGTAGGATCTAATTACTTACAAGGGCATCACAGAAGTAAAAGAAGTATCATTTACTAGAAATTTTGAGATGTGTATTTTTTTATATTTCTAAAGAGGATTTTTAAAAGAACTATGCTTTATCATGATATACAGAGTTTTTAATTATTAGGAAAATCTTATATTCATGAGCACGAATGAATATATCAACACTATATAGTATATGATAAGGAGGACATTTTCAAATGATTTCAAATTTCCATTGCATAATAAAAATCAATAGTTATAATGATTTAAGTATTAATGGATTCTAGAGTAGTTTTAGAGTAGTACTAAAATTAAATTCTACCAATCACAGATGATATTTTCTGATTAATATAAATGAGAAATTAAAAATGGAATTCATATACACTCTACAAAATGTAGCAGTGGATTTGAAAAAATATGGCTGAATCTTTATGCCTTTTTATTTAATATTTCTGACTTTGACAACTTATAATAATACAATTATAATTAGAATACTGATAAATAATTGGTGAAACATCTTATGTTCTAGATAGATGAATATCATTTTGAGAAGATGAGTGTCAGGTAATTCTGTATGGTGATTAGTATGTAGCTGACCATCATAATTTTGGATTATGAAAAATTATCTTATAAGTTATAATGATGAATAGTTACAATGGTGTTACCATGTTGTTAAAAATAGCTAAGTAATATTCAATGCCATATTAAGTAGATATTAAGAATATATTATGTATCATGCATCAAATATAAAGTTCTAGCATTTGCAGATAAATAAGAGAAAAATCTGCTTTGATGTTATAAACCTCACATGTTAGTAGAAACATATGAAAAAAATTAATATAATATGGAAGGGCTCTCTATAGTACATGAGGCTTTAGGCTTGAGTGAAAGGAGTAGTACAGTGTAGGAGCTTCAGCAGAGTGTAGGGAAAGGAGATGCAAGAAAATGAGCTCTTAACACTAGTTCCAGATTTATGGATTTTCCCCTTTTATACGGTGTGGTTTACTTTTCTGTTCTGCATTACCTTTCTATATTGCATGTCAGTTTTGAACAATAATTTTCAGAGAAGTCTTGCTTAACCCAACAACACTTGCTTAAATTTCTTTGCTACTGAATTTCTTTTTTTTTTGTAGCACATATCACAGTTTAAATTAATTAATTACAGTTGGGAAAATACTGAGATGTTGATTGCATTAGTGTGATTAAAAATTAATTTCCTAATTCAAAATGGAACCAAGAGCAGGTTCTTTCCCTCTGGGTTGGCTCTTATCTAGAGAACAGAGACACAACATCTCTGAGGACAAGAAAACCTCCGAGTTTTAATGCCACCACCTGCATATGCCCTCCCACACTGAGACCTAGTTGGAGAGGAAGAAAAGGATCCTATGACCAGAGAAGAGAAAGGGCTGCTAGGACTCCTCACCACCTAGTCCTGTATATGGCCCAGGTTGATGGTGAAGAGAGGAGCAGATGTCATTTAAGCAGGTAGGACTCAGAGGAATGCTTGAGCTTTCTCATCTGCTCAGGGCAGTTTCCAGCTGACCTGACAATAAAAAGACATTTCGTGGTGTATATAATCTCAGTGTTCCAGAGAGAGGAGGGAAAGGTTCTTTATTTTATGCCTCTTATTTGAACCCTTATGTGATAGTAACTCTATGTAATAATAATTCTTTAAAATTATACAGCTTAAAAGCAAATATACTCTCTTATACAGCTCTTGTAAGAAAAAGAAAAAAACGAGTCAGCACATTAAAATAATGGCATAAAATTACTCATGATTTAGGGTGTGCAATTTTCAACTAATTACAGGGACAATTTGTGTTTCCATAGTAAGAAAATATACTACAAGATGGCATTTGCTTGGAGGATCCAAGGACCCCTAAACAAGGAATATTTCCTAGGATCCCTAACAATATAAACATATTTTCTCTCCTTTTATACACTCTAATCCCAACACTCTCCTCTTTCAGGTTCCCTCTCCCTCATTTAAGCCGAAGGTGGCTTTGTCTTCAGTGCGTTTGAGGATAGGGTAAGTGTGAGTAGCTAGCAATTCTGTAATTCCTGAATACTATTAATTTCTAGAAGCCTAAACTAAAAAAAAAAAAAAAATTAAAGCAAACAACAACAATAAAAAAAATTATGGCAGGTTAAAGTGTGGAGAGAAGATGAAGATTAATTAAGGACACAAGTAACTGGTAAAAACACGAGAAGAAATTTCCAGGCTAGAAAGAGATACACATATATTGTTTTTCCCATCCTAGAATACAGATTGATATATTTCTCACAGGTATGAGTTTGTCCACTATTATCCATACGTATTACATAATAATATGCATTCTTTTCATTCAATATATTGACTATACTGTACAATTTAAAATATAGACTGTATGTTCCATAAAATCATACAGAAGATATATTTTTATATCTCCAGGGTCTATCATATTGTTTGGCCCACAATATGTGCTCAACAGTGTCAGCTGAATGAATAAGTTTTTCTTGTTTTCATCAATAATAAATATAATATTAAAGAATAAAGATATTATTCTGGATCTTGTACAGCAACATCACAAAGTTTGGATCCATCAGCTCTTGACATTCCTTTTCTGGCTCTGTTGCCCCTACTCCTAGAATTCAGTTGGGTAGATATCCAGAGGAAATGAAATGACAGGCTCTCAAAAAGATATTTGAATTCCTGTGTTCATTAAACCATTATTCACAATAGCCAAGATGTGGGAAAAACCTAAGTGTCTATCAACAGATGAATGGATAAAGAAAATGTGGTGTATACATATGCAACGGAATATTATTCAACCATAAAAAGAAGGAAATCCTGTCATTTATGACATAGGTAAACATGGAAGGCATTTGTTTTTCTCTGTCTGGCTAAGTGAAATAAGCCAGATAGAGAAAAACAAATAGTGCACAATCTCATTTATATAGGGAAGCAAAAAAGGCAAATTCATAGAGGCAGAAAGTAGAATGGTGGTTGCCAGAGGCTAAGGGATGAGAGAAATGGGGAGATTTGGTCAAAGAACACGTACATGCAACTGTAAGCCGAATAATTTCTGGGGATCAGAACATGCATACATGTATACCATGCACAGCATGGTGACTATGGTTAAACAAACTGTATTGTACACTTGAAATTTGCTAAGAGAGTAGATCTTAAGTGTTCTCACAACCCCCTTCCCCAGTGGTAACTATGTGAGCTGACGGATGTGGATCATTCCACAGTATACATGTATATCAAATCCTCACACTGCATACCTTCAACATATACAATTTTATTTGTCAATTATACCTCAATAAAGCTGAGGGAAAAAGGAAAACGACAAGCAAGTGTGTGATTCTGAGTGTATGGAGTAAAAGTTTCTTACTGTATAAATCTAGCCATGCTTTTTTATTAGAACTTATACTGAGTTATCTCAATTAATTGAGTCCTAGAGAAAAAATCAAATGGAATCAAGGGATTCATGCTACAAGTAATATGCAGGAAAAAATTTATACTTAGCCTCAAAAGTATTAGAGAAAGAGTGGAAATATAGATAGACTGCAGGTTGTGAAACCCAGGAAAACAAGCAATGCAGTATTTTTATTAAGCACTACGATGTGCACTTCATATGTTCTAGGTAACTTAATTTTCATTACAATTATCCATAAACGTTTATTGTTATGCAAATTCTCTAAGGTATACCCTTAAGATACATATTAATTAAAAAAGAAAGCAAGTAAAATGTACACTTTTTTGTAAACAGAACTTTTTTAATAAAAAAGTTATAAAATGTAAACATTTTCTTGTAAAAATATGTATTTACATATTATATATATTTATAAATATATATTTTTACATATAAAATATAGTATAAACACTTTCTTATAAAAAAGTTATAGAATATTTGTATCTCTTTACATAGACAGATATCCTGAATGTGAACCCAAAATTACATTGGAGAATGGAGTGAGACTGGGAGTTAAAGAACATATTGACTTTTATATTTCAGTTGAAACATAATGTGGGTTATGCTTAATGTGGATTCACTCCAATAACTGGGAGTTAAAGAACATCTCAACTTTTTATATTTCAGTTGAAGTGTAATGTGAGTCTAAAATCAGGAAAAGTTTTTTGAGAATTAGAATTTGTAAACATATTTGAGGGGCATTTCAAAGGTAGAGATAAAAGCATGCCACAAGTAAAGATCCTGCGTGCCACAACGAAGACCGGGCACAGCCAAATAAATAATGGAAGTGAGATGTGAGGGAGAGGAAGTGATCAATGTTGATTCCAAAGTTGTGTTTTTTTCTCTCTCAGAAGGAAATGATGTTGATTTCAATGACAGATAAAGTTTGAAGTGGGACCCATTTTTCTTTCTTTCTTTTTTTTTTTTTTTTTGCGGTACACGGGCCTCTCACTGCTGCGGCCTCTCCCATTGCGGAGCACAGGCTCCGGACGTGCAGGCCCAGCAGCCATGGCCCATGGGCCCAGCCGCTCCGCGGCACGCGGGATCCTCCCGGACCAGGGCACGAACTCGCGTCCCCTGCATCGGCAGGCGGACTCCCAACCACTGCACCACCAGGGAAGCCCCATTTTTCTTTTTTTTTAAATGTTGCTTGATCATCTTAATAACCTGGATATCCAGGAAGTAATGTGAAATTACGTCCCATACAGGAAGATGACCAAAGATGGATTTATGGATTTGGAGTCCATCTGAAAAGAGATGTTTAATGAAACGATGAGCTGAATGGGATTGCCTGGGGAGAGTATGTAAAGTGAGAAGAGGAAAGGAGAGAGGGTAAAATCGGATTTTATGGCTTCATTTAATGAGTGGCAAATGAAAAGCATCAAGAAAAGGAGTATAAAAAGTAGTCCAGGAGATGTGATTATTTAAAATCGTGTAGTCACTATTCAAAGGAAAAAAATTCTAAGGGAAAAAATATTGACTAACGGTAATAAATTTTGAAAGGAGTTTTAGGACTTAGACAATTAAACGGAATTTTTATGAGCGTGTTGGCTTTCAATGAACAGTTTCCATAGCAAGTCATCAATGTTCTGTACTTCTACTATGTGATAGGCTATATGTTATTTTCTGGAGATAGAGAGGTAAAGAAAACAGTCCTTGTTTTAGGAGCCCCTTATCCAGGAAAAGGAAAGCATATCAACAGTTACATGATTTGGAAGTCATATGGCAGGATGATGGATCCTGGGGTAGTCTGTGAGTGTATGGTAGAAACAGGAGAAAGAGAATCAGCAAAGATTAGTTTTGAAAGGTCAGCCCTGGTCAGGTGTTAATAGCCTTAAATTAATTTTCACAAAGTTGAACTTAATTTTCTCTAAGCAAGGGTGAAAAGGCCTTTGGGATAAATTATGGAACAACCAAATTTATATTTTAGGAAGATAACGCAGACTGGCGTGTGATTGCAAAAAATGAGAGAGGGTGGAGCTTAGAGGCAGGCTATTGGATAGGGGATACTGCAGTAACTGCATTAGAGGGAAATGGTCAGGACGAAGGATATTTTGCGGAAATTAAAATGGTTACAGGAATTGGGGAATGGTAAAAAGAGATGCAAAAGCAAATTAATAAATAGAATTAACAGGACTTGGTGACAAATGTTAGTGAAGTAAAAGTGTTAATGAAAATTTCTATATTATATCCTTTTTGGGGAGTAGGTTGTGATAAATACTTAACATCTAAATAGATTCTACACAAACTACTCATACCACTTTATTATTTCTCTGTTGTGAAAATTTTTGAATAGTGGACTTTTATAGAATGTAGAGTTCTGATTAAAACATGGCATCGTTCAGGTATTTAAGGTGGTTATTTTAGAAAGACAGTGTTTTCCAAAATATATTATTTTCCAAATGTCAAAGGAAAACACACACACAAACATATGCATACACATACATAAAACAATTTTTCCAGAGTTTATATAAATTAATATCTATATGAAATGTAAGAAAATGATGTATGCATTTATTTTTTCTCATCATTATGTAATAATAGGCTTTAAGAAACTGGGAGAACTGTAAGAAGTTGTAGGAAAGCCTCTCTGATGTGTGAATATAAAGGCTGCATTTGTGTTTTGGTGCCCTATCAATGCACTCAGAGCATTTCAAAGTAAAATGAATTTAGAAATTCAGTTTATCAGGTAGTATATTTCATATAATGCATAGCTTGATGTAAAAGAGTACCTTGCTAGCGTTGATTAATGGATTAATTTTAACCAGCAGAATTGAACCTGCAATTAGTTATTAATTTTTCATTCATGAATTTAAATACCTTCTATGGGTCAGGCAATATTTTAGAAATAAAAAGGATAAAATGTAGTTGATGAAGTCTAGGAACCAACTTTAGCTGGAAAAGAGAAATATTAATATAATTATAGGAAAGTGGTAATAAATAAAATAGAAGTAAATAAATTGCAATGAGAAGCAAAAGACGTACTGTTTGACTTTGCTTTGAGAAATGTTTGTGGCTTTAAGGGCCAGATGTTCATTTTTACCCTGCTGGTACAGCTGGTGAAGGTCAATTTGATATTAAGGTAAACTAAAAGGACTATAATATATTTTCCATAATTTTCACCTTTTACCACTGTTCCAAGACACTTGTTTTCCCTTCCGTTTCTTAATGCTTTCAAGATGGTATATTCACCAGTCTCCTGACATTTAACTTGTCCAGAGTGAACTATAAGAGGCAGCATGATGTGTTGGAAAGAGTACCTTTGTTGGAGGCAGGTGTGGTAAACATTAAACCAGATGATGTATTTAAAATATCTACCTGACACTTAGAGGCACTTACGGGCATAGAAATGGGTATTTTCATCTCCATCATAGTCATTCTGCTTTCAAATTAATACCTATACACACATTTCCATACCACGATCATGTTTGTCCTTAGTGCATAACATGCATTTTTAGTATCTTCTCTCAATTCACTTATAATCTTTTCCTAACTTCTACTAATGTTTTCTTACTATTCTCTTCTTTAAATTTTACTCAATAAACCAGAACTTTTGTCTCTAATGCTGAGGAAAACGACAGAGTACAAATTATCTTAGTATATACTTTGAGTAAACTGCTTAATAGAAACTTCTAACAAATTCAGTATAATTATTAAATAGGATCCACACAGAATAAAAAATTCACATGGTTCAACTGAAGAGACTTCAGTGAAGGATTTTGGTAGGTTTCAGGGAAAAAATGAGGGAGACTGTATCACCCAAGATGAACAGAAATGGGAAACTGTTACTACTTTTAAGGCTGATGGGTCAGGAGGATGATAAATTATTATTCCACCTCAGTGAGAGCTGAAACCTTAGAGAAGGGGGCCATCTGATAGAAATCATAATCAATTGGCAGGAAGCCAATCTGGAGAAGATTCTCTTCTCTCTCTCCTCTTACTCTCTGATCTTTTGCTAGTGTCTCCCATTGACTAAACCAAATAGTAAACAACTGACAAGGGGACCCAACTGATGAAGTGAGCTGGAATCATCCTTCCCAGGCACAGAGCAGGGCAGAGAAAATGGACATGGATCAGAGTGGTAGAGCAGGAGAGAATTACCACCAACAGCAATGTGATGAGAATTTCCAACACTGTTACTCTGAAACTCATTATTCTCCAACATTCCTCTAAGTAACTAATATTATATAACTCTTTAAACCAACCCTATGAAGTTACTATTATTTTTAGCTTCAGGTAAGGAAGTTGAGGGACAGAGACTAAGAAATTCATCCAAATTTACGTAGCATTTTTTAGCTAGTAAGTTCCTGCAAAATGCTCCTTCTCTCCAGGACTAAATTTTATTTGAATAATCTAAGGTAAAATTCTACAAAACAGAATGTTGAGGATGGGAGTGACTTAGAATCTTAATGTAGAATTTTATAGAATATCTGTAAAATAAGGAGATTGACAACTAAATCTCAACTATGCAAACCTTTTCTAAGGTCATTTTGTAAAAGACAAATCCAGGACCAGATTGCATTTTTTTTCTTTTTAACTTTCAAACAGTTCATATTTGTAAATCAAGAAGCTGCTTTTTTTGACTATAGGGATACCTGATTTAGTGTTACATACAGTGATGTTAAATTTTTAAAATTACTTTTGATTTCTAGTTCAGGAAACTGCTATTTTCTCATCTCAATACCTTCAAAACTACACATAGCACAAACGCATCTCAGCTGTGTGACGGTACTTAGTTGGGATTTAGTCATTTAGAATAACAGCAGATGGTAGTGAAATCTAGGTGCTGAAGTGTATTATTACTGCCAGCAGAAAAATATGGTTTATTAATCAAATGACAGACCTTCCCATTCAATTCTTTCCCTTCTTTTCTGAAGTTTTATTTTTTATATTTTTAATTCTTGGTGTCCCCAAGTTACTTAAGAACTTCATACTTGAACTTCCTTCTATTGCTCTAAACTTATGTAGTTGTTTTACATATCTTTTTAATTACAATAAACTAATGCAGTACCTATCACCTTCATTTCACAAATGAGAAAACAGAGGTTCTGGGAAGTAAACAGACTTCTAGGTTAGTTCCAGTTACCAATTGCATCCTCCACATTTGTTGGAGACTCCCTGATAGTCCTACTCTGACCCGCCAATAGCAATGCTCATCTTCCGGGTCTCTGCTGACACTGCCACTTTCTATTCTCTCATCTATGACCCACTGTGTCAAGATTCTCTCACTTTGTTGCTAGGTGAGCTAGAGATCTGTTTCCATTCCCAATGTCACTGCTAACAGAACGGTTGGCACCCCTGACCTCAGAGCTCTAATGAAGTCCTCTTCTACTGAATTCAACAATGTTCTTACTCCACCAGATCTGAGCTGGAGATAAGGTGGCTTTTTTAGAATAAGACCTCTGTCACAGCTAGAAATGCTATTGACATTACTAATCTAGCTCCTCTGGGCCAGAGACCCTTGAGACACACATCAACCTTCTACCTTTAAATTTCTGCAAAGTGAAAATAGATAATTCTCTCTGGATGCATCATCTGAAGCTTGGGGTATGTATCTTCAGCAGAATAGCCTGGATCCAAAATGCTTATAGAAGTAACTGAGACACTATCTTATGGACGTAAATCAGATATTTCTGCACCCTGGTTCAACTGTTTACTGTCAACCTGAATTGGAACTATGTCTCAAGAACAAGGCATGCAATATATGTAATCAGTACTTGGTATGACTAACGTTTTGGAAACTCAAACCTTACGTCAGGAAACTCTAAGTGCCCCAGACCATGAAACATGTCTATATATGCCAACATTTAATTTATTTTTTTACAAATTTTTTTCTAATGAGTCTCCTCAGTTCTTTTGTGTAACTATAGATGAAAATAACTACCTTGAAGAAGAAATGCCATCTCATTTCAAGAATGAAGCTTGATACAAGAAGGTAACGAACATAAAAATCACCTAGATGTCTATACCCAATTATAAACACTGTTAATATCTTTCTGCCTCCTTTTATGTATCTTCTTCTAAGCATATTCATTTTAACAATATTAGTGTATCAAAAAATGTGATCATCCACAACAAAGTGGGCACTAGCAATGGAAATGTAGTAGCGAATGAGAGCTCCCCTCGCTTCAAGGACCTTCCACTACAGTAAGGGGAGACGGCAATGTGCTTGTTAACAAATTAGCAAATGAGAGAATATCAGATGTTGAAATGTTCTGTGTAGAAGTAAATGGTATAATATCATAAAGCGTGACCAGAGGAGCATGATGCTTTACTTGGTTCAAGAAGGTCTTAGAGAGAAGGTGTTATTTTGAGTAATTATGAGTTCATAATATTCTCATTAATTATGTTAGAATGCACGTTTATTTTTTAAAATTTTAATCATGTAAAGCTTAATAAATAAATAGTATACATACAACATATTGTAAGTTATGAAGTATTAAAAAGGAACCCTTATGAACCCTCAACTTATTTAAGAAAAGAAGCAAAATCATTACTTTGGGATTCTATTTCAGCATGCTGATATTTTCTCATCTCGGCTAATACCTTCAAATCCGTGTTACCTATACAAGCACATACAGGTCTTAGAGGTATAAAGGTGCTTTGCTGGGACTCACTTATCGTACACTTTTGAATTCCTAACTTACTTTCTTACCTGCTTACATCACTTGACTAATTATTCTAATCACCCCATGCTATATAGTCTCAATTTCTGTTACCCATTTTATAATCTTGTGAAAAAACCTCAGTCTCGGTTAAATCCAGTTCTCTGCCATTAATAGCTATATTTGTGGTTGGAACTAAACAAATAAATATGTACCATGGTCTAACTTCAAAGTCATAATAATAACTTTACAGTGTCTGAAATGCTGCTCAACAATTATGCTGTATTTCTCTCATCCATTCACATTCTTCCTCAATCTTTCTCAATGAATTAACATCTTCTCTTCTCTGCTTAAACATCCCCCATGACCTCTCTGATACTCACTTTTTGTTGATGACATTACCTCCTATTTCACTGAGAAAAGAGAAGCAATCAGAAAAGATGTTCCTCAAAAGACCTGGCACCACAACAACTTACCCATGGACATTGGTGTCCAAATACTTTGCCTTTCCACTTACTACTATGAATGAAATGTGCTTTATGCAAAGGTTAACCCATACATCCATACAATAGATCCTATCTCCTCTCATCACTCTCTTTTCAGTTCATGGCTTTCATTTTTTTCTTATCACTTGAGAATCCAGCAATAACACAAAAAGTACATTTGTGTAGGACCAAAGTGTAAAGACTTCTCTGTTCTCAAAGCCCCAGTGTATCTAATCTGTCATTCTTCTAGAAGTACAACCCTTATGTGAGAACTTTCAACATTTAGAAAAAATTCCCAAAAACATGGCTTGTAAAAAGCTGCCTACTATTTCACAAGATAACATCAAATATCTTATCCATTCAATTGTTAAATGTATGGATTATAATTTTTCACCTTTATATATAGAATTGTTACATCCACATTCTCACAGATAAACATCCATATTTCCTAGTGATGAAATAGTTGAATCACTGGTTATGCACATTTTCTGGCATTTTACATATTTTGTCAAATCAACTTACAGAAAAGCTGCACCAATTTATTTAAATTTTGCCTATTCAATTAATTTCTTTTCCTCCTTTTGACTTCTAGGTTAATAATTTTATACAATCAGAATGTCAAAGAAAAAAGATCTTCTAGTCAAACATCCTTATTGTACAGATGAGGGAGCTAAGGACCAGAAAGCACGTCTTGGCCAAGATTACAAAGCAACTTAATATCAAAGCTGAAATTCAAGCATACATATGTCTGAACTTAAAACCCCAGTTATTCCACCTTTACTGTGTTCTGGATGCCTTACCTAGAGCTTGGCACTTATTTTCACTTTTTGAAAAGTATAGTTGACTTACAAAATATAAAACAGTGATTCAAAATTTTTACAGATTATACTCCATATAAAGTTATTATAAAATATTGGCTATATTCCCTGTGTTGTACATTACACCTTTGTAACTTATTTATTTTGTATCTAGTTGTTTGTACCTTTTAATCCCCTTTCCCTATTTTGCCCCTCTCCATACCTCTCACCCTACTGGTAACCACTAGTTTGTTCTCTGTATCTGTGAGTCTGTTTCTGTTTTGTTATATTAGTTTGTTTTATTTTTTAGATTCCATGTATGAGTGAAAATACATAGCATTTGTCTTCTCTGTCTGACTTATTTCACTAAGCATAATACCCTCCAGATCTGTCCATGTTGTTGGAAATGGCAAAATTTCATTCTTTTTTATGGCTGAGAAATATCCCATTGTATATACATATGCCACATCTTCTTTATTCATTTACCCATTGATGGGCACTTAGGTTGTGTCCATATATTGGCTATTGGAAATAATGCTGCTATGAACATTGGGGTATGTGTAACTTTTTGAATTAGTGTTTTTGTTTTCTCACATATATACCCAGGAGGGGAATTGCTGTATTGTATGGTAGTCCTATTTTTAATTTTCCAGGGCACCTCCATTACTGTTTTCCATAGTGGCTGTACCAATTTACATTTCCACCAACAGTGCACATGGGTTCCCTTTTCTCCACATCCTCACCAGTGCTTGTTATTTCATGTGTTTTGGTTGATAGAGATTCTGACAAGTGTGAGGTGATATCTCATTGAGATTTTGACTTGTATGTCCCTGATGATTAGTGATGTTGAACATCTTTTCATGTGGTTGTTGGCCATTTTTATGTCTTCTTTGGAAAAATGCCTATTCAGGTCCTCTGCCCAATTTTTAATTGGGGTGTTTGGTTTTTTGTTTTGTTTTGTTTTGGATGTTGAGTTATATGTGTTCTTTATATATATATTTTGGATATTAAACCCTTACCACACATAGCATTTGAAAATGTCTTCTCCCATTCAGTAGGTTGCCTTTTCATTTTGTTGATGTTTTCCTTTACAGTGCAAAAGCTTTTAAGTTTGATTAGGTCTCATTTGTTTATTTTTGCTTTTGTTTCCCTTGCTTAAGGAGACATCCAAACAAATATTTCTAAGACCAAATGTCAAAGATTGTGCTGCCTGTGTTTTATGCTAGGAGTTTTATGATTTCACATCTTATATTTAGTTCTCAAATCCATTTTGAGTTTATTTTTGTATACTGTGTGAGAAAATATTCTAATTTCATTCTCTTACATGTAGCTGTCCAGTTTTCCCAACACCACTTATTGAAGAGACTGTCTTTTCCCCATTGTAATTTCTTGCCTCCTTTGCTGTAGATTAACTGATCATACATGCTTGGGTGGGTTTATTTCTAGGCTGTCTATTTTGTTCCATTACTGTGTCTTCTTTTGTGCAGGTACTATACTGTTTCGATTACTGTAGCTTTGTAATATATTCTGAAGTCAAGAAGCAGAATGCCTCCAGCTTTGTTCTTCTTTTCTCAAGACTGCTTTGGCTATTCAGGGGTTTTCTGGTTCCATACAAATCTTAGGCTCATTTATTCTAGTTCTGTGAAAAATGTCATGGGTATTTTGACAGGATTGCATTAAATCTGTAGATTGTTTTGGGTAGTATGGATATTTTAACAATATTAAGTCTTCCAATCCATGAACATGGGATACCTTTCCATTTAGTTGTATGATCTTCAATTTCTTTCACAAATGTCCTATAGTTTTCAGAGTATGGATCTGGTAGAATGAGTTTGGGAATGTTTCCTCCTCTTCAAGTTTTTGGGATACTTTGAGAAGGATAGATATTAAGTCTTCTTTAAATGTTTGATAGAATTACCCTATGAAGCTATCTAGTCTTGGACTTTATTTTATTGGGAGCTTTTTGATTATTGATTCAATTTCAATATTAGTAATTGCTCTGTTGAGATTATCTAGTACATCCTGATTCACCTTGGAAGACTGTATGTTTCTAGAAATTTATCCATTTCTTCTAGGTTGTATAATTTGTTGGTGTATAACTATTCATAATATTCTCTTATGATCATTTGTATTTCTGTGATATCAGTTGTAACTTCTCCTTTTTCAATTCTAATTTTGTTTATTTTGTTCTACTCTCTTTTTTTTTCTTAATGATCCTAGCTAAAGGTTTATCAATTTTGTTATCTTTTCAAAAAACCAGGTTTTGGTTTCATCAATCTTTTCTATAGTTTTTTTTTTTTTTTTTTTGGTCTCTATTTTATTTATTTCCACTCTGATCTTTGTTATTTCCTTTCTTCCACTAACTTTGGGCTTTCTTTTTCTAATTATTTCACACAGAAAGTTAGTTTCTTTGAGATATTTCTTGTGCTTGGGGTAGGCTTCTAATGCTGTAAACTTCCCTCTTAGAACTGCTTTTGCTGAATAGATTTTGGAAAGTTGTGTTTTTTTGTTCATTTGTTTCAAGGTATTTTCTGATTTTCTTATTAACCCATTAGTTTTTCAGTAGCAAGTTGTTTGTCTCCATGTGTTTGAATTTTTTCCATTTTTCTTCCTGCAAAATGATTTCTAGTGTCATAGTATTGTGGTCAGAAAAGATGCTTGATATAATTTCTGTCCTCTTAAATTCATTGAGAGTTGTTTTGTGGCCTAGCATGTGATCTATACTGGAGAAAGTTTCATGTGCACTTGAAAAGAATGTATATACTGCTGTTTTTTTGATGGAATGTCCTATAGATATTTATTAAATCTATCTAGTCTAATGTGTCATTTAAGGCCACTCTTTCCTTATTGACTTTCTCTCTGGATGATCTGTCCATTGATGTAAGTGGGGTGTTAAATTACCCTACTATTATTGTATTACTGTCAATTTTTCCTTTTATGCATATTAATATTTGCTTTATATATTTAGATGCTCCTGTATTAGGTGCATGTATGTTTACAAATGTTATATCCTCTTTTTGGATTAATCTCTTTATCATTATATAATGCCCTTTTTTGTCTTTTATTATTGCTCTTGTTTAAAGTCTCCTTTGTCTGATATGAGTATTGCTGCCCTAGCTTTATTTTTGTTTCCATTTGTGTGGAATATCTTTTTCCACCCCTCACTTTCAGCTGTGTGTGTCTTTGGCTTTGAAGTGTGTCTCTTGTAAGCAGCATATAGATAGGTCTTGTTTTTTAATTCAATCAGCCATCCTATGTCTTTTGATTGGAGCATTTAGTCCAATGACATTTAAAGTTATTATTGATAGGTATGCATTTATTTATTTTTGTATGTATTTACTGCCATTTTGTTAGTTGTTTTATGGTTGTTTTTGTAGATTCCTCTATTCTTTTCTCCTTTTGGTTTCTTCACTTATGGTTTGATGATTTTTCTTTAGTGTTAGATTTGTGTTCGTTTCTCTTTAATTTTTTGTGTATCTAGTGTAGCTTTTTGATTTGTGGCTACCATGGAGTTTATACATGTTGACCTATAACTATATCTACTTCTTTTCAACTGATAGTCATTTAAGTTTAAACACATTCTAAAACCTCCACATTTTTTACACCCTCCCACCACGTTTTTTGTTTTTGATGTCATATTTTACATTTTCTTGTTGATCCCTTAACTGTTTATTTAACATATAGTTGACTTAACATACTTGTCTTTTAACATTCATACTAGCTTATTTAAGCGGTTGATCTACTGCCTTTGTTACATACCAATATTTGCCTTTTTAGTGGGATTTTTCTCTTTTAGTATTTTCTTTTCTTTGTTATAGCCTTTTCTTTTTTACTTAAAGAAGACCCTTTAACCATTTTTGTAATGCTGGTTTAGTGGTTATGAACTCTTACTTTTTGCTTGTCTGGGAAACTCTTTATCTTTCCTTTAATTCTGAAAGAGAAACTTGCTTGGTAGAGTATCCTAGGTTATAGTTTTATTTTTTTCCCCCTTTCAGCACTTTAAATATATCATGTCACTCCCTTCTGCTCTTCAAATTTTCTGCAAAAAAATCAGCTCTTAGCCTTTTGGGGAGGTCCCTTGAATGTGACTCTTTGATTTTCTCTTGCTATCTTTAAAATTCTCTATTTTTAACTTTTGCCATTTGAATTGTGATATGTCTTGGTGTGAATCTGTTTGGGTTCATCTTGCTTGGGACTCTCTGTGATTCCTGGACCTAGGTATTTATTGTCTTCTTCAGGTTTGGGAATTTTTTAGCCACAATTTTATCAAATGCATTTTCAACCCTTTCTCTCTCTTCTCTCTTTCTGGGACCCTATAACGTGAATGTTAGTACACTTGATGTTGTCTCAGAGGTCCCTTAAACTATGCTCATTATTTTTTTTCCTTTTTGCTGCTCTGATTGGGTGATTTCCACTATTCTATCTCCAGGTTGATTATACATTCTTCTGTATCACCTAATATGTTAATTCCTTCCAGTGTATTTTTCATTTCAGTTATTGTATTATTCATCTCTGATTGGTTCTTTTTTATATTTTCTAGTTCTTTGTTAAAGTTCTCACTGCATTCCTCTATTCTTTTCCTGAGTTCAGTGAGCATTTTTATTACTATTGCTTTGAACTATTTACTAGGTAAATTATTTACCTCCATTTCATTACAGTTTTTTAATCTGCATTTTTACCTTATTTTTTTAATTTGAAGCATATTCCATTCAGTTCTCATTTTGTGTGACCTTCTCTGTCTCTATGAAATTAGGCAAAACAGTTACCTATCCCAGTCTTGAAGGTGTGTCCTTGTGTGGGATTATCCTTATTCAGTCTACTTTTGTGGTACAGCTGGATCTGAAGTGAGCACAGGCAGGCCACATCTTCTCCTGGGGTGAACTGACAGCCACTGTCTTTGTGGGAAATAGGGCTGGAACAGAGGGTTTAGAACCAGAGCCAGGTGCAGGTCAGGGCTTCTCCTTGGTTCAGTGGTGGTCACAGCCCTATGGGGGGGGTGGGCAGAGCCAGGACTTGAGGGGCTGGAGCAGGAGCCTCAAGGTAATTGGGCTTCTCCCAGCATGACGGCAGTCTCCATCTTCGTTGGAGGTATGGCGAGGGCTCAAGGGCTTGAAGACGCACTTCTGAGCTGGCTTCACTTTCTTCCAACTGTGTGCATGTGTCTTGTTAGAGGTTGGGTTGAGCCTCAAGTTTTCCGAGTGCAGTTCTGAGCTGGCTTTCCTTTTTCCCAGGTGCATGTGCATGCAAATGTAGCAGCAATGGTGATCTTTGCCTTAGCAGGGAGCAGCACTGTAGCAGGAAGCGATGGAGGAGGAGTCTGGTGGTGGTTGGGGGATGCACTGGGGTGGTCCTGGCAGGCTGGCTGGAGTACTAGGCAATTTTCAACCTGCTGCTTCTGCACTGGGATCGAGAGCAAACAAGTCTGTCCACATGCTCTTCAAGAGCAGTCTTGGTTTCTTACAAACTTCCAGTAAGCCCCCCTCGTTTTCAAACAAGTTAATGGGGCTCATCTTTCTGGTGTCAGACCCCAGGGCCAGGGTGGCTAATACGGGGCTCAAACTCCTCACTCCCTATTGAGGATCCCTGAATCTGTGTTATCCCCCTCTTCTTCTGAGTCACCCACTAGGGATGTGGGCCCTGACCAGATAGCTTCTCCTCCCCACCTAGCAGACTCTGTGCAGTTCTTTCTTTATAGCCTTGGTTGTAGTAGTGCAGTTCTTCTAATCTTCAGGCCATTCTCAGCCAGAGTTGCTCTATATATAGTTGTAGTATTGATGTATTCATGGTGCGCTCAGGGTCTTCCTACTCTACCACTTTGATACTGCCCCTCAAGTTGCACTAATTTAAATGTCACTAACAGTGTACAATTATGCCTGATACCTACTTTTGAGAGTAAGCATTTTTCATATCTTTGCTAATGAAAGGTAAAACATTAATTTTATTGCTAGAGCAATTTTTGTTTTTATTTCATTTTTGTGACTTGTCTTTGTGTATGTGTGTGTATATATATATATTTATATTTATATATAAAGCTTTATTATTGTTTCATTTACTATACTTAGACAATATGGACACTCCAACCACATAGACCTGGGCTTGAATTCCTACTGTGTCATTTACCATTATGCTGGGAATTAAACAGTTTCTGTCTCACAAAGTTGTTGTGGGAATTAAATATAATATTCTGTGTTGAGTGCTTAAACGAATAAGAATAAGAACAGCTAACAATGAATAGCACTTAAAACATGCAAGTACCTTGCTAAGTGCTTTATAATATTACCTATTTAATTCTTCAAACAACTCTGGGAACTAGGTAAGGTAGATGTAGTTTACAAAGATTTAGTAACTTGCCCAAAATGACAATGTAAAGAAATAGCAAACCCTTCTATTCTCTGAACTTAATTATTTCCCTTGCGAAGTGAAAGTGACTTAGGCAAGAAACCACATAGAAACACTGGTTTCTTAGGGAAAAGTTTCAATTAATTACCTGAAGATTAACTCCCTCAGAGTGCTTGTTACAAATACACATTCCTGGGCACTACCCAAACCCCCTGAATCTGAATCTCCAGGTGAGTCCTGATAACCTATCAGTTTAACAAATAGCAAGATGTTTCTTATTATCAGGTAACTTTGGGAAACAATTTACTAGGTCAAATACTTGTGGTCATTACTCTTCACGATGTCATTTGTTGATTTGTTATTGCCTAGACATTGAATGGGATTGTACTACAACATAATCACTCATGTCCAGGCTGACTTTTCTTCTATATTTTATTGATTATAAACTGGTCAGTACTTCAGTCAGGCTGGTTCTATCTCTATTATATTGCATAAAAACTCTTAAATTTTTCTAAGCATGGATGACAGTCTAATATTTTATCTTGAAAATGAGATTTTAATCCTAGTTTTAATTTTATTGTTATAATTGAAATGGAGAATTTAAGAAATGTAGTATCAGATCAAAATCCTGAAGGAAGACTTCTTTTGTTTTCATCAATTCTTTCCTATAGATTTCCATGAATTTTCTTTTTTATTTTAAATGAAGTTTGAGTAAAGTTCTTATTTAATTTTACTGCTTCTCTTTCTCTGTCAAAGTTGGAAGAATTTTAGATATGAGCTTTCCTAATATTTCAGCTTTTGGTATATTCTTTTTCTTGTTATATCTATAGTCAGAACTTGATTTCAACTTTCTGTTAATTTCAAGAATTATCTTGGACCATCTTTTTAAAATATGGTTTCCTTATGCTGGTTTGCTGAAGGTTTTAAAAATATATTTCTAGTTTTTCTTTTTTTTTGAGCAGATATATGGCCTAGATAATTTCTGTTTCATGGAATTTTTGGAACCATTAAATTTACAATATTTTAATTATTTCAGTGGTGGTGATAAAAATGTTTACAAAGTATAGCAAATATTTCAACATGTTTATTAATCATAACATTTGAGTACGCTCTATCTGTATTTATGTTTGTGTTCACATGAGCTATTAAGAACTGAGAGAGGTACATTATTTTCTCCTATCTTTATTCTGCTTCTATCAACTTCTCCATGCATTATTAAGAGTCTTCCTCTATATATTCAAGTGCTGTATTACTCAGCACACACATTTTTATCCTCTTATCTTTTTGTAATGGATGGTAAACTTTATAAATATAACATAATTATTTTCTTCCAGTTCAATGCTTTTTACTTCAAATTCTACATTGCCAAACTCTAACAATGGGAACACTGCTTTGTTTATTTGTATACCTATTTATGTAAAATTATTTTCTGAGGTCTTATTTCAAGTTGTTATTAATTATTTTTGTTTTGTTTTTAAAAAAACATTTCTTTATAAACACTTGTTCCCAAAGTTGTATATATAACTTCAGTTTACATATGAAGGTCCAAAATTTAGTCAGATGGCTACATGTATCTGCAAGAGAGATTAGGCAATGATGTCTCTAACTAGGTGTTCATGTGCCCATCTAAAATGTTAGCAGGAGATGAGACTGGTGAGAATGAAGTCTGGGCTACAATAAACAAAATTGACAATTGCATAAATTATACAGCAGATAATTACTCTGTCACAAATAATACTCTGTGCTTTCTAGATGATCTTGCCTTTCCTTTGCTCCCACATATCCTTTATTTTTTAAAACTTATTCTTGAAAAAATATGAAATACATTCCGGTATGGTTTTTGTCTATAGAAAGGAAGTAAAGATTGTTTTTGGCCTATAACTCAGTTCTTCTAACTGGATAGTATCTGGAACTCAGATATACAACTAGAAATAATACTCCCAATTTAAATTCTAGGTTTTAACATATACCTGATCATCTCTTCTCTAATGAGGCCACATACTCTTTGGCTCCCAAGAACAAGTTTTTTGACTTTGACGCAATTGAGTCCATGAAAATAATAATTCACAGCAACTACCGTTAAACAGTTCTGCTAGTAACTACTACTTATAAAACTATTGCTATGCAGGATGCAACATCTCTGAGGAATTTGGAGAAATGATGGTAAGGTAAATTGTTTTCTGGTTGCCTCGAGTATCAGTGTTTCAGTTTTTCTGTCTCATTCTCTGAGACAGGAAGCGGATAGTGAAGGAAGCATGAAACAGAAAACTCATATGTCTTATGAAAATAATGACATTTTCATTTCTAATTCATACACTTGGACAAGTTATTTCATCTCTTTTAGTTTGAAGTTCTATGCGTGGGTGACATAAGCTGTTACTCAAGCATAAACTCCAGTATTATTATTTGTGTGTTATTTGAAGAGATGTATTAACAGATCAGAAACACTAAAACAATTGAATCACAATGGATAGTTCTAAGTTAATAGGTAGGGAGTCTAATAAAGGGTGTAAATTATCATTAGTAGGAGAAGTAATTCATATAATGAAAACCATGGAAATATTTAATGAGAACCTACTCTGTGTCAAGTGATGCATTTGGCACTTTGTAATATGTGAGTGTGAGTAAGACAGAGTATCTGCTCTCAAAGTGTTAATAATGGGGACAGGCATATACTAAAAGAAAATAGAATTTAATAGAAGGGTTCTGCAATATCTTGTAAGACAGTTTGCGATATATTCCTGAATTATTTCTCCACTCCAAAATCTCACTTAGCATCTACTTGGTACAAGGCCTAACACATAGTAGGCTCTCAATAAGCATTTATCTTGACTCTGTAGATAATAAGACACAAATATTAGCACAAGGTATTCACTGACTTCATCCCTTTTCCTTCCTGCCAAGGAAAATTTCGTTCATTTTCCCAAATTCCAATTTCTAGAGGAAAGAAGGCTAAATCATCTGTGTAATTAAAAGAGGAAAGAGAAAGGAAGGAAGAAAATGAGAGAATAGACATATGGTAGGGGGTGGCAGAGAAAGGATGGGAAATGACATATTTCAGAGTTGAGAAAGAGATGCAACAGACTAGTTTAAGAGAATATGTAATTAGGAGCAGAAAGGAAATATATATACTGGGTGTCTTGAAATATGTATTTAGATTTCTTTCATATCCTTTGAGAGAAATAAGTAAAACATCAAAAAATTTTAAGAAATACTCTTTAGAAAATGAGCTTTTAGAATACTGCAGTGCTTCAGGATTGATCCCAAAAGATTTTTTAAGAATGTAAGAGATAACCATGAAACACCTGATTACATGAAGCAGTGGTTATTTCTTGTGGTGGGACTCAGCAGAAAGTTTGTGAAAAGTGTTTGAGCAAGTTGGGCGGGATTTGCATATACAGAGATGTAGACAAGAAGGCTCTTCAAGTACAGCGGCTACCTGGACTAGCACTAATTTTGAACACCTAGTAACCAATCATTTCTATTAGAGATATAAATGTATTTACACATTAGTTATCTTGCCTTGAACAGTTGATTAGGTTTAATCAAGCCCTTTTTCTTTTCCTTTCCACTTCTAATTATATTTGTTATAATTAGACAAACGATCTCAATTGCTAGAGGCAATCTTTATTTCCAACAGACTGCAGACTTAAGTCAGACTACCAGACTAGAGTTAGTTAGCACAAAGTTGTTAAGTTTGTTTGTACAGTAGTGTATTGATCAACTTAAAAAGCTTGTGAGCTCACTTACAGTTAAAGGGAGCAATTCCATTACCCAGTATATACATTTTATGGTGGTTTAACTGAACAAACACTTGCTAAAACAAGCATTTTATACAATTTTGTGGTTATCATAAACTTCGAGTTGATATTTCCATTCCTGGGAGATTAAATCAAACATGTAGAACTACTGATTATCACAATGATTGTAAACATAGTGGAAGGAACTGTAATTATGACAACCACGAACAGAAAATGTAACTTCAAAATTTCAAAAGTGCATTACCCTAACTGGGTAGTTTCTGCATTTTATATTCCTATGTCTATTATACTCCTACAATCACAGAATAATATATGGTCTCCAAAGTGTTCCTTTTTATCTGATTGAGATATTTAATAAATAGCTCAGAATTTAAAGTCACAAAATAGATTTGTTCTTCAACATTACCAATAATTGGTTGACTAAATAATTAGAAAGGAATTAGAAGAAAAGAAAGGAAAGAAAGAAAAAGAAAGGAAAGGAAAGGAAAGGAAAAGGAAGGAAAGAGGAAACGAAGAAAGACAGATGGACCCTGCTTTTTGGTTCACAGTAATCCTACATATAAAATAAAATTTATGCTTATAGTTATTTTATTTTTAACTAAGACTAAATAAAAATATTTAGCCTTTAGCTTTTGCTAGATGTGCTCTATGTTTTACACCACGTGAACAAAACTATATTCTTTTGACTTTCTCATGTTATGAGAAAGTTTCTCACATTTCTCATATGTCTCAAGCAGAGACATAATAAGGTCTTTATTAAATTACATTGCACTTCACAACTATGCCCTTTGTGTACATCACAATTGAAAGCCAAGTATTTTTAGCAGGAAACAAACAGAACCTCTTCAGCACTGTATGTTATTTGTTCACTGAATTTACTGAGAAAAAGATAAGACATGGACTATATGCTTCTTTTATCTGATGCACTCATTTACACTAAACATATAAATAAGTTTTTCTCAACTCTGTTTCTTTTTGTGAGCCTGTAACAAGGATCCCAGTCTCATAACAAGCAAACTGAAAATTGGCTGAAAATATAGCACTGACCTTTGCTGAAGTAACCAATGACTAGATCTTAAATATGTTTTAGGGCCACTAAAATGTGTGGCATTTTCCTTGTAAAATGTGCTCATTATAGGTGTAAAATGGTTTTGCCTGTGTATGGAGCATGTGTAACTGCTATTCAAATTTGATCTTTCAGGTGAATTTAAAAAAATAAAATAAAACTCACTCTAACAAGTGGATGTATGAATAACTGCATGGATATAAAATGGCTTCAGGATGTCATTCTTTTAGTGAATTTATTTAAACTGTGTAGAGGTGAGGAAGATGCAGAAACTTTCTGTTGTGGAAAGTGATAAGATAAATTGTTTTGCTATGTTATCTATGTTTGTTCAAGAACATTTGGTAATAATAGAGTGGCATGATTTATTGGTATACAAAAAAAGTTTTCTCTAGTGAACAGGTTGTGAAGCAATTCATGTGAGATTTTTTTTTTATTTTGAAGAAATTTAAATCAGGAACATTGACCATACTGACCAGAACTAAAAAAATATTACTGTAGTATGCTTACTAATGCACAATTAGAAACTGATTGATGGTTATAGCATTTTGTAGTTTTGCTTGAAGAGGAGAGTTTATGCATTGTCATTGCTCATTCTTATTCTACTGAAGACAATTAGTCATCTAGCAAAGACCACACCTTAGGGTTTGCAGCAGCCATGAGAATGCGCCTCTGAGATCTCTCACTGCAGAAGGTATAATTGACTCATGGTCCCAGCTGCTGTGCTTTGAAATTCATCTCCACATTCATGCCAAGACCATGCTTCCTATGTGCCTCTCCTAGTCAATGGTTGAGAATGGCAGGGAAACTCTAAGTCTTTCTAGGAGACACAGAACTACTGTGATGGACAACTTTGACTCTAAAACACCTGGAAACCTTGTTGAATCTACTTTACAACTGCACTGCAGTCTCAGACGCTTCTGCCCAACTCTCCTTTTTTCTTTTTTCCTTCAGTCAGTCATACGTGAAGTGTTTTGCATTCTGATGGCCCTCGCAGGCTCTCACGGCCCCTCCCCTTCTTCTCTCTTGGGAGTTCCCTCTCAAAAATTTTTTCATGTTTAATCTTGTCTTAGTGTCTGCTTCCTAGAAAACCTGACTAACTCAAGGCAAACATAATATTTTACATGCCCCAGGTTATCCTTGTTTAATAGAGGTTTCCCTGGGTCACACCAACTTGGTACCACTATAGCTAACAGAAGTTAGTCTATCCACTTGTTCTTTCCTACTTCCTTCTTCCTTTGGTCAAGAAAAGGCCAAGAGGCAGTGCATTTGCTCAAAAATAGATCTCCTTTTCTAATGTAATTCCCAATGACAGCTATGAGTATGACCTGACTCTGATGCTATCGCGGCCTAGAATGATTGAGTCCTTCACTTCTGATTCTGAATCTAGCCATATTAAGGAAAATCAGAGAACAGTGATATTGTTTATTGCAACAATGGCAGAGGCTGAAAGAACAAAGGCACAGCAGCTTTCATTTTAGTAGGTCTGAAGACCTTATGGAGGAAGAATTGTATAGAAACCTCATTCCAAATAATTTATTAATTGGGCCATCAAGTAACAACCTGCCTCTGTTATTCAGAATATTCTGGTATTCAGCAGATATATTGATGCTGGGTAGGAGATCTGAGCCACTCTTGAAATGGTTAGTAACGTTAGAATCCCTAAGTGCCTACTGTCAGATATTGAAAGATTCTCAAGATGTCAACATCTCAAAAGAAAACAGAGGGCACTATGAATAAGGGGGAATTTACTGATGTCTTTAGCATGTTTTTGCCATTTCTTGTCAAGTGATGAAAACTATCATAAGATAAGGTGGGCATGAAAATGTCTTCCTTAGAAAAAATACACACTTGATAATATCTTGAAATGTTCTAGTGCTGGCCACTTATGGAACTGTGTTTCCACAAGGATTAAAATATTCTCATGTTTTTGCCAACCAGACTGATAGGGGAATTTATTCATTCATCAATGTATTTATTTATTAATCAATTCACTTGTAAATCATTCAAAATATTTATTGATTAGTATGTACTAAATAAGGGACTGTAATAGGTTAAGGGCTGTAGTAGACAACAAACTATGCCAGTCATTCTAGCAATCATGACTCCTGAAGAGGAGTCCTAAAATTAACAAAATTAACAAAATCTGAAATGGCAGTGATGAACACAATTTTTAAATTTCCTAGCCATTTTAGCAATCTATAAAATACACAATCAATAAATAATTGAATGTTATTTTGAATATATTTATTCAGTATAGATGGTTCACTAATGGCAACAATCAGTTGTGGCAAAGGTAAAGGCTTTTTAATACACTGATGGTGAATTTCTTTGGGGGATAAATAGAAAGCAATGCATCAAAAGTTAAAATGGTCAAAACTTGAATATCACTTATACTTCATAGTCCCATGTCTGGGAATCTATACAAAGAAAATGATATTAACTATAAAATTAAACTTCATGTTCTACAGTGCAAATGTTTATTATTTTGAAAGACAGATTGGAAACATTCCAAATGAGTATTAATACAATAATTGTTATGGAACTTTAGTAAATGTGTAATTCTTCTGCCTTTGAAAAGAATGCTTATGGAGAATGTGTAATGTTTAGATTAAGTAAAAAAATAGCTTAAAATTAAAGTAACATATTTAAATTAACTAGAAAAAATAAAATCCAAATGCAAAATGTGCAACAGGATGAGCTTTAAATGTTTGAAAACACATGCTTAGAACAAGAGAAAAGAATTTAGAAACATGTTAACAATAACTGTTTCTGGGTGAAAAGTTATGCATGATTTACTTCTCTTTAACATATTTTGTGCTTTCCAGTGTTACATATGGACACTATTTTCATATCTAAGTGAAATAACTTAAAATACAGAAAAATTATTCTCCAGAAGAAGAAAATTACATGATGTTACCTTTGTTAAGAGCTACAGACTAACTGACCTGGAAATTATGCCAACATAGATCAAAAATGATATAGAGATGATTAAATTTTCTTCTCCATGACTTATGTCTCAAAAAAATTTTATCCATTTTTTCTTATTTGGGTAAATTACAAAGAAAAATTTATCAAATGTTTCCTAATTTAAGCAATATATGATAGATTTCTAAAACAATCAAATCTTTTAAACATTGAATTTGTTTACACATATGTAACATTTCAGGTTCATGGATCATTAGTGATACACATGAAAGATTTAATATGTCTCTTCCAATCTGCAATGCCATCCATCACGTTCATAGATCTAGGACCTCCAGCAATCTAGGCTGACTGCATTTTGATTCTGTCACTATTTTTCTCCAGTTAACTTTATTAGTGTTGATCATGCCTGACTTTACTAAGATTCCTTTGGCTCCTTTAACCTAGGCTTTATTGACATGGAATAGACAGCAGCCAGGTGACATCTTGGCTAACTATATTTTTAGACAATATCCTATGTTCTTGAGAAAGAAAAAATAAGGCATTACAGGCATAAGTTAAATTAATCTACCACAGGAAGAAAAATATGGTAATATGAGTAATGCTTCAAATAATTAAATGTTTAGTTTAATATAAGATCAGATTTTGGGGAAGTTGCCTAGTATGTGATTATATTGGGCATAAAGGCAAACAGAAGGGAATAATTTAGTAGACACAGAGAGAGAGGAGCTGAATATATTTATGAGTTGGTGAAATTGATGAAAAAAAGTCATGGAAGAGATAAGACGATACAGGAATCAGTGCACATGTAGAGATTGTCCTGGGACTAGAAAAGAGAAAGAATTGAAACAGACGAGAAGGAGTTAACAATACATTTAGATGCAGGCACATTTCTAAATGTGGTTGAGCAGTTGACTGAGTTCATAATTAGTTGCCTTTATTTTCCCTATGAAGAAGGAAGCCATTTAAGTAAAAAAGAAAACTAAGTAGATTGAAAGCTTGAAGCTGCTGATGACATTATGAGAATGAAAATGGGTAAATAATGGAGCTGGTTAGGGAGAAGATAAGTGCTTTTTGAGCATACATTACTGATGTTTGAAAGGAATCAAGACACGATTTCTCTTTGATGTATGTCGGCACCTTGCATTCATGAAAGGCAATGAGTTATTTCATTTAATTAAGCTAATGTTATTGTGCAATATATGATACTCTGCTAAACACTAAGAAGAAGAAAAAAATTACAAATAAGATTTGATCTCATATTTCAAGGACCTGCCTAAAAATACAAACGTTAGGCATATAGATACTTAAAATGAAAAGCAGAAGTCTTATGCATGCATGGCAGTTAGGAGCATGGGCTTCACCATCAGAGTATATGGATTGAATAAGAGCTCCATTAGTTTATAGCTGAACATACTTAAACAGTCCTATTAACTCGTGTGCCCTTTGTTTTATTCATCTCTAAAATCTGGCTAATAGACCACATAGCTAGAGCATATATGTGAATCACTTTGTAATTTCTAAAGCTCTACGAAAATATAGTTTTCTTTATTATTGTGTCTTATATGAATATTTTAAGTTTTAAAGCCTTTAAAAAGAAAAGGAAGAGGGAAGGGGGAAAAGAGAAATAGAGGAAGGGAGGACAGAAGGGGGGGGATTCTCTGGTTAGAGTTTAAAGATGCTTCACAGAGAAGGTGCACTTTGCCCCAGGATTTGAAGAGTGTAGTTGCTGGTAGGCAGAATTAAGGTAACAAAGTTGTAACAAGTAGAGGAAACCACCTCAGCAACATTTTAGAGAAGAAAAGGTATAAATCACAATGAGGAATATAGCAGGCCAGATTACCTGAAAGCAGGGAAGTAAAAAGGCATAGAATGTATTCGTGGCCATATCTTAAGGTCTTTGAATTCTACATCAGAGTTGCCTCTTAAATTATGGTTAGAATAGAATCTAAAAATCAGATATTCTAATGAGGCTTGCATTTTCTGCCCCTACCTATATCTACAGCCTCATTTCATGTCACTTTCCCCTTGCTTATTATGCTCCAGCAACACTGTTTTTCCTTTGGTTTCCAAAACATGGCAAACTCTTTCATGCTTCTGGATTTTTGCCAATATATTACTCTTTTTTTTCTAACCACTTTCATTTGGTAGATTCATGGCTCACTCTTATCATTCAGGTCTCAGTTTAAAGGTCTTGTTCTCTAGGACAGCAGTCCCCAACCTTTTTGGCATCAGGGACCGGTTTCGTGGAAGACAATTTTTCCACGGACGGGGGCGGGTGGGGGGCATGGTTCAGGTGGTAATGTGAGCGATGGGGAGCTGTGGGGAGCGGCCGCTAACCTCCTGCTGTGTGGCCCGGTTCCTAACAGGCCATGGACCGCTACCAGTCCGTTGCCCGGGGGTTGGGGACCCCTCCTCTAGGAGGTATTCCTTGACTACCCTATATAAAGTAGAACACCTTCTAGTATTCTGCATCTTCACCATGTTTTCCTTTATAACACTAGCTAAAATTTTAAATCACTCTGTTTTTGTCTGTTTACTTCATTCTCCATCCCCTGTTCTCCCCTGTACACCTCAGAATATAATCCATGATGCCAGAGATTGTGTTTATTTTGCTGTTAATTGTCTAGCCTATTACTTAATATATAGAGGTGCTTAATATATATTTATTGAATAAATATATTAATGGAGACATTCTTTATGGAGACATTGAATAATTTTGAGCATGGAAGATATTTGGGTGTAAAAGATTGTGCCTTAGAAAAAGTAAACTAATACAAGATTATATAATGGATTATAAAATATGAGCCCGAACATAAATCAGTTAGTAGTTATTGAATTACTCATGCATTTATTAATGAAAATCTGATCCACTGAGCACTGCAGAAGTGAAGGGAGGAAGAGTGAGGCTGTCCAGAGGTTGTGAAGAAAGAAGAAATAGGGGAGAAGAAGATTTGATTCAAAGATGAAAAAAGCAGGGGAATGTAATATTTCTTTGTTTCATCTAGTATGGAGTAATCCAGCTCTGTTTAACCTTCTTCTGGCTGGGAGAAAGTGATACTGAGCCATTTCAAGAGTCCTTGATAGTTAACTTGATTTAAGCCAGTATATTATGAAGAACTCTATAGAGCTGAGACACTGAAGTACATTGTTAAGGTATTACTTTGGAGAAATTTATTACAAAGTTTCCATTTTTATCATTTGAAGGTAAGGTCATTCTGAATTTCTGTTGTAAGTTTCATATGTCAGTACTTTATAGCTCAACCATTTCAAATGACAAGTAAATCATTCTTCCCTAGTTGTCAACACAAAGAATTTTATGTTTTAACTTGTAACAAAATAAGAGATTTTTCACTGAAACACATTCAATTTGCTTTTTAAAAACCTTTGGGAAATTTCCAAACCATAACTGTAGGGTTTGACAAAATGATAAACACACAGAAGTCACATTTATTTTAACCAAGGATACTATTACAGCTAAGAATTATTTAAGCAAAACCTATTTCCTTAAGCATTCAAACATGAATGCATACAAGGGGCAAATATAGTCTCAAATAAGATTAATCAACATCAATATTGAAAAATAATAGTTTATGGAGTACATAACTCTCCTCTACCTAGCAACAAGTTAACCAACTAGTGATAGCTGACTGATAGTTCTAATGGTTTTGGTGGTACTAGTGATTTCTGTACTTTGGGGTTCTTGTGACTCCACAGGAAGGAGAACTAATATGTTATGTGATGTTTTCTTGTGTAACATTTGTTAATGTGATCTTTTGCTATATATATATATGTATATACACATATATATATTTTAAATAGAATCCACTATCATTTAAACAAATTTAGGTTGATTAGAATGTTTGTATTATATTTTTCATCTTTCAAGTGTTTCAAATGCATCACTTCATTTTCTCTTCACAGAAATCCTGTGTACTATATGATACCAACCAATCATTTCAAAGATGAAGAAATGGAGTTGTCCACAGTTATACAGCTTATACAGGCAGAGCAAGGATTAGAATCTAGCTCTGTAATCAGTGTGACTTTGTGCAAGTCATTTAATTTATTGAGCAGCATAATTTTTCTTATTGGCAGACATATTTTTTTAACATCTTTATTGGAGCATAATTGCTTTACAATGGTGTGTAAGTTTCTGCTTTATAACAAAGTGAATCAGCTATACATATACATATATCCCCATATCTCCTTCCTCTTGCGTCTCCCTCCCACCCTCCCTATCCCTCTTCTCTAGGTGGTCACAAAGCATCGAGCTGATCTCCCTGTGCTATGCGGCTGGTTCCCACTAGCTATCTATTTTACATTTCGTAGTATATATAAATCCATGCCACTCTTTCACTTTGTCCCAGCTTACCCTTCCCCCTAGATAATATTACCTGCTCTCTCTCTCTGTAAAAATACTGAAATTGTAATGAGCAGGTATATGTATCATTGTGTAGTCTCAAGCATTCTTGATATAACCCTTTTCCTTGGTTTTTTATGAGAACGATAAATTTGGGGAAAGAAGTTATCACTGCACTGGTCTTCAAAATTACTGTAGTCCTCACTTATATTCAGGTTAAAGAAACAAAAGTTGGGGGAGAAGAAATCCATATGCTACTTTCACTATGTTTATATTATTTGAATTTTAAAATTGGAAAATAAAATATAAATTAAGTGATTTTCACATTGAATAGGAGTTTGTGGATTTTTAATTTAAATCCACGTCCGTCCAACTTTATCAGTCTACAACTGTGGTACAGTGGATAAAAGTGTGAGCTCGGGATCCCAAGGCTGTGTGATTTTGAACCCTGCCTCCACTACTTACTCTTTATAGGATCACGGACAAGTTACTTAACCCACAGTTATCTTAACTTGTTCATCTATAAAAAGGATATAACAATACTTCTGCACAAGCTCGTAATGAGGATTAAATGCAGAGTGTTTAAAATAGAGCCTGGCACATACTGAGAAAACCATAAATATTACAGGTGGCAGCTTCATCTTCTTTTAAGTATTCACAGCTTCCGTTTATCATTTTGGGATTAAAAAAATGTATACCTTTTTACTTTTCCAGATATACTTAACTGGTAGAAATTCAGATGTGCAATACATTATACAACATTTTTAAACTGTACAAACTACTTTTTTATTAAAGAATTAGCTGGATTTTAGAAATTAAAATATACCACAAATGTTCATTTGCAATAATAATAACTTATTTTTTCTTTCTGAGGTAATTTCTGGTGTCAATGAAAATTTAAAATGATGATATTACTGTTATCCATTTGTGCTATTTTTTTTAGGTATTACCATCTTAAAACAAAGGAATGATGGGAAATTGTCAATAGATATTAGTAAGAAATGATTGTAAGACAAAGCCATCCATCAGTAATGTTGATAGATCCAGAAATAGATCATAACTCCATTACTATGAAATGATTGGAAGAATGATTTCTTGATTGATTGATTCTTGGAAATATACAGCTTCACACAAAAAAACAACAGAACCCATTTAAAGAATTTTTTAGATGTAAGTGCAAGTATTATTGGTTCTTTTCTGCAATGTCTTATCATGATTCAAAATAATCCAAAATGTAGCAAATATTTTGCTTTCTAGCTTATCAAAACTGCAACATTTTTTGGCTTGTGAGTATATAAAAGTTTCAACTTCACGATTGCATTATACTCTTCCATAATAGATAAACATTTTATTAGTCACTTTTTCTAGCAGATTTGCTATGTCCTTTTAAATGTTTTTTTTTTCCATTCTGAAAGTTATTTATGTTCATTCTTGAGAACTAAGGATCAAAACTGTATGTATAATATTGAGTAAAACTTGGTATAATATGTGAAGAGACTTCTATGGACAAATCTAATTTGGGGGTAAATTTATATGCATAAAAATTATATATCTCTTTCTACGTACTTATAATTTAGATAAATTATCCATATATATATAACAGTTTTATAATACAATTTACAGTTATTTCCTTCTTTAAAGAAAGTGCTAACATTATAAAATTTTTAAAAATAATTTGGAATATATACACATTTAACAAATTGTTTTTAACCTTGTCTATCTACAAACTTGTAGATATGTGTAATCATATTGCACACAATATATTTTCTATATTTCTTTATTTTTCTCTCAATATAATGACACATTTTTAAATACCTGTGCATAGTCTTCATAGTAACAATTTTAAAAGTGAGCATTATTTCTCACCCCGTGTTTGGTCACTAGAATCACTTGAGATGAGTGTTAAACATGTAAATTCTTGGTAACTTCCCAAGAGATTCTGATTCAGGAAGTCTAATAAGGAACCACGAGTCTGTATTTTTAACAAGTGTCACATGTAACTCGTATTAGTGGGCTTTTATGAGAAACAATTACTCTGGTTGAAGAACATCTTTTAATTAGCCATTCATCATTGTTAGGTAATCATACTATAGCTAAATATTTTCCCATTATTAAAAAAAGTCCAATGATCAACATTATAGGGAGATTATATTGTTTTATAATAATTTCCTTAGGATAAATATCTATAATTTAAATGACAGGACTTAAGGTTTATGATCATCTTAGAACTTTTAATATCTATTACAAATTTATTTTCCATAAACTCATAGTTTAAACTGCTTTAAAATTATATTTAATTATTTAGTTTCCCTGAAGCCTTATACCAATATTGAATATCATGTTTTGAAAAATTTATCAAAGTCAAATTATGCCTCTACAACTCCATTGCTTTGACTACTTGCAGTAGTTGGAAGAGTATCCATACACATCTTCCCTACATGTTCTCTTTGAAATTTTATTATTTTTAGTTTTAGTTTGTGGTAGTCACATTGCTATATACTTCATTGGTGTATTTTAGTTTTCATATAATTTAAAAAATATGTATAGAATGATTGAAACAGTATGCTTTCAGTATCAAATAATAGATACAAATGAATCTTGCTTAAATTATAAAGAGATCATGTTTCTCCCTTAAGAGTCCAGAAGGTCAAAAGCTCCAGAAGTAAGAAAGGCACTAGATGTGTGAGGTCAGGTCTCTAGCTTGGCTTCTCTGGGATAATCCTGACTCCTCCCTCCCTAGCATGCTCAAGCTGGGAGCAGTTCTAGGTGTCATATCCAGAGGCAGTAACTTCCAGAAGACAAGAGGCCAACACATTCAGTATGTATTTTTTTGGAGAGAACAAACCTTTGTCAGAATATCACCAACAGACTTCCTCTATGTCATTTGCCAGAATCAGATCCCCTTACTTATTTAAAATGAGGCACTGGTGAAAGAAATAGGATTATCATGATGGATGAATCTAAATAGTACCTTCCTCTAAAGACAGGGATGGACTTAGGCAATTTATGGAATTTAGGAGTAAAAATAAGGAAGCAGGCAACAAATAATGCCTAATAATGCTTACTATTAATAACCGTTCATAGGTAAATTACCTGTTATTTTTTTTTCTAGTTCCAAGTTTTGATATTATATTTTTGTGATTATTATGAAAGTGTGTCACGCAGATCTCGTAGAGAACCTGCCATGACAGCCTAGTTGACTAATAGCCCACTGCTACCCCTTTGGATCTACTATCACTTTCCTTCAGACTCTTCCAAGTCCATTACTGAGCCAGTGTGCTGGAGGTACTACTGCTGTATCCTTCCTGCCTAAGGCTGAAATTTTCCAGCAGGCAGCCTTTGCTCAGGGACACCAATGGCCTGGCTGAAACTTTTTCAGAACTTTATAAGAATATGAGACTCTTCCTATCCAATCCTTTGTTCCCTTTCTCCTTTCACAGGTATCTGACCTGCACTGGGGTCTGAAGGCTATTCCCCTCCCTCTTTATCCTTCACAGGATTTTTCCCCAATAAATTTATTACACTTCTAATTCTGCTTCTTGGAGCACCCAAGCTGACATGGTATTTAATCATTTGATCCATCCCATGATATATTCTGTAAGGTATTTCCACCTATACTAGTTTATTTATTTAATTGTTGAATTTATTTAAATTATGTCTGCTTGAAACAAAGCTCTGTGTTTTTCAACATGGATACAAAAATTAATACAAAATGTTTACTTCTCTTAAGCACTCAGAAGTTTAAAAGGAGATTCAGGCAGATGAATACATAATAATAATGCAAATTGGAAAACACTCTAAAAGAGGTATAAACAGAACTTGAAAACTCAGTGGAGAAGATACTAAATATCCATGCTTGTAGAGGTCAACATAGACTCTAAGCAACTTCCTATTAAAGTTGGATTCCCTGGTGGAACATGGAGGGATGGGTTTTTACGTTGTATTACTTAGGGCCGTGCTACCTATAGCAAGATAGATCCAAATATGCATAATGGCTCCAACCAAAATAAACATTTATTTTTCAATTACATAACTATTTAATTCTGATGTTCCTGGTTGATGGGGGCATTCATTTGGGAATTCACCTCTGGAGCTAGAGATGTGGGCATGTGATTTGGAGGCTACAGTAAGTAAGGAATAGAGGGGAAAAATGGAAATTGGATTGGCAACAAATAGTATCCAATGCTACAACCATTTATGTGCAGTTAGCTAAATATCCTATTCCTCTTGGAATAGTGTAAAGATCTGATTTTATATATTTGGGGTGGCCACTTATATAAGCATGCCACTTATATATATTTGGGGTGGCCACATATATAAGTATGCCACTTATATATCCTTCAAGAGAGAACTTGATGTTTCCAGTCAGAGGGGAAGGGAAAAGCAAGAAAGACCATGTATGTGACAATTTATGGCTGAGACCTAGAAATGACATGTCTCTTTTGCTTATATTCTATTGTCTGGAATCCAGTGACAAGGCATATCCAACTATGTGGGAAAGAGGGAAATAGTGTCTATGTGCCAAAGAAGAAAAGAAAACTCTTAGCAGTCCCTTCCACACAGGTAAGAACAATGTGCACAATGGTACTGAGTTGTTAAAAATTCTTGGGAGGTTTGCAGAAGTAAGAGTTCAATACACTTGGAATATAGGGTGCAGGGGAAAATGAAAGATAATGACGGTAGAGAAGCTAGTAGTTTTTCCAATGTTATTAATTAAATAACTCAAATTTATGCAAAGCTTTGTATGCTTACTAATTATTTTAGGAGCATTGCATTGCAAAGGGAGCTTGTTTGAGTAGGGCTAGCCAGTATAATTACTTCTTAATTATAAACAACTTTGTAAATTTAAACTAATGCTTACCAAAGTCTTTAGTTAATCTGGCCTTCATTTGTTCAGGGTTACTTGAAGTAGAAAATTTACATTCTAATGTTTTATTTATTCAGGAAGATGTGTCTCCAAAAAAGAGACTAAAATAGCAGAATAATAAAAGTTCTCTGGCAAAAAACAGGTTCCATTCTTCCTAGGATATGTGTTCACATAGATCCTCTCTAACATATTCCAATTATTTCACTAATGGAGGAGATTCAGAACACTATTTCACGCTTTTATATTTCTTTTAATTGTTTAAAATTATTGAGATGTAAATGGACTTACAGATACTCTTATTCACCTATCGGTTTGGCAATAACAACAAAAAACAATCTGACAATAAAAAGTGCTGGTGAGACTGTGGAGAATGGGAATTCTCATAATCTCCTGGTGAGAGTATAAGTTAGTAAAATTTATTTTAGAGTACAATTTTGCAGTACTTGGTAAAACTACAAATGCACAATCATAAACCCAATAATTCTATGTAATTCCCTAGAAAACATGTTGACAAATGCAGACAGGAATTTCCTTTTAGCAGAGTTCAGAATGCAGAAGAAAAAATCAGCCCAAATGCCCTTCATCAAGGGGATGGATAAATAAAATGTGATATATCTATGAAATGGAATTCTACATTGAAGATAAAAGATTGAGCTAGGACTATGTATTGAACATGAATAGATTTTTAAAAATGAAAACAGTGAGTGGGGAAAAAGCAATGTATAGATTAATAATTTCTGTATCATGTTATGCAAATTAAACAAAATACACCTCTAGTAAGGGAAGTGAATAATGGTTCTAGGGATGGAAACAAAATATAATTCGACTTTATCTGTAATACTGACATTTATATTATTAATTTAAAATATAAAGCAAATATGACAATATGTGAGAAACTGTCAATCATAGGATATGTGTATTTATTCTATTATTATTTCTAATTTTCTATTATTTTAATTTCTTAGAAAAAAGATTTAAAATAAATAATGAAAAAGAATCTAAAAAAGAGTGGATATATGTATATGTATAACTGATTCACTTTGCTCTACAGTAGAAACTAACAAAACATTGTAAATCAACTATACGCCAATAAAAATTAATTTAAAAATAAAATAAAATAAATAATGAAAATACATGGTTTTTCCTAAGTGGAGTTAAATTAGTGGGATAATAAGTTACTGGGCAAAAATATTGTCAGTTCTCCTTACAACCTTACATTTAGAGGGGTAGGCTATAGGACAATAACTGCTATAACATAGTTAGATATTTGTTTAATATTCTATATGAATCACATCTCAGAAAGCCTGGTTTAAAACTAATCTATATATGTGCAAAATTAACTTGTAAACAGAGTGCTCCTCAGCTCCAGGAGGGAAGCTACATTTACAAAATAAATTCTCCAGAATTTCAGCCAATGAACATTTCAGGAAAAAAAGTTACTAAGATACATATTATATATATATATATATATATATATATATACACACACACACACACACACACACAAACACACACACACAGACACACACACACACACACACACACAAAGGAATTCTTGCAGGGAAAGACTCCTTGCTCTTATGACAAATGACATGAAATTTAGTTTATAATATTTTAACATCTAGTTTGGCTGCTCAGAGATCTATTTTGTTTGTTGATGTCCTATATTTACAACCATTGTTTCCAAAATAGACGGATGAGGTTGTTATGTTTTTAAAAGGGATAATATACATACAGATCCTTAGACAAAATCTGGAAAATATCAAAAGTAGCTATTATTATTATTAAAGCAGAATTCTATCCATGTAAGTTTTTAACTGAAGTTAAATTGTTTGTCATGCAATTCTTTCCTGTGTTTTTCCTTTTGAAGAAGCTAAAAAAAAAAAAAAATGAAGCAGAATTCCAACTAGAGTATAAAAGGAGAATAATTAGTCTACAGACAGACAAGAAAAGTTTTGTTAAAATTATTGACCATAATGATATTTCACCTGTAATGGCTCATTATACTCACAATAACTTTAGCATATTAACAAGCTAGTTTAATAATCTACATATATAGTGTTTCTGTTTCTTATTCTTTCCCTGCAATATCCCATCTGGGCCCTAGTTGGAAATTTGAATATCTCAGTGAACCTAATGAGAATCCAGGACTTTGAGAAACTGACACCATAGGCAAGTGTCAAAGTTTTCAATTTATATATTATCATTCATCTAAGCAGTCCAAAGGTTGTGAGGGGAATACCGTGAAGGCTTCACCTTCAACCCCTCATTTAATAAGGAGCAAAAGACGCCTGCAGGGTTCTGCTCCTCACTGGGGCGGCAAACACCCTTGCAGTGTACTTGCCCACCCAAACAAAGCAAAAGGAAAGAAAGGGTAGACAATAAACAGCTCTACTTCAGCAACAGATGTTACCTGCAGAAAATGCTGTCATGTTAGGTAGCTGTCTTCTGAGCCTCCACAACAGGGAATTTTCCTCATCTCAGCACTTAGAGCACTGATCCATGTTGTCTGTTTTCCTGTTTGTTTCTCCCACTAGATACAAATCTTAAGGCAAAATCGATGCTAGGTTCATCTCTGTATCCCCATTATCAAAGATGGTGATACAAGAATCTCACTAGGCACTTGATAGTTTTTGTCTGAATAAGTGAGTTAATGGTTAAAAATCTTACTCCCTCCCACCCCTTTCCAAAGTTAACCCTGATTCTCCACTGTCTAAGTCCTTTGTTTATAATGATTCTTGAGTCAGTCTGGACTGAAACTGAAATAAGGACAGTAATAAACTCATCCTTTAGCTGTGACTTTGTGAGCTAAGACTTGACACAATCTTGGTCCCTAGAGTCAGAACCCCCTCCCTCCTTCCTCATGGGTCTTCAAGACTCCTTTGTTGCCTAGCAAGGATTCATTGTGATATGGGCTAAACCAGTCTTGCTTTGACCACATTTTCCTCCAAGCATTTGCACCAGTCATATGGAAAAAAATATTAGGAACTAGTGGTATGAGACTTTCACATGGGATGGAAGATTAAATAACAAAATACTAACCATAGGATTACAAAGCGCTTCTAAGAGAGTGAAGAAAAAGAATATTAAGAAAGCAGCATGACAGTGTATGGAGCTCCCTGACAAGAAAGTGGAATTTACTGTAAAGAAAGGTATATGACTAAACCATTTTTTAAAATGGAGAATAAGATAAGACAAATAAAACTATTAACACTTATTGAGATACTGCTCTGTTTTACATACATTGATTAAATTCTTATAACTCTATGAAGCACTATCGTGACTAATATTTTTATAGATGAGGAACCTAAGACACAGAGAGAATAAAACAATGATCTATTAACAGCTAATTTTTTAAAAATCCCTTGTCAGTTAAATCCAGTTATTTTCTCATTTCATTAATTGGTTATCTGGTTTGATATTATAACCAGATTTTAATATTGTGCAAAGTTGTGCTATAATAGGGTAAAACTGGCACAATCTCTCTATTTTTAAAAAATATCTTTAGCATATTCAAAAATAGAGTCACATTGAAGTCCTAGTATAGGAAATTGTTCATAATTCCTCAGGCAACCTGATTGCCTAAATTTTTGAGATTCATAACATTCTGGAAGATTTACATTAGGTAAAGCATCTAAGTGCTTTACCTAATGTAAATGATCACACAAACTGGACACACAGTTTGCCAGGACCCAGCAAAGCCAAGAGATTAGGGTCCAGAGCCGGTGATTTCATCTTTTATCGCCCTGCCTTGTGCAGGATTAATTCTGAGAAATGTTTATTGCCAAAGGTAATGGTTTATGGTTTCCAGTCAGATCACAATCTCCAGTGATACTAACACCATTCCATTCTATTCACTCAAGTTTGAGCCACTCCTCTGTTCCAGCGGCTTCCCTAAGCATACTGGTTGAGCGTGGTATATAAGAATACCTCCTAAGCATCAGCATCACCTGCCACTTTGTCTACTGAACTTCTATTCCAACCAACAGACAGATACTGATTTTGTCAGGCTATTTAACTATTTTGTTCTTTCCCAAAAGATACTACCTGTTTACTACAATGCCTTTTCTACCCTTTTTGTTCAGGTTATTCTTGATTTAATAGGTAGGTAGTTTTCTTCGAACTACCAATTCATATTCATTTTCATCTTATTATATACTCTTCATGTATCCAATAGACTGTATTCCTTGAAAGATTGTGTTCATTTTTGCATGTCCAAAGTTTACAGTAGGTTCTCAATAGTTATTAAGTATTAAATTAAAGAATGATTGGGAGATTAAGACTTAGATGCTTTACCTAATGTAAATCTTCCAGAATGTTATGAATCTCAAAAATTTAGGCAATCAGGTTGCCTGAGGAATTATGAACAATTTCCTATACTAGGACTTCAATGTGACTCTATTTTTGAATATGCTAAAGATATTTTTTAAAAATAGAGAGATTGTGCCAGTTTTACCCTATTATAGCACAACTTTGCACAATATTAAAATCTGGTTATAATATCAAACCAGATAACCAATTAATGAAATGAGAAAATAACTGGATTTAACTGACAAGGGATTTTTAAAAAATTAGCTGTTAATAGATAATTGTTTGACTGAATTTATTCAGATGGTCATCTTGTGGGTGTCTGCATGCAGGCATAGGAATGTTCTGATGATGAATTGTGCCCATAAACATACTTCACTCTCTAAAATAGGTGATATGTAAACATAAGGTATTACTTATACCTGTCAATAAAAGAAGGTACAGAATGAGATATTTTATTGTTCCCATTCTCATCTTATGTCTTTTCCCCCTTCAAACATGAAGAAAACCATAAAAATAAATCTATCCACAAAATGACTGTCTCACAGGATTCATTTTCATTGTAACCATAGTTCTCCATTTCAATACACTATACAAGGTAAACAAGACAATAGGATATAGAAGTTCCTGTGTAATTGCATTCTCCTATTTTCTCTACCTCAAGCTTCAATAAATCTGGGATATATAAAATTCTTTCTGTAATCAACCGAAACAGCTAATATGGAACTTATATCTTTCTTTAAAAAAATGGCTTGAGTTTTCTGATTACAAAAGTAAAACAAAGTTGAAAACTTCAGATAATACAGAAAAGCCTACAGTTGAAAGTAAGGCTCACAAATAACCCAAAAGGCATAAACATCCACTGTTAATAGTATAATGTATCTACTTCCAAGTTCTTAATGTACACATATTATAAACACATAAAATTATTTATTTTAAGAAGAAACGATTCACTCTAGACCTATTCTCTGCAACTTGTTTCTTTTTAATATATTGGTACTTCCCATGTCAATGCTAATGCATCTACTAGGTTCTTTTAACAGTTAAATGTGATTTCATTGTATAGATAAACCTATTTGTTGTAACCATTGTTTCCAGATTGGAATAATGTTGGGGGGTGTGTGTGTGTGTGTATGTGTGTGTGTATGAACTCATGAAAAAAAAGTTAAAGGCTAAATCCCTACAACCAGATTAGTTAAATTATATTTTAAAAGTGATGGATTTTGCCAAATTGCCTTCAGAGAATTTTGTATGAATTTATACTCCTATCAGCACTCAATATTAATGTAATTTTCCTTATACCCCTCCGACTTCCAGAATTTTCCTGGCTATTTATATGATTCTTTCAATTCCAAATAAATTTAACATTCAACTTCATAACAATTCTGTTGTTGCTTATTATTTTATTGTGATTAAATTAAATTCTCAAAAATAAAATACATAGTAGAGTTAATAGCCTTACATAACCAGAAATCAGGCATATATCTATTATTCCAGGTTTCACTAATGTAGCACAGTTACAATTTTCTTTATATAAAAACTACACATATCTCATAATTCCACCATGTTGTGTTGATGTTATTGTGGCCATTATGCTACCATTAATGGAATCATTTTTTCTATTGTATGTTTATATATTGCACAATGCATAATATATGGATATAAAGTATCATTTTCATTATATTCTATTTCTTCTATTATATTTATGTCACTGTTTCTTTATAGGGAAATGATTGGGTTGTATATTTATTGGTAACCAACAAACTTAAAAAGCTCTTATGTTTTAAAAATATTTTCATATATTTAACATTATTTCTAGGTATAAAAGTCCCCATGCTTCCTCCAAATAATGATACATCTGTCTTCTAATATTTATAAGATAATATGTTATAATAATATATATTATACCAACAAATAAACATATTATATATAACTTGATACATAATAATGAATTTTTGCTGTTTTGTGCTCTTCTTTAATGGCACGGACTAATATTCAGAATGGTACACGGTATCATTGAAGATTTTTACTCTTCAATATTATATAATAAACTGATTGGTCTTATCTAATAAATTTTGAATTGTATTTAGCTGTGTCCAATATTAAGATTTTAATCTATGATATCTTTCTATTGGGCATTAGCCTCATATCTTTACCCATCTTTTTTGCTTTAATATGTTCATGTAAAATTTAAATATAAATACTTAAATATACATGTGTTTTGTCTGACGTTTTTCCATCTCCTCTAACCCCCATTCCTCCATAATTTAGAAGAATTGTAGTCTAGTTTTACCAGTGGTTACTTTTATAACATTAAGTAAAATTTTTCTCAGCATCTCAATTATAGGAATGAAGAAATAATCGAACCAGTCAGAGTTCAGGCAGGAAAGCAGAAGTTACTGTAAATGTTTGTAGTAGAAACAGTGCTAACACAGGAAATTAGAGTTTTACACAGCACAGGAAGGATGAGTAGGTGAGCAGGCTGAGGTGAAGCAACAGCAGGTCATCTCAGTTGCTAACAACACCACACTCTTAGTGACATCACCCTCCAGTATCCCAGCTGCCTGCAGAACAGAAGCAGCAAATGATAGTAACTTTCTTCCAAACTGCTGTGAATTTCAAGAATAGGAGGAAAGCTGCCACAAACTACTTCAGCTGTCCACAGCACTGATTCAGGTGACTGCAAGAGCTTTCTCTGTGCCTGTAACTATCAGTGAAAATAAGGGCTTTTGCCTCTTAAGCAAGTTCCTCTCATTGACAGACTCTAACCTAGAAGTAAACATGGAAAGTGATTCTGGGACATTTATTTCTAAGCTCCTCCCTAGTGACAGAAAGAAAAACGTAGAAGAGTCACGAATGAACAATGAACCACAGAGAGTAAGGAACACCTGATGTCACAAATCTGTTATGATGAAGAACAAAACTGATGCTAGATGCCTTTTTCCCCTATCTACCTGAAATTCCTCTTCTTCCTAGAAAGTTATGAAAAGATTTACCCAAGCTATTCTCAACAAACTACTTTTACATTATCTATTTTATATTTCAGAAACTGTATTATAGTAAATAAATACACTGTTTTGCTACCACAACTAACTTTATTTTTTCAGTTTTTAATTCCATCTTTAATTTGATTGATTTTGTACTTATTGCCAGTATTTTATTATTTTACTTCTCCATTTCCAAGTAGTTTTTATTAAGGTTCAATTTGTGTTAAATGCATAGATTATTTTGTTAATGATATTGGTAAAGTTTACCCTAGATTTCTGTTGTCTATTCTTCATGTCTATAATATTTTCTAATTACACTTCAGTCATTTTCTCTTTTTGCTCATTTTGTGTGATCTTCTCAAACTATCAATTTATATTATTAATTCAGATGTTTAGGATATTTATTGTAAACTGTTGCCTCTATTATTATTTTTAGGTAATTTTTTCCATTTTGTTCCTTATATTAATTCTTCTTTTTAAATTAAACTTATTTTTGTTGCTTTATCATTTCTTCTTTGATAACATTGCATTTCTTATATTATTTTCAATTTTGTGAAATAAAACACAAATAGGTAAAAGAACATACAACATGGATGTACTGCTTTAAATTATGTTTAATATGAATATTATTAACATTCCAGAAGGTCCTTGTATGTACTATTTTAGTTATAATACTTTCTTTTAACATAAAAGTTAGCTTAGGTAAACACTATCATCATTTTATGGTAAATAGTTTCTTGTATTATTTATACATAGTTTTATGATGCATTAATGAAATCTCTATACCATATAATATAGTATTGTCTGTTAAGGTCCTCAACATAAATGAAATAATTGTGGCTTTTTTCCCTTTCACCATTAGTTGTGTGAAGTTATCACATGTTAATTTTCATTGCTGTGCAGTATTCACTTCTTTGAATACACCATAATTTATCAAATTCGCTTTTGATGGGCACTGGTATGGATTTCAGTTTTTGTCTTTTATGAAAAATACAGACATAAATATTTTATATGTATCTTTGTACAAAATGTACATTATTTTGTCTAGGGCCTTGCAACTCAATGTGTGATCTGTGTAGAAGTATCAGCATCACTTGGGCAGTTGGTAGAAATGTGCCATCTAAGAATCCACCCAGAATTAATAAGTTTGAATCTCAATTTAAACAAGATCCCCAAGTAATTAATGAAATATGAGAAACATTGCCCTATGATACACTCATAGGAGTGCAACTGCTCATTGATAGAACATACATATTTTCTACAATGGTTGACAATACCAATCTGTTTCACAAAGAGGTTGGACTTAACACTCCTGCCAGAAGTGAATGAAATGCTCTTGTTTCACCTCCTCTTCAACATTTGTAATAGCAATAATTTTCAACTTTTGTTAGGTGGGTGAGAAATTGGCATCTCCCAGTGGTGTGTATTGATATTTGTTAAGTTTTTATGGTTTGGAGTCTGCAATCTTTTTAATTGCAAAGCAAATTTTGTTCAGATAGGTATTCTGTTTATGTTGTGATTCTATATTATTGTAATTTTTTCCTTTTTGCATGCTATTATTTTGTTTCATTTCTTTTCAAAGATGTAAATTTAACTTAATTTATTAATTTTAGACCTCTTACCTGTGATGATCTCTCTGTGATGGATATCTGCTTAATAAAACATACAAGTCTACAATATCAAAGCTATAATATAGAGAAAGGATTGTATAAATATAACAAAATGTTTGCTTAGGCATGAAAAGGTTAATGTATTTGTTGACTCAACTTAGAAATACAACTTTTCTAGATTTCAATTTTCCCATTTATTTTTGTCCATTTGAGAGGTAGGACAGTTGATGGAAATAGAAAATAAAATTGGCATTAGCTCACAGCTACTCATGGTCGAAAAGAGATAGCACAGGCAGGAATTTTACCCAGTATAGGCCTTAAATCAAGCATATGTGTTATATGTAAAGCCATTCTGAGTTGTACTGGAGAGGAAACCACTGAAAGACCTTTGGATCAAATTTAAAGTAAAGCTGGATAATATTCTCTGCATTTAAAAATTTAATTACAGGGCTTCCCTGGTGGCGCAGTGGTTGAGAGTCCGCCTGCCGATGCAGGGGACACGGGTTCGTGCCCTGGTCCGGGAAGATCCCACATGCCGCAGAGCGGCTGGGCCCGTGCGCCATGGCCACTGAACCTGCACGTCTGGAGCGTGTGCTCCGCAACAGGAGAGGCCACAACAGTGAGAGGCCTGCGTACCAAAAAAAACCAAAAAATTTAATTACAAAACATAGCTTTTTTTTTTTTAACACTTCAGAAATATTTAAAAGTGGAATCAAAGGTCCAAAGATTTGGTTTACTAAAGCAAAAAAACATTGTTAATCAATGGAAGTGATTTGTTCTTTAATCTCCTGTTAAGAAGGATATGCTGACTGTTATAAAATTATTGACTGTGACTTCTTTAACTTAAAACATGAAATGGCATCTTAGCTGATAAAACTTAACCAGAAACAGCAGCCTGCTCATCAAAAACACTATGTTCTAACATTAATGAGTGAAATCTAGGGCAAGGACAATCACATAAATGTTAAAACAGGTTACGCCAATTATACAGAAACCAAGAGGGCTCTTCCATGAATATTTAAATTGTGAAATACTTCAATTCTCAGGAACTCTCAACCTTCTGTTTTCTAAGTGCTACCTACCTAGTACCTTTTTTATTTATGTAGGCAGTACATTTCTGATGTTTGCTGTTCCTACATAAATAGAGACTGACTGTTAGAGGGAGTATGCGGCAGAGAAAGCTGAGTGAGGAACATGATTAAATAAATTAAACCTTATAAATTTAAAAACTGTCTCACACAGAAATGGAGTTAAACACATTGTTTATCTCCTTGTGTGTACTTGTGGGATTAGAGAAAAAAATAAAGGTCCAAGTGAATACGTTTTAAATTTTCTTTCTAAGGTTGCATAAGTGCAATTCTCTCTTTAATAGCACTTACTGATAAAATGGACAGAAATGGACAGTTTTGATATTTTTGGTAAACACAAACCTATAATCCTCACATTAACATAAATGACCTCAATATGCCATCTAAAATCAGTGACATAATAAAAATAATATGGTTCTTTCATTAATTTTCATTATGCCTACTTCCTAGCTGAATCTTAATTTCTTAGGTAATCTTATCTAAATATAGTTTGATATGTGGGACACTTCTGTCCAGACAACTGCTTCTAAATGATGCTTCCAAAGTTTCTTCCTAGCACATCTATTGTGATGTCTGACCTGCACTTGTTTCAACAGTCTCACATTAATGTAGAAAGAGGTTTCATGTATCATTAAACTAGGAGACTCTTCCAGTGTAACAGACTTCAAAAATGCCCACCTCATTGGAGTCTAAGACTCCAATCTTAATATCCTTACTTTCCAGTCTTATAAATAAGAAAATTCCTGTGGATGCTAAGATTTTTGTTTTGATTTAAAATATTTTCTTATACAGTTTTGGCCTGATCCATTTTGCTACCTTTGATGATATTTACAGTGAAGATCTATTTCTCTTTCTATGGAGGAGATAAATTAGATTGGGGCATTATCTCTTACCAGCACCTAAAGAGCTGGCCAGATTTATTAATCCAAGAGCAGAGTCCAAAATTGAAACAAAGTTCAAGATACACATACACTTAGTCCACTAACCAAGCTATTAATTCCAGAAGATTGTCAAAATGAAGTATGTGAATCATGTGAAAAGAGGAGTGAACTCAAAGACTGAGCCATCAAGTTTATAAAAAGCCAGAAGATTTAAAGAACAAACAAACAGAGATGAACAATACAATAACGGGAATGAAAAATACACTAGAAGGAATCAATAGAAGAATAACTGAGGCAGAAGAATGGATAAGTGAGCTGGAAGACAGGATGGTAGAAATCACTGTCATGGAACAGAATAAAGAAAACAGAATGAAAAGAAATGAGGACAGTCTCAGAGACCTCTGGGACAACACTAAATGCACCAACATTCGAATTACAGGGGTCCCAGAAGGAGAAGAGACAGAGAAAGTGTCTGAGAAAATATCTGAAGAGATTATAACTGAACACTTCCCTAATATGAGAAAGGAAACACTCACTCAAGTTCAGGAAGTGCAGAGTCCCAAACAGGATAAACCCAAGGAGGAACATGCCAAGACACATATTAATCAAACTGACAAAGATTAAAGACAAAGAAAAAATATTAAAAGCAACAAGGGAAAAGCAAGAAATACAAGGGAACCCCCATAAGGTAATCAGCTGATTTTTCAGCAGAAACTCTGCAAGCCAGAAGGGAGTGGCACAACATATTTAAAGTGATGAAAGGGAGAAACTTACAACCAAGAATACTTTACCCAGCAAGGCTCTCGTTCAGATTCGATGGAGAAATCAAGTTTTAAAGGCAAGCAAAACCTAAAAGAATTCAGCACCACCAAACCAGCATTACAAAAAAATCCTAAAGGAACTTCTTTAGGCAGAAAAGGCCACAACTAGAATCAAGAAAATTATGAATGGGAAAGCTCACCAGTAAAGGCAAGCATAAAGTAAAGGTAGGATATCATCCACACACAAAATATGATATCAAAATCTTCAATTCACCTTTTGATGAACATTTAAATTATTTCCAGTTTTGTTTTGTTTTTTTGCTATTATCAGTAAAGATGTTATGAGCAATTGCTTACAAGTCTTTTTGTGGGCATATGTTTGTGTTTAGCTTGCATAAATGTGTAGGAATGGAACCCTTGGGTTACATGTTTTGTGAATGCTTAAACTTTAAAATAAACTGGCAAACTGTTTGTCAAAGTAGTTGCACCACTTTACATTTCTATCAGTGATGTATGAGAGTTCCAGGTGCTCAGCAATCTCAACAATATTTAATATTCCAGTCTTTAATCTTTTAGCAATTCTTGTGGTAATGAAATATCTCATTGTCATTTTAATTAGCATTTTTTCTGATAATAATTGATATTAAGCATCTTTCCTTGTGCTTATTAGCCATTTGTATTTACTCTTTTGTGAAGTAACTATTGAGTGGGGTGTTGTTTCCTTATTATTGGGTTATAAGAATTCTTCATATATTCTGGATATAAGTCCTCTGTCTGATACATGTAATGCAAATAATTACTTCTAGTCTATGGTTTGCCTTTTAACTGTCTTGAAAACATGTCTTTTTGAGGGGGCTTCCCTGGTGGCGCAGTGGTTGGGAGTCTGCCTGCCAATGCAGGGGATGCGGGTTCGTGCCCTGGTCCGGGAGGATCCCACATGCCGCGTAGCGGCTGGGCCCGTGAGCCATGGCTGCTGGGCCTGCGTGTCCGGAGCCTGTGCTCCGCAGTGGGAGAGGCCACAGCAGTGAGGGGCCCGCATACCGCAAGAGGAAAAAACAAAATGTCTCTTTGAGAAGATAATGTTTCCTTTTAATGAAATAAACTTCTTTGTGGGAAGGTTTTTAAATATGAATTTACTGTATTGAATAGATGTAGGGTGAAACACATTTTCTATTTTACCTTCAGTTTTGGTAAGCTGTTTCTCAAAGATTTTGTTTATTATAGCTAAGTGTAGAATTTATTGACATAAAGTTGTTCATAATATTTCTTCATATTCTTTTAATGTCTGAAAAAATTGTAGTGATATACACACTTTCACTTCATAATGCAATTTCTTCCTTCCTTCCTTCCTTCCCTCCTTCCTTCCTTCCTCCTCTGTCCCTCCCTTCCTTTCCTTCCTTCCTTTCTCTCTCACTGTCTCTCCCCTCTCTTTCTTTCACTATTCTTTGTTATGAGATTATCACCTTAGTAAGGGTTCAAAGAACTAGCTTTTGTCTTAGTAATTTTCTTTATTGTTCATGTGTTTTTTATTTCATTGATTCCTAGTCTCATCTTTATTATTTTCTTCTACTTAATAGAATTAAAGATTTTCTTCTTTTCTTATACAGATATTTAAAGCTGTAATTTCCACACAAAGCAGTGCTTTAAATTCATTCCACAAATTTAAAAATGTTGTGTTTCCACTGTCATGTAATTTGATATGTTGCATTGATTATATAATAATTAATCAACTCAAAGTATTTTTCAATTTCTTTGTGGTTTCTTTTTTAACTCATGAGATATATAGAAGTGTGTTGTTTAACTCCAAATAGCGAATATTCCAAATTTATATTTGTTATTAATTTCCAATTAAATGTCTTTGTAGTCAAAAGTTATACTATGTAAGACTGTAATAAAAACTTCCTTGGTCAAAGTTCTGTGTGCACTTAAAAATAATGTGTACTTGCCAGATATTAGGTGTATTATCTTGTAAACATTAATTAGGGTAATTTGTTTGAGAGTATTTTTAACATAATTTGTATCCTTACTAATATTTTTCTACTTGTCCTGTCAATTACTGAGAAAGTTGTTAAAATATATTGCGCATCTAGAATCAAGAACAATTGAGTCACATATAAATAGCCATGGATACAATTTAAAAGAATTGGGAACCATTAAATGACATCTGAATGTGTGCGTATTGAGTTTTAATTATAGAAAAACTATGATCAGATTTTCAAGTCAGATAAAGATAGCTTCAACTTAATTTGAGGAATGATTGGCTGGTGGAGATGGAGTTTGGACAGAAATTGGAACCAGAGATATCTTAAGAAGGCTATGTTAATAGTCCAACAAAGGTAATAAAATGTTGAATTAAGGTAGGAAATGGACAAGGGAAACCATATGAAACATGATATATTTGCAAAATAATATTGGATTGGGTTGATGACAAATTACTGAGAAGGATGTGTCTAAAATAATGATATTAATTAACAGGTTTTAATACATCCTATTGTAATAGGTGGTCAGACTATTGAGAAAAGGAGAAAAAGCCGATTGTGGGGGAGGAGGGGTGCAGGGAAGATGATGGCATGTTAACTTTTTGACATCTGTTGCACCTTGTAGATAAGTTGCCAATTAGGCAACCCCTTCTCACTGAGTAGGGATTGTGGTGCTGCAAATATAGATTTGGACTAAAGAATGTATGAAAGTTGAGAAGACAAAGACTGGGGGCAGAACTCAGAAAAATTATATGTATACATATATATATATATATACACACATACACATATGTATATAAATATATACATACATATATATTAAATATATTTGTCATACATCCTCAAAGTGCATATTTATGTATACAAACACACATATGTATATGTTTATGTATATATACCTATATGTGTATATATGTATGCATATGTGTATATATTCATATATGTACATACACGTACACTCTGAGCATGCTGAGCTGACTCAGGAGTGGGAGTAAGGAAGAGTTTTTCAGAAAGATTGGGTAGAATTAGGACAGGTTTCAATTGTGAAATCTAAGGGAAGAGAACCTTCAAAATGAAGAGGGCCATTAAAAGAGAAAAATTCTACATTGTCAAGTAAGAATAAAGGTAAAAATGAGGTCTCTGGTTTTGAATTTGAAATCTGATTGGTTATCTTATAAAGCAGTGATCATCTGAGGAAATAAGTCTTCTTTACTATGTATTTCATCCTTCCTATTTCATTAGGTCTCTAGTCAATTAAAGGAGTAAGTTGCTCATTTAGAAAGGGCAACTGACCACTGTTGCTCTTGAACTGTGATTAACAGGCCTTGGAAACTCAGACGGGGAATGTCTGCAAATCACAGAAAGGAATAAAACAAAAATAGGGGAATATGACATTTAGGTACTTTGCTTCTTTACTTGGTTTTCATGAACCGTAGTAAAATGGGTGCATAGTGTGTGTGTGTGTATTCTATAATCACAGAAGCATACAGCTTGCAATTTGTAAAAGCAGTTGTGATGTGACCTTGGCCTTCAGTCATTTCTCCCTAAAAAAACTTTATCACCTAATATTTTGGGGGTAACACCTACCAGTGAAAAATTAATAAACAGAAATCTGAATTAAATAGAGTTGGTAAACCAGAAGAGTGTGCTCTCATGCCCTGCAATGATAGCAGAGCCCAAAATGAAGAAGAAAGATTCCTCTTCTTTCCTGGCAAGGACTCAGCCAATGAAAAGCCTTGGACTCTGTTTACTGTAGCCCTCTCAACTTCCATTTCTCCTCTAAGAAAGTGTTCTCCTTCCCTTGCTATGTGGGGACTTGCACATGGCTTCCCATGGTTGCAGACCCCAAGATGCAATTCTGTACTGATCCCAAATAAACCCATCTTTGATGGAGAAATATCTGGCAGTTTATTTGTTTCAGGTCAACACACCCAAAACAATAGAGGCCATAGTTGACTGTTAATCAATAAAACCTGCTTTTCACAAATAAGAAACACAGAGGTTAGAAAACTTCATCAAGATAAGTTAGTTAATGAAATTTCAGGGCTAAGATGCTAGTTTTTGCATTTTATTTCATTGCTTTTATTTTAATTATGCTAAATATAGCCTAAGAGGAAGGCAACTGAATCCCTGATGTCACTCCAAATATTTTTTGATAAACTAAACACTGCTAATTAGTGTTTGAAAACATATATAAAATGATATTTATATTTACTAAGTGACATCTGAGATCAGATAATCTGTTGGGAGGAAGAGCAGATTAGCCTAGGGGATAGTAGATATTTGTCTCTAAGGAAATATTAGCTACAGGAATGAAATTAGGAAATCAAACTGTGATTTTAATTGAAAGTGAGACAAGAGCATGCCTTTTTTTATGAGCTGTTATTTAGTATGATTGAACTACCTTGTTAGGCTTTTATTTCAGTCCCATAACTGTATCTGTGTTATAGAATTTCGAACAAATTCAAAAGTAATTTATTTTAAGAAAAATTATACGTTGGAGATAATTACCTGGATATTTGGGGATGCTAAGCATTTCCGAACAAAAATATTTTTTTCTCAAAACATCTAAAGTATGCATTCTTTGGGGCTTTCTGTTTAAATATGTGCATACATTAAATGAAAGTGCTTATACACATTTAACACCATTTTACCTTGCTGTAATTATTAAGTGCTAAATTTCAACATTCCAGATTTTGAAAATTGTTCATTCTAAAGAGAGGTCAATGTTAGATATCTAAATTGCATTTTGTATCATCCACAAAGTTGAGGGTCTCTTATCTAATTAATTCACTTTGTTTTTGTTGCTCCAAATTCTCCAAAAGTTATTTGAGGAGCTTATATTAGAGAAAATAGAACATGAAAAATACTTAATGCATTAAAAAATAGTAAAATGAAGTATAGGAAGAATGAAAGGGCTGACAAATAATATTCAGGTATAGCAGTGATGATGACTATGCAAATACATAAAATCTTTAGGCATCCTATTAAGGATAAGGGGATTAATATTTTTAATACAGGTGTTGTTTCATTTGTGCATCTTCCCTTGTTTTACAGACAAGAAATGGAGGTACCCTGTGGTAGTGGTGATGGGAAAGGATTTAAATCACAGTCAGCATGACATCTATGCTACTGCTTCTCCTACTGTAGTGTGATTAGTGTGATGATTGCTTCCTCCTCAATCCTTCTCAGTAGCCTTAATTTGACTTGCTTAAATATACAGTGCCAGCTAATTAAGAGTGCCATGTTTTATAAACAGAGTGCCAGTTGTTGAAGACGTTTCTGGGAAGCTTATTTTAACCTCTCAATTGTGTTGGAGTATTAGGTCCTCAGAAAATTGAAGTGTTGAGAACTTGAAAGTGACATGCTGAATGCTACATATCTTCAGAGTGACTATAGAATATTTCTTAAATTCTGATCTTGAGGAAAATAGCTTATTAACCGAGTAAAATCTCAAATGGCATCAACTTGATAATCAGCTGGCATATTCTACATCAGGCCATTTGATCCTGTGGGTGTTCAGTGAAAGAACATGCAGGTGTATAGATAAAAAAAATGCCTACTTTTGGGAATGCCCAGTGCAAATGTTTATTGCATGAAATAATGGCAGAAGAAGTAGAAAAAGGAGAAAGGCGGTCCCTAAAGTTGAACATAGCTAAGTCTAATTGTCTGCAGAATGGCATCTGAAACTTAATATGAAAAAAAAACTATTTATAACTATATAGCAATTCCCTACACCCCCTTAGTATAACCTCTCTTTCTTCCATTGTATAGAAAATCGCCACACACAGCTCAGAAATTTTTATCGAGTCCTCAGGTTGATAAAAGTGAAAGAAACTGATTTAGTATTCACAGGTATAAACTGATATCTCTTCATATGTCCTGTACAAGATTGTCCAGATAATTTGTAGGGCCCAGTATGAAATGAAAATGCAAGGTTCCTTCATTTAAAAATTAATAAGAATTTCAGAAAGTGACAGAAGAGCATTAAACTGATCACAGAGCCCTGAGTGACTGTACAGGTGCATGCCGATATAGCTGGCCCTGTTCTTGGATTAGGTTTTCTCTCATTAACCAGGTTTTCCATCACACATACACACTCCTTTCTTTACATATTACCTACGCTGAGGAAGAGCCATGTAAAAGGTACCGAATTAAGAAAGGGATTGTATGTTTCTATTTCCCCATCACTCTAATTCAACTTCCTAGACCACACATAGGTTGCCTTAATTTATTATCTTCTTACAACCCAGGTACTGAGATTTCCTTTGTTTGGATCTGTCTTTTCCTGTCTAATGTCACTGTTTTATTGGTAGGGCCCTTCTCATTTGCTGTCAGCAGAGATCACTGCTGTCTTCAAATCTTCTGTCTCTAGAAACACACGTCTTACTAATATTCTCTTCAAGACAGCTTTTGACTCTATTCAGTGAGTATATTTTTGCGTATCTTGCGTGAAAGGCTTCTTGGGGAAGGAAATTCAAAGGAAAAAGAATCTACCATTAATACTTTTTGAAGTGGGGCAGAGAACAGTACATGGAATCCCTGCAATAATCCCTCTTGATTTTCACTTTGAAAGCTAATAGATATAGAAGGATAAAATTGCCCTAGCCTTCTGCTGGGTTCTAATAAACTTAAAAAAAAAAAATGAAGACCATATCAAAAGCTATGAAAATAAGGACTCCATTGCCACTTAAGGTGCAGAAAGCTGGAAAGTTCATTGTTCCCATGATAATACCAAGACAAAGTCAAATAATAAAAACATCTGTATTCATAATGACAGTGTTTTCTACAGAAAAGAATCTCAATAAATACACAATTGAACTACTAGAATAGATTAGTTTATCAAGTTAGTAGGATACAGGGTTAATATACAAAAGTACTTTTTATATTAGTAATAAAAAATTGGAAATTGAAAAAAATTTAAATACTATTTACTACAGCCTTAAAAGACATAAAATACCTAGGTATAAATCAAACAAAATATGTGTAATTTAAGATGCTGAAAATTAGAGTACACATATGAATCAAAGACCTAAGCAAAAAGAAATATATAATAGTTTCATGGATTGGAGATGATAATAAGATATCAAGTCTTCTCAAATTAATCTGTAACTTCAACTTTGGTTTTGTTGGTTTTTCTCTATTGTTTTTCTCTATTCCTTTTCATTTATTTTACCTCTAATATAAATAATTTCCTTTCTTCTGCTTGTCTTGGGTTTGATTTGCTATTTGTTTTCTAATTTATAAGAGTAAAAAATTAGGTTATTGTGAAATCATTTTTTCTTTTTTAATGCAGGCATTTAGAGAGATATATTTCAGTATGTACTCATGTGTATTAATGTATATTTATTTTGTAATCCAATTCTACTTTATTTATTTTGTCCCCCAACAAAATGTATGAGACATTCAAGGTAATAACACAGTATGGACTATGTACATGGAAAAAATAGGGAATCAATAGAAATTGCCTCTGTAGAAACCCAGATATTGAACTCATTAAACAAAAACTTTAAATGAGCTATTATAAATATGTTCAAGGAAGTAAGAAAATTCAGAAATGATTTCTTATCAAATAGAGAATACCAATAAAGAGATAGAAACTATAAAGACAGAAATTCTGGAGCTGAAAAGTGCAACAACTAAAATGAAATACTAACTAGAGGAGCTCAGAAACTGATTTGAATTGGCAGAAGAAAGAATCAGTGAACTTGAAAATTTGTCAGTTGTGGTTATCCAATCTGAGGAGCAGAATGAAAGAAAAATGAACAAAACATCAAAGATCTGTGGGATGCCGTTAAGTACCCAACATACACATAATAGGAGTCGTCAAGGAGAGAAGATACAAAAGGAAAAATATTTGAAAAAATAGTGCCTGAAAACTACAAATTTGGAGAAGATACTGTCATCTATACATCCAGAAGCTCAAATAAGATAAGCCCAAAGAGATCTACTCTGAGACACATCATAATCAAATGGTCAAAAACTGAAGACAAAGAGAAAATCTTGAAAATAGGAAGAGAGAAATGTCTCATCATCATTTCAGACATACAAGTGATCCTCAGTAACATTAACAGCTGATTAATCATCAGAGAATCTGATCAGCTGAAGGCCAGAAGGCAGTGGGATGTCACATTCAGAGTTTTGAAAAGAAAGCAATTGTCAACCAAGGATTCTGTATCTGTCAGAACTCTCCTTCAAAAATAAAGGAGATATCAAGACATTTCTAAATAAACCAAAACTGAGAGAGTTCATTGCTACCCTACCTGCCCTACAGAAAATAATAAAAGGAATCCTTAAAAATGAAATAAAATACAACAACAGTATCTTGAATCTACATGAAGAAATAAAGAACACCAGGAAAGGTAAAAAGATAAATAGATAATAGGCAAATATAAAAGACAGTATAACTCATTTTTATGTGTAAATTTTTTATATCTGATTTAAAAGACAACTGCATAAGGTAATAAATACAGATCTATGTTTATGAACACAAAATGTATAAAAAATGTATAAATATGTAATTTGTGATCATATCAGTATAAAGGAAGGTGGAATATGGAGCTGTATAGGAGCAAAGAATTTATATGCTATTGAAATTAGTTTGGTGTTAATTTTAACTAGATAATTGTAAATTAAGATGGTAATTGTATTCCCTAGGGAAATCACTAAGAAAACAATTCTTGAAAATATATAATAAAATAAATAGCAAGGGGATTAAAATAGTAGATTAAAATCTATTTGTCAAAAAATAAGGCAGCAATGGAGGAAATAAGGAAAATGACATTAAGATATATAGAAAAACAATAGTAAAATGGCAGAACTAAGTCTTCTCTTTTCAGAAATTACAAGAAATATCAGTGATTTAAACTCTGCAATTAAAATGCACAGATTGGGAGAACAGATTTTTTTTTTAATGTGCTGTTTAAAGGAGACATGCTTCATATTCAAAGAAATAAATTAATTGTATGTGATACTTTTCCATAAAGCCTCAATCTTCATTAAAGTTACTAAACAATTGCCATGAAGAATGTTTTTAGTTTTCTGTGAAAATCTATTTTTTAAAAGAAGCACTTCCATTGGTGGGTAAGATCCATGAGTTTTCAAACTGTCACAAGCATCAAAACATACAAAGCTGGCTAGGAGAATAAAAGTTCAGTCAGTTAAATTATTTATTAAGATTTTAATTTGCCCAGATTGTAGCTTAAATATCTGAGAATCAAGACAGCTGTATCACACTTTCATTCCTATGCCTTAGAGAATTTTGAAGATTTTGATTAAGTGAAATAACTATATTCTAGTATCAGAGAAATATATCTTCAATTGTTTGTTTAAATTAATATTGATAACTTAAAAAATATGTGTCAACTGTGATCGTGATGGTCTGAGACTTTTTTGAAAAAAGAATAAGGCACGGGTGTCAGCTCAGTCATAGTCTACATTTGCTAGAGACAAAGAATGAAAGACAAAAGGGAAAGAAAGTGAGAAATAACTTGCTTCTATTAGGGTTTGATACAAAAGTAGCATTGAGAAGAACACAAGGAGGTTAAAAAAAATGATAGAGGAAGTGTTCTCTTGTAACATAGCTTTATTTAAAAATGTCTGTTTATTTTTTCATAAGGCCACACTGGCACTGATCACTTACGAAAATATTAATAGTAGTTTAAAACCAGAGACTAGATTTTACATGTAAGACCCTGATAAGAGATTTTACAAGTGAAGAAGAAACAACAGGGACAGACTTTCTTTTCAGGGCAAATGCTTGGTAATGTTGCTCAAGCTTCATTACATGTCATAAATACCTAAACATGTATCAGTGTTGTTGGAAGTTTGGGGGGAAAGAGTTGAAGATAGCAGTTGGTCAAGTGTTAGGGACACATGAGAAAGAATAGAAATACTTAATGAAAATAACTTAAGAGTCTAATAATTATCTCTCTATAATATATGGTCCACCATGACAAATTCAGCATATTATGTTTTTGCCTTGGGAACAACATGACGTCAATATTATTGATTTAGAAGAACTTAGTTTGAATTGTGGAGCTCTGAGGCTTTTGGTGAGTTTCTGTTCTTCACTGAGCCTTCTCTTCCTGGTTGGAGTGAGGTCATTAAATTAGGTGAGTGAGTCAATGCTCACCTCATTGAATAACATGATACTCAACTAATGCTGTTTTATTAACATTTTCCTTCTTAAATCTGAGATATGTCTTCAGGTTACAGGGAATTTGGAATCTCAGGGCTGAGATCCATGATAATTTTAGTTTTCCAATCAGTAACACTGCATGAACACACAGCAAAAATATAATCTTATTTCTCAACCCTTTGAATTAATAACTTGTCCACTGCTCAGACTTATCCTAAGGATACTCTTCTCAAAACTCAGAACTAAACATTGTTTCTTCCAATTTCCCTGGTTCAGGTGTGACATTTCAGAAAATGTCTGTCATTCACTATGATCTGTTTTTGTCTGTGGATATAAGGACCACTTAATTTTTAAAAATTATTATCTTTTTAGAATCAATTTTATTTTATTATTTTTTAACATCTTTAAGAGTATAACTGCTTTACAATGGTGTGTTATTTTCTGCTGTGTAACAAAGTGAATCAACTACACATATACATATATCCCCGTATCTCCTCCCTCTTGCGTCTCCCTCCCACCCTCCCTACCCCACCCCTCTAGGTGGACACAAAGCACCAAGCTGAGCTCCCTGTGCTATGCAGGTGCTTCCAATTAGCTATCCATTTTACATTTGACTGTATATATGTCCATGCCATCTCTCACTTCCTCTCAGCTTACCCTTCCCCCTCCTCATGTCAAGTCCATTCTCTATGTCTGCGACTTTATTCCTGTCCTGCCCCTAGGTACTTCAGAACCATTTTTTGTTTGTTTGTTTTAGATGCCATATATATGTGTTAGCATACGGTATTTGTTTTTCTCTTTCTGACGTACTTCATTCTGTATGGCAGTCTCTAGGTCCATCCACCTCACTACAAATAACTCAATTTCATTTCTTTTTATGGTTGAGTAATATTCCATTGTATATATGTGCCACATCTTCTTTATCCATTCATGTGTCGATGGACACATAGGTTGCTTCGATGTCCAGGTTATTGTAAATAGTGCTGAATTAAACATTGTGGTACATGACTCTTTTTGAATTATGGTTTTCTCAAGGTATATGCCCAGTAGTGGGGATTGCTGGGTTGTATGGTAGTTCTATTTTTAGTTTTTTAAGGACCCTCCATACTGTTCTCCATAGTGGCTATATCAATTTACATTTCCACCAAAAGTGCAAGAGGGTTCCCTTTCCTCCACACCCTCTCCAGCATTTATTGTTTGTAGATTTTTTGACGATGACCATTCTGACCGGTGTCAGGTGATACGTCATTGTCGTTTTGATTTGCATTTCTGTAATTAGTGATTCTAATTCTGATTAGTGATGTTGAGCATTCTTTCATGTGGTTGTTGGCAATCTGTATATATTCTTTGGAGAAATCTCTATTTGGGTCTTCTGCCCATTTTTGGATTGGGTTGTTTGTTTTTTTGATACTGAGCTGTATGAGCTGCTTGTATATTTTGTAGATTAATCCTTTGTCAGTTGCTTCCTTTGCAAATATTTTCTCCAATTCTGAGGGTTGTCTTTTCGTCTTGTTTATGGTTTCCTGTGCTGTGCAAAAACTTTTAAGTTTCATTAGGTCCCATTTGTTTTTGTTTTTATTTCCATTTCTCTAGGAGGTGGGTCAAAAAGGATCTTGCTGTGATTTATGTCATAGAGTGTTCTGCCTATGTATTCCTCTAAAAGTTTTAGAGTGTCTGGCCTTATATTTAGGTTTTTAATCCATTTTGAGTTTCTTTTTGTGTATGGTGTTAGGGACTGTTCTAATTTCATTCTTTTACATGTAGATGTCTGGTTTTCCCAGCATTACTTATTGAAAAGGCTGTCTTTTTTCCATTGTATATTCTTGCCTCCTTTATCAAAGATAAGGTGACCAAATGTGTGTGGATTTATCTCTGGGCTTTCTATCCTGTTCCATTGAACTATATTTCTGTTTCTGTGCCAGTATCATACTGTCTTGATTACTGTAGCTTTGTTATAGTATGAGGTTCAGGAGCCTGATACCTCCAGCTCCATTTTTCTTTCTCAAGATTGCTTTTGCTATTTGGGGTCTTCTGTGTTTCCATACAAATTATGAAATTTTGTGTTCTACTTCTGTGAAAAAGCCATTGGTAGTTTGATAGGGATTGCACTGAATCTGTAGATGCTTTGGGTAGTATAGTCACTTTCACAATGCTGATTCTTCCAGTCCAAGAACATGGTAAATCTCTCCATCTGTTGGTATCATCTTTAATTTCTTTCATCAGGGTCTTATAGTTTCCTGCATAAGAGTCTTTTGTCTCCTTAGATAGGTTTATTCCTAGGTATTTTATTCTTTTTGCTGCAATGGTAAATGGGAATGTTTCCTTAATTTCTCTTTCAGATTTTTTATCATTAGTGTATAGGAATGCAAGAGATTTCTGTGCATTAATTTTGTATCCTGCTACTTTACCAAATTCATTGATTAGCTCTAGTAGTTTTCTGGTAGTATCTTTAGGATTTTCTATGTATAGTAGCATGTCATCTGCAAACAATGACAGTTTTGCTTCCTTTCTGATTTGGATTCCTTTTATTTCTTTTTCGTCCCTGATTGCCTAGGCTAAAACGTCCAAAACCATGTTGAATAATAGTGGTGGGAGTGGGCAACCTTATCTCGTTCCTGATCTTAGCGGAAGTGGTTTCTTTTGCACCTCTGAGAACGATGTTGGCTGTGGGCTTGTCATATATGGCCTTTATTATGTTGAGGTAAGATCCCTCTAGGCCTACTTTCTGGAGGGTTTTTATCATAAATGGGTATTGAATTTTGTCAAAAGTTTTTCTGCATCTATTGAGATAATCATATGGTTTTTCTCCTTCAATTTGTTAACATGGTGTATCACATTGATTGATTTGCATATATTGAAGAATCTTGGCATCCCTGGGGTAAACCCCACTTGATAATGGTGTATGATCCTTTTAGTGTGCTGCTGGATTGTGTTTGCTAGTATCTTGTTGAGGATTTTTGCATCTATATTCATCAGTGATATTGGCCTGTAGATTTCTTTATTTGTGACATCTTTGTCTGGTTTTGGTATCAGGGTGATGGTGGCCTTGTAGAAAGGGTTTGGGAGTGTTCCTCCCTCTGCTATATTTTGGAAGAGTTTGAGAAGGATAGGTGTTAGCTCTTCTCTAAATGTTTGATAGAATTCACCTGTGAAGCCATCTGGTCCTGGGCTTTTGTTTGTTGGAAGATTTTTAATCACAGTTTCAATTTCAGGGCTTGTGATTGGTGTGTTTATATTTTTCTGTTTCTTCCTGGTTCAGTCCAGGAGGTTGTGTTTTTCTAAGAATTTGTCTATTCCTTCCAGGTTGTCCATTTTATTGGCCTATAGTTGCCTGTAGTAATCTCTCATGATCCTTTGTATTTCTGCAATGTCAGTTTTTACTTCTCAATTTTCATTTCTAATTTTGTTGATTTGAGTCTTCTCCCTTATTTTCTTGATGAGTCTGACTAATGGTTTATAAATTTTGTTTATCTTCTGAGAGAACCAGCTTTTAGTTTTATTGATCTTTGCTATTGTTTCCTTCATTTTTTTTTCATTTATTTCTGATCTGATCTTTATGATTTCATTCCTTCTGCTTTCTTTTTTTTTTTAATTCTTCTTTCTCTAATTGCTTTAGATGTAAAGTTAGGTTGTTAATTTGCAATGTTTCTTATATCTTGAGACAGGATTGTAGTGCTATAAACCTCCCTCTTAGAACTGCTTTTACTGCATCCCATACGTTTTGGGTGGTCTTGTTTTCATTGTCATTCGTTTCTAGGTATTTTTTGATTTCCTCTTTGATTTCTTCAGTGATCTCTTGGTCATTTGGTAGTGTATTGTTTAGCCTCCATGTGTTTGTATTTTTTACAGTTTTTTTCCTGTGATTGATATCTAGTCTCATAGCATTGTGGTCAGAAAAGAAACTTGAAACGATTTCAATTTTGTTAAATTTACCAAGGCTTCATTTGTGACTCAAGATATGATGTATCATGGAGAATGTTCCATGAACATTTGAGAAGAAAGTGTATTCTGTTGTTTTTGGATGGAATGTCCTATAAATATCAATTAAGTCCACCTTGTTTAATATGTCATTTAAAGCTTGTGTTTCCTTATTTATTTTCATTTTGGATGATCTGTTCATTGGTGAAAGTGGGGTGTTAAAGTTCCCTATGATTGTGTTAGTGTTGATTTCCCCTTTTATGGCTGTTAGCATTTGCCTTATGTATTGAGGTGCCCCTATGTTGGGTGCATAAATATTTACAATTGTTATATCTTCTTCTTCGATTGATCCCTTGGTCATTATGTAGTGTCCTTCTTTGTCTCTTGTAATAGTCTTTATTTTAAAGTCTATTTTGTCTGATACGAGAATTGCTACTCCAGCATTTTTTAAATTTCCATTTGCATGGAATCTTTTTCCATCCCCTCACTTTCAGTCTGTGTGTGTTCCTAAGTTTGAAGTGGGTCACTTCTAGACAACACATATATGGGTCTTGTTTTTGTATCCATTCAGCTAGTCTGTGGCTTTTCGTTGGAGCATTTAATACATTTACATTAAGGTAATTATCGATATGTATTTTCCTATTACCATTTTCTTAATTGTTTTCAGTTTGTTATTGTAGATCTTTTCTTCTCTTGTGTGTCCTGCCTAGAGAAGTTCCTTTAGCATTTGTTGTAAAGTTGGTTTGGTGGTGCTGAATTCTCTTAGCTTTTGCTTGTCTGTAAGGTTTTAATTTCTATGTTGAATCTGAATGCGATCCTTGCTGGGTAGAGTCATCTTGGTTGTAGGTTCTTCCCTTTCATCACTTTAAATATGTCCTGCCACACCCTCCTGGCTTATACAGTTTCTGTTGAGAAATCAGCTGTTAACCTTATGGGGATTCCCTTGTATGTTATTTGTTGCTTTTCCCTTGCTGCTTTTAATATTTTTTCTTTGTATTTAATTTTTGATAGTTTGATTAGTATGTGTCTTAGTGTGTTTCTCCTTGGATTTATCCTGTATGGGACTCTCTGTGCTTCCTGGACTTCATTGACTCCCATATTAGGGAAGTTTTCAACTATAATCTCTTCAAATATTTTCTCAGTCCCTTTCTTTTCCTCTTCTTCTTCTGGGACCCCTATAATTCAAATGTTGGTGAGTTTAATATTGTCTCAGAGGTCTCTGAGACTGTCCTCAATTATTTTCATTCTTTTTTCTTTATTCTCCTCTGTGGTAGTTATTTCCACTCTTTTATCTTCCAGGTCACTTATCTGTTCTTCTGCCTCAGTTATTCTGCTACTGATTCCTTCTAGAGAATTTTAAATTTCACTTATTGTGTTGTTCATCATTGTTTGTTTGCTCTTTAGTTCTTCTAGGTCCTTGTAAAACTTTTCTTGTATTTTCTCCATTCTATTTCCAAGATTTTGGGTTATCTTTACTATCATTAGTCTGAATTCTTTTTCAGGTAGGCTGCCTATATCCTCTTCATTTGTTTTTTCTTGGGTTTTTACCTTGCTCCTTCATCTACTCTGTATTTCTCTGTCTTCTCATTTTGTGGAAGTAACTGCATTTGGGGTCTCCTTTTCTCAGGCTGCAGGTTTGTAGCTCCTATTGTGTTTGGTGTCTGCCCCCAGTGGTAATGTTGGTTCAGTGGGCTGTGTAGGCTTCCTGGTGGAGGGGACTGGTTCCTGTGTTCTGGTGAATGAGGCTGGATGTTTTCTTTTTGGTGGGCAGGACCGTGTCCAGTGGTGTGTTTTGGGGTGTCTGTCAACTTAGTATGATTTTAGGCAGCCTCTCTGCTAATGGGGTGGTGTTGTGTTCCTGTCTTGCTAGTTGTTTGGTTTAGGGTGTCCAGCACTGTAGCTTGCTGGTGGTTGAGTGGAGGTGGGTCTTAGTATTGAGATGGAGATCTCTGGGAGAGCTTTCACCGTTTGGTGTTACTTGGAGCTGGGAGGTCTCTGGTGGACCAATGTCCTGAACTCAGCTCTCCCACCTGAGAGGCATAGGCCTGACACCCGGCCAGAGCACCAAGACCCTGTCAGCCTCATGGCTCAGAAGAAAAGGGAAGAAGAAGAAAAAAAATAATAAAATTTATTTAAATAAAAAATTAAAAAATATTAAAAATGAAAAATAAAAAAAGAAAGAAAGAAAGAGGAGAGGAACCAAACCAAAAAACAAATCCACCAATTATAACAAGCACTAAAACTATACTAAAAACAAAGAAACAGGGCTTCCCTGGTGGTGCAGTGGTTGAGAGTCCACCTGCCAGTGCAGGGGACATGGGTTCGTGCCCCGGTCTGGGAAGATTCCACATGCCGCAGAGCAGCTGGGCCCATGAGCCATGGCCACTGAGCCTGCGCGTCCGGAGTCTGTGTGCCGCAACAGGAGAGGCCACAACAGTGAGAGGCCCTTGTACCGCAAAAAACAAAACAAAAAAACAAACAAAAAATCGTACCTACAGGACCCTAGGACAAATGGTAAAAGCAAAGCTATACAGACAAAAGCACACAGAGAGGCATACACATACACACTCACAAATGAGAAAAAGGAACGAAAAAAATATATGAAAAAAAGCAACCAAATCAATAAATAAATCTACCAATGATAGTAATGTAAATATTAATATTTACATTATTATTAATGTAATATTAATGTAAATATTAAACTAAGATAAACATAAAACTAGAAACAAATGAGATGCAGAAAGCAAACATCAAGTCTACAGTTTCTCCCAAAGTCTACTGCCTCAATTTTGGGATGATTCGTTGTCTGTTCAGGTATTCCACAGATGCAGGGTACATCAAGTTGATTGTGGAGCTTTAATCCGCTGCTTCTGAGGCTGCTGGGAGAAATTTCCCTTTCTCTTCTTTGTTTGCACAGCTCCTGGGGTTCAGCTTTGGATTGGCCCTGCCTCTGTGTGTAGGTCGCCTGAGGGCATCTGTTCCCCGCCCAGATAGGATGGGGTTAAAGTAGCAGCTGAGTAAGGGGCTCTGGCTCACTCAGGCTGGGGGGAGGGAGGGGTACGGAATGTGGGGAGAGCCTGCAGTGGCAGAGGCTGGCATGATGCTGCAACAGCCTGAAGTGTGCCGTGTGTTCTCCTGAGGAAGTTGTCTCAGGATCACACGACCCTGGCTGTGGTGGGCTGCACAGGCTCCTGGGAGGGGAGGTGTGGTTAGTGACCTGTTATTGCACACAGGCTTCTTGGTGGCTGCAGCAGCAGTCTTAGCATTTCATGCCCATCTCTGGTGTCCACGCTGATAGCTGCAAAACGTGCCCATCTCTGGAGCTCATTTAGGCGGTGCTTTGAATCCCCTCTCCTTGCACACCCTGAAACAATGGTCTCTTGCCTCTTAGGCAGTTCCAGACTTTTTCCCGGACTCCCTACCGTGTAGCTGTGGCACACTAGTTCCCTTCAGGCTGTGTTCAAGCAGCCAACCCCAGTCCTCTCCCTGGTATCTGACCTCCGAAGTCTGAGCCTGAGCTCCCAGCCCCCACCTGCCCCGGCAGCTGAGCAGACAAGCCTCTCAGTGTAGTGAGTGCTGGTCGGCACCAATCCTCTGTGTAGGAATCTCTCTGCTTTGCCCTCTGCACCGCTGTTGCTGTGCTTTCCTGCATGGCTCCGAAGCTTCTCCCCCCGCCCGCCCCCCATCTCCACCAGTGAAGGGGCTTCCTAGTGTGTGGAAACTTTTCCTTCTTCACAGCTCCCTCCTCGAGGTGCAGGTCCCATCCCTATTCTTTTGCCTCTGTTTTTTCTTTTGCCCTACCCAGGTACGTGGGTATTTTCTTGCCTTTTGGGAAGTCTGAGGTCTTCAGCCAGTGTTCAGTAGGTGTTCTGAAGACTGTTGCACAAGTAGATGTATTTTTGATGTATTTGTGGGGAGGAAGCTGATCTCCATGTCTTAGTCCTCTGCCATCTTGAAGGTCCTTTCCTGATTCTATCTTAATTGGTGTTTTGAAGGTAACTTGGAAACATCCAGGAGAAGTCTCATACACAGGGCTTCTTTCCCAGGACCACTTTTAAAAATGTGCTTAGCAGTAATTTACTGAGAATGTTCTATGTGCCAAACACCATGCTAGATACTCTAAATATAAGGCAAACATGACCTACACAGTTCCCGAGCAATTATAATTTAGACAAAGATACAGGTAAGTACACAGGCAAGTTTAACGTTGTCAATAAATGGACCTGATACAGATAATACAGGGAATAGGAGCATATAGAAGAGGCATTTAACTAAACCACTGAGATGGGGGATGGAGAAGTCTCAGCAGTTATGGAAGCTTCCTAGTGCAAATGACTTCTAAGTGAGGCCTGAAGTATGAATAGTAAGTAGCCAGATGGAATAAGTCATAAAAATGAACACAGGAAATAACATGCCTGAACGCCTGGAAGTAATAGAAAAATGAGATGTTAGAGGAACTGAATATAATTTTATGTGCTGTAGCATTTGTGTGTGTGTGTGTGTGTGTGTGTGTGTGATGTCTAGACAGGGAAATATAAAGGTAAACAGAGACCAAATCAAATTATTTCTTGATAAAAATCACTGTTTGACATTGCAACAAAATGTCTGATTGCTCACACACTCACTTTATAGTACACATTACAAATCTTTCTTCTTCAAATTGTAACTACCACATTTAGTCTTGTTCCTTAGCACCAGGATTCTAAGACAGTCCCATTCTCACTCCCTACAGAAGGCAAAGCTTGAAAAAGGAAACACCCAGATGTTCATGTAAAAAGAAAATAAAACAGAAAATTGCAAGTGCCCTCTGTTAACATGACATACTATCTGCTCCTTATGTATTACTAACATGATTTCTCCAAACAGCAGACATAAAGGAATAAAAAATGTTTTTTCAGGGTTTCCTATCAAATAAAGCCATAGATTCAATTTCCAACAAGTTCAAGGAATAGAATGTTCTGCTCAGTAAAAATAATTCTAGCAAAACATATACTTACACCCATAATACATTATGAAATCATACATAAGGTATCTCTTGTTCATCTATTTATTAGAAAATCACCTTCAAGTAATGTTACACCGTGAGTTGAGTTATGGAACCAAATAAATGTTCAGACACACTCTTCTGGGCACCTTTATAAACTGTTGTCTGAATGAGCCTTGCTTTTGGTGGGAAGTGTCAGCCTTATTTGTTTGGATCTACTTCTTTCTAAGATGACTAACTCATTCTGAATTTATATATTCCAATAAATATATTTTCTTTCCACAACCCTGAAAAAGTCACATTTTAAAAATCCTTTATTGATTTCTGAACATTCTGGAAAATGGTGGAAATTAACAGGCAAATTATTTTAAGTGCTTGTTTTGGGTTACTGCTGTTTCTTAAGAAATAATAGACTAATTATTTAGTAAACTTCTTAGAAAGACAACACTGCTTTTCAAGGAATCGTCTAGCTATTCAGTTCTATAATTTAAATTACTGTAGAAGCATATGGTGTTGGTTAAGAAAAGTTTACATATATTATTTAATTAGTCCCCCAAATTTAAGGTGTGGATTTACTGATATAATTTTATTTCATTTTTCTATACATGATCATTAGGGTCTTAAATATTAGTTATTCAATTTTTAAACACTGTGTTTAAGTAATGTTTAAGTAGTATTGGTGGCTAAAATGGAAGTTTTTTTTTCAAAAGTATTAGCTTCTCAAGTACAGAAATATGTACAGAGTTTAAAAAAATCCAAACCTTGTCAAAACCCATAAATAACGCACCTCACCTTAAAAACAATAATAATTCATGGCCAATGTGGACCTACCTTTTGTAGTTGTCCTCCCTCCTCTGATTCCTTTAATTTTTACATTCTCTTCACTGGGGTAGCTTTTACACAGATAAAAAGTCTGTTCTCTAAGACAGTGCTCAGTACTTCAAGTCTTCTCCCTGAAGATTTAGAAATACCCATGATTTCAGAAAGAGATCAGAGATCACTTCCCAAAGTATTCACCAGACCAGTAATTTAAGTAAAACACTTTTCTCCTCTAAAATAGCTGGGAGGCAGTACACTGTGGTAGGAAAACACTAGGCTAGATGTCAAGTGACATGAGATTTTATTTCAGGTCACAAATAATAGAGTTTGTTTCTTCACCTCAATACTTTTTTCTGTATTTACCCTCATGGGTTTTATTGGTGGAGGAGAATATTTCTAGCTTGTCAAAATAGATTTGAAAATGTTTTAGTAGGAATATCTGCAAGTATTATACTTTCCATATAGGTAAATATGAACACACAGATGCTGAGAGTTATAATCTTGTCCTGATTAACTTTTGGGCTTTCAGGATAACTATTTTCTACTGCTCCGAGGCATTCATTACAGGTTTAGCTTTTCTGGTCTAATCATCCATAGATATATGAGGGCTGTGGTTAACAACTGCACTAAGTGCTTTAATTTGCAAATGATTAAGATATATTATTTTTGATTTAAGTAAAGAAGGAATTTACTGAAAGGACATTTTAAAAATCAGTCAACAGATGGTTTGATGGGCAAGCTCAGAAAATGTACAAAAGTACAGAAACTCAAAAGTCATGTCACAAAACCAGTCCACTGAGGAAACCACTCTCACTAGGAGAGACTAAAACTGCAGGTTGTACCACTGTTACTGCTTTTCCTGGAAATTGGATGTGGTGCACTCTCTTGAATCCATTCTCTCTGCTTCTCTCATCACTAGCTCCTAATTTGGAGTCCTGGACAGACAGAGATGGGTACTTGGGTCTCAGTGATGCTTGAAGGGCTCCTGCTGAAATTATAATGCCTGAAAACTATGAAACTGACACTTTTTCTCAATAAAGCAGCAGTCCTGTTTGCATGACTGCCATCTGAAAATACATTTTGTCTTTAATTGTGGACTGCTAGTGATAGTTAGAGTCCAAACTACAAAAATATTGAAATGAAATAGTTTGTAAGTCACTGAATGGCATTTACATTATAGTCTGGCATATAATTTATATAATTAATATCAAGAAAATGTAAGTTATATAAAGAAATTTCTTATACAATGTACAATAGGAATGATACATTTTTATCTCAATAAAGGTAATAATTCCATGAGCTAAAACATCCTTAGAAGAGAAAATACTGTTCAACCATTTTCCATACTGAATAGATAAGAATGTTATTTTGTCTTCCTCTTTTATTAATATTTGCCCTAATAACAAGCCACTTTAATATCCACTAGGGTTAAATATAACAACGGAGGTATTACTATATGCATTCTGAATATAATTCTAACTTGTTCATTTATATGGTGAAATATCTAAGTTTTAGGAAAACTTTATTTACCACCGGTTGCTTTTAATATCAGATAATGATATGTGTTGTATGCACAAGTAAAAATTAAGATGTGACATCAGTTAATGGTACTTTTGTAATAAATCATATGGCATCTTTTCTACAGCGAAGTACTAAGGAAAGGAGCAGAGGGCTGAGGGACAGGGAGGACACTGGAGGATGCAATAGAGATAAAAAGAGACTTTCTGTCTTCCCATATACAAGAGGAAGGAAAAAAGATACAGGAAGGAATTATAGACAAAGATATTGAATTCCTCTCCCACTAATTTGAAAAGACAGTGTGAATGACGATGCAGCTTGGTCAGAAATAGGACAGACAGGTAATTGTTATCTTATATATAGAAGTAAAGAAAACCAGTCAAAGACACAGCACTATTGCTGGGACTGGGGAGAAAGGAGATCACGGTTCCTCAAATATTAAGATGAAAGGACTTCCCTCGTGGTACAATGGTTAAGAATCCACCTGCCAATGCAGGGGACACGGGTTTGAGCTCTGGTCCGAGAAGATCCCACATGCCGTGGAGCAACTAAACCCGTGTACCACGACTACTGAGCCTGCACTCTAGAGCTCGTGAGCCACAAATACTGAGCCCATGTGCCACAACTACTGAAGCCTGCGCACCTAGAGACCGTGCTCCACAACAAGAGAAGCCACTGCAATGAGAAGCCCGCACATCACAATGACGAGTAGCACCCCAACTCGCCACAACTAGAGAAAGCCTGCGGGCAGCATCGAAGACCCAGTGCAGCCAAAGATAAATAAATTTATACAAAAAAAAAAAAACAGATTAAAGAGAAGTCCTGATCATTTGATTTTTATTGATAGAGTCCTAGGGGAACTGAGAGACTGAAAAGAGGAGTAAGCTCTCATTGAGGTCATTTCTGCCCCACTATGGAAATAAAGTGCCAATGGATTAGTTAAATGGATTTTGCAGGATGAAGTCACTTAAAACTTTTCAGTGTCCAGATATACAGCTGACTTTGACTTAAATATTTATTATACAGAATTTTCTGTTACTTAGAGTTTTAATATGTTTTTACAAAAAAATTAAAAAGGCTCACTGTATTTTCAACCCTTCCTGGAAATGCTAAGAAAAAGGAAATGCGAAAACTAAGGCAACAGAAATTCCACAAAATTAACTTGCTAGAATGTTTGTCAGAACTTTTAAGTACGGTTTTGTGACCATTATTTTTATGGGTTAAGAGGAAACTTCAAACTAAAGTTAGAGCTCATTCACAACCCAAGAATAGTGAATGAAAAGAAACAAAACATGACCTATGTTATCAAAGAGCAGGACCTCCACAGGTAGAAAAGCAGGGATAGTAAGAACAGGAGAACAGACAAACCAGAGGAAGGAGAATTAGGCCTTAATAAAGCAGCTGATATGCCCTAACCTGCGGAGGTCTGTTTTCTTGTGTTCCGCAGTGAGCAAACATTTTTATTTTCCTGGTATTCTTAAGCGGCCATTATTGGTGGTATACCATCTGTGGTTACCAATGGGTAATAACAAAGTGTTGGCCTTCAGAAAGCTCTCAGTGAAAACTAGATCAGATAAAAGATATATCATGCAATGTGAATTTGCTCTTTCCTTTCTATTAGTGTTAATGTTAGACTCCATCTAATATCATTTGGTTGACCATGGAACTTAAAAGTACTCAGATACGAAGCCCTCATCATCAGTATATTTTTATTGCCCCAATGAAGGATGTTGCTGTTTACGGGTTTTACTCTAGAGTAAGGAGTGAGGTGACACTCAAATTCAGCATTGTAAGTCCCTAAGCCATTTTATAAATCTCCTGCGACCAAATAACCAACCAGAGAATTTCATTTTACCTAAATTTTTTATCTTGTTCCTGCTTTCTCACACTCTGAAAAAACAAAAACAAAAACCCCAAACAAAATTAATGGCCAAGTCGAACTGCCGCATCTCAAAGGGGACCATATCTTTATTGAAGTATGACCTATATACAGAAAGTTTAGACATCAAATAAGTGTGTTTCAAAATGACCACAGCTATGTAATTCTCACTTAGGTCAAGATAAAGAACATGAGTTCTTTATCCAGAAATATTACTATGGATCATCCCAATGCCAACTACTCTCTGATTTCTATCATCATAGATTAGTTTTGACTAATCTTGAATTAAATTTAAGTGGAATTATACCAAACGTTCACTTTGACATCTAGTTTCTTTCACTTAAAATTATGCTAGCTAGATTTATTTATGTTTTATTTGTTGCAATAATTTGTTTTGTCATTGTTGTGTAGTATTCCAACAAATGAAAATGTGAATATATTACATTATAATTATCCATTTTACCAAGGAATGACATTTGGGTTGTTTATAGTTTGAAACTATTACAGAAAATTCTTCCATAAACATTCTTGCACATGTTTTTTGCTGCACATATGTAATGTACATAGAGTATGTATATGCCAGGTTTAGTAGGTTTTAACAAACAGTTTTCCAAAGTAATTGTACCAACACAGATCATGCCATAATGGTAAGAGAGATCAATTTCTTTTCATTTTTACCTACACTTTATAGTTCAGTATTTTTTGTGCTTCATACCCTCCCCAAACTTTATTTATTCTTTGATCAAAAGGCTTTTTGATCAAAACATTTCTAAACAAACTGTACAGTATGAATGTGCCTAAGTGGGTTACTAAAGGGAATGGCTCTTAAATAATACTGAACAAAAAATAGTGTAATGGTCAAATACTGAAGAAATAGTACCTATTCTTTGATGAATTTGGTAACCAGGAATATCCCTAGTTGAAGAGCAGAAAAAAACCCAGAGACTGCTCCAAGGTAAGTCACAGTGTATCCTCCCTCTGTCTTTTAGAAAACAAGGGACAGTACATCTCTCCATATGAGATTTAGACAGTAATTATGTCCTTTACTGTTATTTGTGGTATAATGAGATACAGAAGAATATTATCTACAACTTTATCAATGTATTTAAATCTATGAATTAGATATAAAAGTAGTCTCCTGTTACATTTTTTCATGAGGCCTAACTATTGTCCTTCTAAGAAAGGGCAAATAATGACTATTATATTTTAACAATGAACATCCTGAGATCTTCTAAAGTCAAAAAAATTAGAAATACTTGACAAAAGGGAATATCTGAGTTTAACTCAAATTAACAGAAGATGAGCAGATGTTGGAATAAAACCACAATAATAGAAAAAAACCTGATATGTTAAGAAATATTGGAGTTTAATACCACATTAAACTTTGGCAATATACAACTAGGATTTTCAAAAAGATAAAATCAATCATTGGTATATAAAAAGTGGAACTATTTTTTCTACATACAAAATTGCAATATCATAATTCATCTCTTATTTAAGATAAGATTGACTAAGCTGAAAAAAGGGAAATATCCTCCAGTTTCAACAGAATGCATTATGTTCTACTTAAAGATATTAGTGATGAAACATGATAGCACAAAGTATTTCCTTTGAGATAGGAGTAGTTATACACAGTGACAGTAGTTAAAGGTTACAGTTATGTATCGTATGGGCTGGAGCTTTGTAGACATGTCTCTGGGCTGGGCTTTGATGGATTGGATTCTATTTGTATGTCAGAAACTATTTTATTTTGTGACCTTGAACAAGCTGCTTAGGGTCCCTGTCTCATAATTTTCCATAAGCATAATGAGTTTGGTATTACTTTTTCCTCCATTCTGAAGATTGATTGAAATGCTCTTTCAGAAGAATGATTATATATTAATCTCATTAGTGTTATTTTTAATATTTCATGTCTTCTTCCTAGGATACTTGTGTGACAGTACTTCCATAAGGCTTTCAAAGAAAGATCTACACTAATATTCTGTGGTTATCATAAATGATAAGACTTGACGTTCACCTTGGAACTTGTATAACTAATAATACCATCAGTCATGAATAGTCTATACAGCAATTTTGCTCATTAAATTAAACAGTTCATTTCCCAAATTTTATGCTGCATAGAATTGTTTTCTGCCTAATCAATCCTGTCATCAAATGAGCAATTAACTTACCCATGGATATTCTGGGTGTTGATCTGTCATGAGCCTTAAGTTTCCTTCTGATAAATTAAGTATTGTAGTTTAAAATAATCTATATTTCTGCAATCATGTTTCTTCATAAGGCATCATTAATGGTAATGACTTGTCCACTTAATTGTTTGGAGAACTTTCGATAAAGTATATTATTTAATGTTATTTCCTTTTACAAAAGAATAAAATATTGCCTCATTAATATTACAAGTATCAGTCTTAGAATATTCTTAACATTAAACATGTTGAAAGATACATGACTTGTGCAAGAAAGGGTGAGGATAAAAGTTATCAACCCTGAAGCTTGATGGTTGGCAATGGGGACATCTCCAATCTTATTCATTATTACTTAAATTTCTTTGAAACGTTAATAGGTTAACAATGTTTATTTTCTCAGAACTCGACAACATTTATATACAAATTGTCTAACTTGTTCTAGGTGGGAAACAATGTTCCCTTTAAAATTCTAATTTCAGAATTTGAAGATTTCCCTACTTGTTAAAGAGTCTGAAATGAAATTCAGTTCTATTCTTGATTTCTATATATCATTATGGTATTTTTTTTTTTTTTTTTTGGTATGCGGGCCTCTCACTGTTGTGGCCTCTCCCGTTGCGGAGCACAGGCTCCGGACACGCAGCCTCAGCGGCCATGGCTCACGGGCCCAGCCGCTCCACAGCATGTGGGATCTTCCTGGACCGGGGCATGAACCTGTGTCCCCTGCATCAGCAGGCGGACTCTCAACCACTGCGCCACCAGGGAAGCCCCATTATGGTATTTAATGGCACTCATTTAATGCTTTTTTTGGAGGGGGTAGTACTCAGTTTTATTTCACCCATCTGTAACACATGATCTGAGAATAGATAACTAATAACTGTTTGAGTAGAGAATAATGGATGTATTTACAGGTTTGCTTACAACTTACATGTTCTAGAGCCACAAAGAACCAACATTCTTTCTTTACAATTTACCTATTATTGTCATATTTTAACATTCCTAGCATGGCTGACAGCCTATTAAAGTAGGAGAAAAATGAATCATATATCATTTTTTAAAATTTAAAAACATCCACAGGAGAATTATTTATCAATCTCCACCCCACCCAAATTCTGGGTACTTACATTTCATGAGCACTTACTATATGCTAGACATTTTATAGAAATCATTTCTTTTAATCCTCAAAGCAGCCAAGTATATTGTACAAAAAGCCTTTTCTTTTTTTTTTTTTTTTTTGAGAAGAAGGAGGGGATTTGGCCAAATCACAAGTCACGTGGCAGATAAATGGCATAGATCAAATTAAACATCAGGGCCATTTTACTCGAAACTCAAGGCTACTTTCAGTTTCCTCAATTATCTTTCTCTTTCTTCTATTTTTAGGATTGTGAATTAAGCTCCACTATTGGAGACTGGTAATCTCTGAAACTTTGCCAAGTCATCTGTCTTTTAAAATCAGGAGAAAGACAAGAGGGGATAATTAAAAGACTGCAAAGGAGTATGGATAGAGCTAAACTGGATTATAAAAATTTACATGTCAATCTTAGCACATTGACTAGGACCTTAGAGCTGAACTGAAAGTCTGACCAGCATGACAGTCTAAAAGCCCAGAGGCTTTGCACTTCAATGACTGCCAATCTGGATCCAGATAAACAACAGTGAAAAGAAAAATCAACACTGTGTCCTGAATTTAGAGATCAGGAAAAATCACACAGTGAACTACCCACCAGCTCCTATCCCACTTCCTATACCAATAACATTAAAATGAACAGTAAGAGAAACCTCATGTGTATATCTGAGAAGTAAGAAATAACATACTGGTTAAAAGCATGGTCTTTGGAGACACACAGTTAGCTACTGGGACACTAATCAAATCCCATTGTGTCACAGTACCCTCTTCTGTAAAATGAGGATAATAATAAAAACTTCAGAAGTGGCAAGTACTAAATTAATTGTAGTTTTTTTTCTCTTTCTGTCTTAATGCTCCTAACTTCTCCTCATGAGTTAAAAGTGACAAATATAGTCCAAAAGTAAATGTAAGGAATGAGTGGGAAGGATATAGGTAACTAAGTGATGGACAAAGGGTTTATGGACTTATTTTTGCTATATAACAAACATAGGAAAGAGAACTCCTTCTCTCTTCTTGACTTCCAACAATAATAGTATTTATACAGAGTTGTTAGGGGGTTAAATGAGTAATGTAGAGTGTTGAACAATATTAATATTACTATTTTAATCATCATCATATTATTATTAATATTATGACATTATAGGATTGTTTGGAAATTCAAGGAGATAATATTAGTAAGTCTTTTAGCATAGTGCCAGATAATAATAATTATAATAAGTTACTTCTGACATATGGACACTGTCAGACTAACAGTGTCTAAACATATACCAGTTCCTATATGTTTAACTCTTTTATGCCCTCAAATTAGTAGTTTGCTATTGATCAGTCTCAAAATACTTACGTAATATTTCATGAAGCACTATCTGATAATTATGTTATGAAAGTAAAATAATGAAAATGTTTATCTAACATTTAGTAAAGTGGTTCCAAAGTCCCCTAATTGGGGACATTTAGCTTATATGGATATAAAAATATATTTTGAACTCTACATTTAAAAATAGAATTTTCAAGTGAAATTGAATTTTTCCTTTTCAAATGTTGTTGGCATTAGTATTAGCCTCCCAAAGTCAAACTGACTAGGTGCTGTTCTCAGTTGTAGCTGCCAGGCTGGGTCTCTAGTGCCTTCTTGCACACTCCTTCCTTGGAGATCTGCTGAGGACGGTTAGAGATCACAATGTCTCAGGATGGCTTCAACTCTGGCAAGATTTATTTCCCAAATCCCAGTGGAATAGCATGGCTAAGAACTTCATTTAAGAGCACTCCAAATAAACCTCTGAGGAGTGAATTTTAAAGAGAGCAAAAATAAACAAATGGGACCTAAATTAAACTTAAAAGCTTTTGCACTTAAAAGCAAAGAAAACCAATAATAAAATGAAAAGACAACCTACTGAATGGGAGAAAATATTTGCAAATGATATGACTGATAAAGTGTTAATACCCCAAATATATAAACAGCTCATACAACTCAATATCAAAGAAACAAATAACCTGATTAAAAAATGGGCAGATGGCCGGAATGGACATTTTCCCAAAGAAGACATACAGATGGATAACAAACACATGAAAATATGCTCAACATCATTAATGATCAGAGAAATGCAAATCAAAACCGCAATGAGATATCAGCTCACACCTGTCAGAATAGCTATCATCAAAAAGTCTATAAATAAGAAATGTTGGGGAGGATGTGGAAAAAAGGGAACTCGTGTACAGTGTCGGTGGGAATGAAAATTGGTGCAGCCTCTATGGGAAACAATATGGAGGTTCCTCCAAAAATTAAAAATAGAACTATCATATGATACAGCAACCCTACTCCTGGGTATATATCCCCCTACCAAAAACCCCCCAAATCACTAATTTGAAAAGATACATGCACCCCAATGTTCATAGCAGCAGTATTTACAATAGCCAAGATATGGAAGCACACCAAGTGCCCATCAACAGAAGAATGGATAAAGAAGATGTGGTATATATGTACAATGGAATATTACTCAGCCATAAAAAAGAATGAAATTCTGCCATTTGCAGCAACATGGATGGACCTAGAGAGTATTATGCTTAGTGAAATAAATCAGACAAAGACAAAATACTGTATGTTATCACTTATCTGTGGAATCTAAAAAAACAAAACAAATGGATGTATATAACAAAACAGAAGCAGACTCACAAATGTAGAAAACAAACTAGTGGACACCAGTGGGGAAAGGGAAGGTGGGAGGGGCAAGATAGGGGTATCGGATTAGGGGATACAAACTACTATGTATAAAATAGATAAGCAGCAAGTACAGCACAGGGAAATACAGCCATTGTTTTGTAATAACTTTAAATGGAGTATAATCTATAAAAATATTGAATCACTATGCTGTACAACTGAAACTAACAGAATATTGTACATCAATTATACTTCAATAAAATAAACAAATAAAGAGAATGGCAGTATGCCGGAAGTATACCGAATATCACCCCTATGGCAGCTACAGAGGCAAACTGTCCAAATCTCCCTTCAAGAAGTAACTTGACATTCATCTGCAAGGAGTGCAGTCGGTTATTAGTCTCCAGCTACAGTGCCTTCAAGATGCTCCTCAATTTGAGCTGAGGTTACACTCACCCAGGGGCAGCCCAGCCAATGCCCGAGCATGACATTAATCCCTCACGGGCAACTTTTGCTTGGGAGTTCCCCATTGGATTGGCCAACACTTCATCAGATCTGCATCATGATCCAGTTCATAGTCTGAAGCTCTCCCTGCTCAATCCTGCTTCTTCTACCATTCTCTAACAGATCTGCATCAGTCTGGAGGCTTTCTCTGCTTAACTCTGCTTCTTCCCTCTTTTATGTTTCCCATGCAATGATTTACAGTAAGTCACTTGTACTCCTAATTCCTTCTCAGTGTCTGCTTCTGAGAGGACCAGTCAACATACCTTCTCTGCCCAGTCATTATTCCAAGGGTTTAACACTCAGTTCTCATCCCCACACTCAAAGGCAATGCCTTTTTGACACTGTTTATTACAGGGACGCTCCTGCTCACTGCTCTCCAGGCATGCAAGCCCCCTTGCTTTTCTTCAAATGATCAAAGTCATTTCTGTTGCAGAACTTCACACTTCCCCCTGCTTGGAAAGCTCTTATACTATTAGTTCAGATTTGTGCCATGTGGTTCCTTGTCATTATTCAGGTCTCTGGTCAAAGGTCATGTTCTTTATTTTTGTCTGGATCATTTTATGCAAAACATGCCCCCTCACTCTGTATTCAATATTTATAGTCTTCATAATATTATTAGCATCTAAAATGTTATTATTGACATGTGTATTGACTGTCTTGCTCCCAAGAGACTGGTCTTTGCCTATTTTGTCTACCACTGTCTCTCCAGTGCTCTGGAGAATATTTGAACAGAAGCAAGTTGGGCCAGTCATGCTAGCTGACAATAATTACATGAATGGCTTTCAGCTTTGGGACTTACTTGCAAAAAAAAAAAAAATAGCCATGTGTCTTAGAGAAACTGCATAATGTCTTTAAGGTGTTTTTTTCCCTTTTATTAAGAACAAGAACAACTACCTCACAGCAAGTTATGAGCATTACATGAAATTACATGAAGTAATGTGAACTATAGTATTTGTCCCTTAGTAGACCTTCAATAAATGTTTCTGTGGTCACATAAAATATTTATTTAATAAAACAATTCAGTATAGACAATGTATTAAATACTCATTTATATGCAAATTTTAAAAGTAAATAAATTAAGGCTAAAAGAAGGCAGTTAGTTGTTTATAATTATAAAGTCAAAAGTGATTGATAATTATAAAGTCAAAATCTCAAACCCATGTTTCTAACCTGAATCTCTTAACTTGCTTGCTAAGTCATAGGGGTGACTAGAGAACTGTTGAACTCTGCTAAACTCACCAGTTCATTTCACTTTGAACAGCCAATAGTCATTAAGCACAATGGATTTAAAGTGGTGACCTAGAAATCAAAGATAGTGTATAACCTACTAACATCTCTTGAGCCATCCAGTCTGCCACCATTTTTTTTTCAAAGGAGTTGATTAATTTTTGAGCAGTATTAGACTACAGTAAACATATCAAGAGATCATTGCTCCTACTGTGGTTGAATTGTCAGTCCTCTGATAAACAGGTTCAAATACTCCCTAATTATAACAAATTTCTAAAAATTCTGTTATTGATTAAAGAAATAGGATTATATGATTGCACTTAATGTCTAACTCCAGAGTCAGTAATATTAAAAAAAAAAGAAAAGATATTATATAGCCTGAAGGGTTTTTTTTTAACATCTTTATTGGAGTATAATTGCTTTACAATGATGTGTTAGTTTCTGCTTTATAACAAAGTGAATCAGCTATTCATATGCATATATCCCCATATCTCCTCCCTCTTGCATCTCCCTCCCACCCTCCCTTTCCCTCCCCTCTAGGTGGTCACAAAGCACCGAGCTGATCTCCCTGTGCTATATGGCTGCTTCTCAGTAGCTATTTTACATTTGGTAGTGTATATATGTCCATGCCACTCTCTCACTTCATCCCAGCTTACCCTTCCCCCTCCCCGTGTCCTCAAGTCCATTCTCTACGTCTGCATCTTTATTCCTGTCCTGCCCCTAGGTTCTTCAGAACCATTTTTTTTTGATTCCATATGTATGTGTTAGCATATGGTACTTGTTTTTCTCTTTCTGAATTACTTCACTCTGTATGACAGACTCTAGGTCCATCCACCTCACTACAAGTAACTCAATTTCGTTTCTTTTTATGGCTGAGTAATATTCCATTGTATATATGTGCCACATCTTCTTAATCCATTCATCTGTCGATGGACATTTAGGTTGCTTCCATGTCCTGGCTATGGTAAGCAGAGCTGCAACGAACATTGTGGTTCATGACTCTTTTTTTTTTTTTTTGCAGTACGCAGGCCTCTCACTGTTGTGGCCTCTCCCGTTGCGGAGCACAGGCTCCGGACGCACAGGCTCAGCGGCCATGGCTCACGGGCCCAGCCACTCTGTGGCATGTGGGATCTTCCTGGACCGGGGCACGAACCCGTGTTCCCTGCATCGGCAGGCGGACTCTCAACAACTGTGCCACCAGGGAAGCCCCATGACTCTTTTTGAATTATGGTTTTCTCAGGGTGTATGCCCAGTAGTGGGATTGCTGGGTCATATGGTAGTTCTATTTTTAGTTTTTTAAGGAACTTCCATACTGTTCTCCATAGTGGGTGTATCAATTTACATTCCCACCAACAGTGCAAGAGGGTTCCCTTTTCTCCACACCCTCTCCAGCATTTATTGTTTGTAGATTTTTTGATGATCAGCCTTCCACCAATTTTTTAAAACTTTTGATTTTGAAGTTGCTATGTCATTAAATAACATTTTCGAAATTTCAGATAAAAATAATGTAGAGTGTATATATGCTTCAAAACTTTAAATGTCACTGTAACTACTAGAGAAAGCAACAGTAATTTAGTAAAATCGGAATGCATTTTTTTCAAGTCTGGGGATCAGAGAGACAGAAGTTTTAGTGAGGAAATCGTTTATTTGTGTCTTGCCTATAACTAAAATTTTTCTCTTTCCAAATCCTATTCTGATCCTTCTCCCATTCTACTTTTCAGTGCATATCACCACGCTTTATTACCAATTAACACATAAGTAATTGTATGGTGATGATAATGATACAGTGGCTTTCCATCTCTTTTCTCAAGCAGCCCTGCAGATAAATTATAAGTGATCGATTCCTGCTGAAGTGAATAGATGGCCTAGTTTTACTGCAATATTCAAGTTCTTTTCCTTTGCAGTCAATTCCCAGTGTCCCAGTGATTTATCTACCTTTGCTAAATTCGTGTTCATGTTCTTTTAACAGTGGCATGGAATTTTAATTAGCTTTTGATAAAATGCATTAGGATACTCTCTAAACTAGGAATAGAGAAAAATTGAATTTTTTACTAACTCTACATGTCAAGATTTCTGCAAGCTAGTAGAAGCTAAAAGGCATTGATAGTTTGTGCATTTGTAACTAAAGATATATAGGGCTCAATGTGTGATAGTCCCTTGGTTAAGTCCTTTGAAATCTTAAGTTCTATTAAGTTTCTCAGTGTAATACAATGTGTTGAAAAACACCTGAATGCCTGTTTATCATTATTTTTGCCATTTTATTTTAAAATAATTTAAAAGAGAAAATTTGCAAAAAATTGTAAAAAATAACTGAATATTTTCTGCAGATTATTAATTTTAACTTTCCCACATTTGCCTTATTATCCTTTCTTTATAAAATCATACAGTAGATTTATAAACTTATAATACTTCAGCATGCATTTCCTAAAACCAAAATTATTTAATTACATAACACACGATATAGTAAAAAATTTAAGAAATTTAACATCAATACACCTCTTACATACTCTAACATTGAATATTCCAATTTCATCAACTGCCACAAAGATATGATTTATAGTTATTTATTTTCTAACATAAGATCCAGTCTAGGATCAGAAACCGTATTTAGCTGTTATGTCTACTTAGTTGCTTTCAACCTAGAGCAGTTTCTTATATTTTCTTTCTTTTGTGCCATTAAAGAATACAACTAGTAATTTTATAAAATATTCATCAACTTGGGTATTGCTGATGTTCTGCTATGAAGAGATCCAAGTTATGCATTTTGGGCTTGGACACTACATAAATGATGTGTCTTTTTCAGAGTCTCACATCTGGTAGCATATAATTTTTATTTATCTCTTATTCAGGAGGTTAATTTTGATTGCTTGTTGTATTAGTTATCCACTGTTGTATGACAATAGGGCCACATAATGAGCAGCTTAAAGTACACACATTTATTGTATGACAGTTTCATTGGGTCTGAAGACTAGACTGAACTGGGTCCTCTGCTTCAGAATCTTTGCTGCAGTCAAGATGTCAATTGAGGCTGTGATGTCATTTCAATGATCAACTGTAAAAGGATCTCCTTCAAATCTCACTTGGTTATTAGGAGAATTCAGACGCTTGCAGGCCACAGGACTGAGGGCCTCAGTTTCTTGCTGGCTAATTGTCTGAGGCTTCCCATATTTCCATGGATCTCTCAGTAGTGCAGCTCACAATACAGCAGCTTCTTTCATCAAAATCAGCAAGTGAAAGAGTTTACTAGCAAGATGAGTTACAGCCTTATCTAATGTTCTCTTATAAGTGGTATTCTACAATCATTGCTGTATTCTATTGATTTGAGGAGCAGTTTTTGCCACACCCAAAGAAATGGGTTTAGACAAGGCATGACTACCAGGAGGAGAGTATAATTGGCAGCCATCTAAAAGTCTGTCCAACACACCATAAGACGTGCTATAGTATTTTCTGATTCCTTCACCACTTAGATACAATTTTTCCTTCTGTCATTAATGAATTTATGGGATGGGCTATCTGAGGTTGTATAAATATCCCATTCCACATCAATCCCTCCATTCTATGGTTTTAGTACCCATCAATGATTTTTACCAGAATACAATTTACTACATTAATTCTAAAACAGTAGCTTTCCAATTCATAATCTATTCTATATTTGTTAGCATTCTATTATAAGAAAAGGATTTGTTTATTACATATTTGTCTGTTTATCTGCAGTCTATATGTGTCACATTTCTGACTGCCTTTAATATTTTCTCTTTATCTCTGATTTTCAGCTATTTAATTATTATGAGCTTTGATGTGATTTTCTTTATTCTAAATTTATTGTGGTTTCTTGAACTGTTTGAATCTATCCATGTATAATTTTCTTCATATTTGGAACATTTTGGCCATTATTTCTTCAATTTTTTTTCTGTCCCAACTTCTGGCTTCAACGGCTTGAACTGAATGTATGCTAGACTATGTGATATTGACCTACAGCTTACTGAGGTTTGCCTACTGATTTTAATTCCTTTGCTCTCTTATTCCATTTTGAATATTTCAAAACTTCACTGGTATTTTCTTCTGTTGTTTCAAATTTACTGTTTAACCTATCCAGTGTGTTTTTTTCTTTCTCAGCTATTGTATTTTTGATCTCCAGCATTCCATTTGAATTTTCAGTACATTTCTCTCATCATATTCAGTGTTTTCCTCTATGTTTATTAAACAAATGAAATGTGTTTATAATAGATCTGAGCACTCCACCTCACTACCTATACGTTCAGAGGTCTTTTCATTCTGAAAGGTGGAAACAAATCTATTCTCTGTAAACTATGAGAGTATTTTAGTATATTGCTCTCCAGTGATTCTTTTCCCTTTCTCACATAGTTTCCATCACACGTGCGGATTAGTTTTCAGCCAAAAATTTGAGGGGAATTTTTTTTAGATCTTCAAAGATCTCTATGAAAATACCTCTCAGGATATTCTAATTTACAATTCTAGCTACCATGTCTTTTCCAAATAATCATCTTTATCATCTCTATAGGCAAGACCATTGGTTCTCTTTGAATTACCACTCCTTGTACTGGGATCTGAATACTCTCCAAGTAGTATAGTGGGACATTTAGGGAACTAAACTAATTTTTCTTCTTTTCACACACAGTTCTGCTGTCTAAGGCCAGAAGGTAAATCTGGTTCTTCTGACAAAATCATGGTCATAAGCACAAATCCTAGCATAATCTCTTTGTGTGTGTGTATGTGTGTGTGTGTGTGTGTCATAAATACCCATTTAATGTTTTGTTTATTCAACAGTAATGGTCAATATTTATTGAGCTAAGCACTTTTCTAACACTTCAGAGTCATAAACACTTTTATTTTATTTATTTATTTATTTATTTATTTATTTATTTCGGTATGCAGGCCTCTCACTGTTGTGGCCTCTCCCATTGCGGAGCACAGGCTCCAGACACGCAGGCTCAGCGGCCATGGCTCAAGAACCCAGCTGCTCCGTGGCATGTGGGATCTTCCCAGACTGGGGCATGAACCCGTGTCCCCTGCATCAGCAGGCGGACTCTCAACCACTGTGCCACAAGGGAGGCCCCATAAACACTTTTAATCCTTCCAACATCCCAATGAGCTAAGCACTGTTGTTTGGATATTTATTTTTATTCATGTATAATTGACATACAATATTTTATTAGTATCACATCAAGATACCATCTCTAATCTGATTTATTTGCTACTATTTTATTTTTGAGGTGCTGTGTCAATATGCATAAATGATATCCATCCTGTTATTTTCATGCTATCTTTGTCAGGTTTATTTATCAATTTAATACTTTGTTCATAAAATACATTTGAAATTTTTCTCTCTTTTTTTTATGCTTTAAAGTTAGGTAGAATTAATATTATCTGTTCTCAAAGAAAAACTACAATCCTGCAGCCTGTGGAATGAAAGCCACATTCACAGAATGACAGACAAAATGAAAAGGTAGAGGACTATGCACTGGATGAAGGACCAAGATAAAACCCCAGAAAAACAATGAAATGAAGTGGAGATAGGCAACCTTCCAGAAAAAAGAATTCAAAATAATGATAGAGAAGATGATCCAGGACCTCAGAAAAAGAATGGAGGCAAAGACCAAGAATATGCAAGAAATGTTTAACAAAGACCTAGAAGAATTAAAGAACAAACACCTAGAATAATTAAAGAACAAACAAACAGATATGAATAATACAATAATGGAAATGAAAAATACACTAGAAGGAATCAATAGCAGAATAACTGAGGCAGAAGAACGGATAAGTGACCTCAAAGACGGAATGATGGAATTCAATGCTGTGGAACAGAATAAAGAAAAAAAGAATGAAAAGAAAGGAAGACAGCCTAAGAGACCACAGGGACAACATTAAACATACCAACATTCACATTATAGGGGGTCCCAGAAAGAGAAGAGAGAGAGAAAGGACCAAGAAAATATCTGAAGAGATTATAGTCGAAAACTTCCCTAACATTGGAAAGGAAATAGCCACCCAAGTCCAGGAAGTGCAGAGAGTCCCAGGCAGGATAAACCCAAGGAGAAACATGTTGAGACACATATTACTTAAACTGACAAAAATTAAAAACAAAGAAAAATTATTAAAAGCAACAAGGGAAAATGACAAATAACATACAAGGTAACTTCCATAGGTTAAAAGCTGATTTCTCAGCAGAAACTCCACAAGCCAGAAGGGAGTGGCACAATATATTTAAAGTGATGAAGGGGAAGAACCTACAACCCAGATTACTCTAGCCAGCAAGGATCTCATTCAGATTCGACAGAGAAATCAAAAGCCTTACAGACAAGTAAAAACTAAGAGAATTCAGCACCACCAAACCAGCTCTACAACAAATGCTAAAGGAACTTCTCTAAGTGGGAAACACAAGAGAAGAAAAGAACCAACAAAAACAAACCCAAAACAATTAAGAAAATGGTAATAGGAACATACATATCGATAATTACCTTAAATGTGAATGGATTAAATGCTCCAACCAAAAGACAGAGGCTCACTGAATGGATTAAAAACAAGACCTATGTATATGCTTCTACAAGAGACCCACTTCAGACCTAGGACATACAGACTGAAAGTGAGGGGATTGAAAAACATATTCCATGTAAATGGAAATCAAAAGAAAGCTGGAGTAGCAATACTCATATCAGACAAAATAGACTTTAAAATAAAGAATGTTACAAGAGACAAGGAAGGATGCTACATATTGATCAAGGGATCAATCCCAGAAGAAGATATAACAATTATAAATATATATGCACCCAACATAGGAGCACCTCAATATATAACGCAAACGCTAACAGCTATAAAAGAGGAAACCGACAGTAACACAGTTATAGTGGGGAAATTTAACACCTCACTTACAACAATGGACAGATCATCCAGACTGAAAATTAAGAAGGAGACACAAGCTTTAAATGACACAATGGACCAGGTAAATTTAATTGATATTTATAGGACATTCCATCTGAAAACAGCAGATTACACTTTCTTCTCAAGTGCACATGGAACATTCTCCAGGAAAGATCACATCTTGGGACACGAATCAAGTATTGGTAAACTTAAGAAAATTGAAATCATATCAAGCATCTTTTCTGACCACAATGCCATGAGATCAGAAATAAATTACAGGGAAAAAAACGTAAAACACACACACACAGAGGTTAAACAATACATTACTAAATAACCAAGAGATCACTGAAGAACTCAAAGAGGAAATCAAAAACTACCTAGAGACAAATGACAATGAAAACATGACCAATCCAAAACCTATGGGATACAGCAAAAGCAGTTTTAGAGAGAAGTTTATAGCAATACAATCCTACCTCAAGAAACAAGAAATATCTCAAATAAACAATCTAACCTTACACCTAAAGGAACTACAGAAAGAACAAACAAAACCCAAAGTTAGTAGAAGGAAAGAAATCATAAAGATCAGAGCAGAAATAAATGAAATAGAAACAAAGAAAACAGTAGCAAAGATCAATAAAACTAAAAGCTGGTTCTTTGAGAAGATAAACAAAATTCATAAAACTTTAGCCAGACTCACAAAGAAAAAGAGGGAGAGGACTCAAATCAATAAAATTAGAAATGAAAAAGGAGAAGTTACAATGGACACCACAGAAATACAAAGGATCATAAGAGACTACTATAAGCACCTCTATGCCCATAAAATGGACAACCTGGAAGAAATGAACAAATTCTTAGAAAGGTATAACCTTCCAAGACTGAACCAGGAAGAAACATAAAATATGAACAGAATAATCACAAGTAATAAAATTGAAACTGTAATTAAAAATCCTCCAACAAACAAAAATCCAGGATCAGATGGCTTCACAGGTGAATTCTATCAAACATTTAGAGAAGAGCTAACACCCATTCTTCTCAAACGCTTCCAAAAAGTTGGAGAGAAAGGAACACTCCCAAACTCATTCTATGAGGCTACCATAACCCTGATACCAAAACCAGACAAAGTTACTACAAAAAAAGAAAATTACAGACCAATATCACTGATGAATATAGAAGCAAAAATCCTCAGCAAAATACTAGCAAACAGATTCCAACAACACAATAAAAGGATAATACACCATGATCAAGTGGGATTTATCCCAGGGATGCAAGGATTCTTCAATATACACAAATAAATCAATGTGATACACCATATTAACAAATTGAAGGAGAAAAATCATATGATCATCTCAATAGATGCAGAAAAAGCTTTTGATAAAATTCAACACGCATTTATGATAAAAACTCTACAGAAAGTGGGCATAGAGGGAACGTACCTCAACATAATAAAGGCTATATACGGCAAATCCACAGTAAACATCATTCTCAATGGTGAAAAACTGAAAGCATCTCCTCTAAGATCAGGAACAAGACAAGGATGTCCACTCTCACCACCATTATTCAACATAGTTTTGGAAGTCCTAGCCATGGCAGTCAGAGAAGAAAAAGAAATAAAAGGAATACAAATTGGAAAAGAAAAAGTAAAACTGTCACTGTTTGCAGATGACATGACACTATACATAGAAAATCCTAAAGATGCCACCAGAAAACTACTAGCTAATCAAATATTTTGGTAAAGTTGTAGGATACAAAATTAATGCACAGAAATCTCTTGCATTCCTATACACTAATGATAAAAAATCTGAGAGAGAAATTAAGGAAACACTCCCATTTACCAATGCAACAAAAAGAATAAAATACCTAGGAATAAACCTACCTAGGGAGACAAAAGACCTGTATGCAGAAAACTATAAGACACTGATGAAGGAAATTAAATATGATATAAACAGATGGAGAGATATACCATGTTCTAGGATTGGAAGAATCAATACTGTGAAAATGACTATACTACCCAAAGCAATCTACAAATTTAATGCAATCCCTATCAAATTACCAATGGAATTTTTTACAAAACTGGAACAAAAAAATCTTAAAATTTGTATGGAGACACAAAAGACCCCGAATAGCCAAAGCAGTCTTGAGGGAAACAAACGAAGCCAGAGGAATCAGGCTCCCTGACTTCAGACTATACTACAAAACTACAGTAATCAAGACAGTATGGTACTGGCACAAAAACAAAAATATAGATCAATAGAACAGGATAGAGAGCCCAGAGATAAACCTACACACAAATGGTCAACTAATCGAGGACAAAGGAGGCAAGGATATACAATGGAGAAAAGACAGTCTCTTCAATAAGTGGTGCTGGGAAAACTGGACAGCTACATGTAAAAGAATGAAATTAGAACACTCCCTAATACCATACACAAAAATAAACTCAAAATGGATTAAAGACCTAAATGTAAGGCCAGACAGTATGAAACTCTTAGAGGAAAACCTAGGAAGAACACTCTTTGACATAAATCACAGCAAGATCTTTTTTGACCCACCTCCTAAAGCAATGGAAATAAAAACAAAAATAAACAAATGGGACCTAATGAAACTTAAAAGCTTTTGCACAGCAAAGGAAACCATAAACAAGATGAACAGACAACCCTCAGAATGGGAGAAAATATTTGCAAATGAATCAACGGACAAAGGATAAATCTCCAAAATATATAAACAGCTCATGCAGCTCAATATTAAAAAAACAAACAACCCAATCAAAAAATGGGTAGAAGACTTAAATAGACATTTCTCCAAAGAAGACATACAGATGTCCAAGAGGCACATGAAAAGCTGTTTGACATCACTAATCATTAGAGAAATGCAAATCAAAACTACAATGAGGTATCACCTCACACCGATTACCATGGGCATAATCAGAAAATCTACAAACAACAAATGCTGGAGAGGGTGTGCAGAAAAGGGAACCCTCTTGCACTGTTGGTGGGTATGTAAAATTGGTACAGCTACTACGGAGAACAGTATGGAGCATCCTTAAAAAACTAAAAATAGAACTATCATATGACCCAGCAATCCCACTACTTTGCATATACCCAGAGAAAACCATAATTCAAAAAGACACATGCACCTTAATGTTAATTGCAACACTATTTACAATAGCCAGGTCATGGAAACAACCCAAACGCCCATCAACAGACAAATGGATAAAGAAGATGTGGTACATATATACAATGGAATATTACTCAGCCCAGAAAGGAATGAAATTGGGTCATTTGTAGAGACATGGATGGACCTAGAGACTGTCATACAGAGTGAAGTAAGTCAGAAAGAGAAAAACAAATATCATATATTAATGCATATATGTGGAATCTAGAAAAATGGTACAGATGAACTGGTTTGCAAGGCAGAAATACAGACACAGATGTAGAGTACAAACATATGTACATGAAGCAGGGAAAGTGGGGTTGGTGGCGGTGGGATGAATTGGACGATTGTGATTGACATATATACACGAATATGTATAAAATAGATAACTAATAAGAACCTGCTGTATAAAAAAAATACTATCTGTTCTCCAAAAATATGTTGAATTTCCTTGTAAAACCATCTAGTACTAGTGCTTTTTAAATGGGATGTTCTCTTGATAACTTTCCATGTGTCCATATATGTGCAAATTGGTCTCTTTAATGCTTCAATCTCCGTTGTGATTCTTTTTGGTAAATTTTATCTGGCTAGGGAATTATCTAGTTTGTCTAGGTTGTTCTTCAAATTTATTGTATAGATATGTACTAAATAGTAGGTAGAAAATTAAGATTTTAAAAATTTCTTATGTGTGGATATTTTCCATTTGTCATTTCTTATTTTCTACATCTGTGTTGTCTCTTTTTATTAATCAAATTATTTACTGATTTGTCAACTCTGTTCAAAAAACCATGATTTCATTTATTAATATGATCTACTACTTTTCTGTTATCTATATTTTCTGTTATCTACTATTTATTATTTTCTTTATTGTGTTTTCTTTTGGATTGCATTGTTGATCTTTCTCTAGCATTTTTAGTTAGGAATTTAAGATCACTGCTTGACATATATTGCACTGGGAATCTTATGTTAAAGTATTTGGTATTTGATTATGAGAGTATTTCCTTTTCTTCCCCCATCCTCTGTAGTTTCTGCTCCATATAGGTGGTTGCTGGGTACATAGAAACTTATACATGTTATAAGTAACTTATACACATCTATATTATGATTTTTGGCTCAATAATTTTACTAAATTTTGTCTTGCAGTGGATTGTTCCAGGCCAATTTTCCCAAGTCCATGTGGATTTTTTGGTAAGAACATTTTTCTTGTATTCTAACTTTAAGCATTATTCTGGTTCTTTGTTTTCTTTTTCTTCTGCATATCATCCAATTATATATGTTGGATTTTTTTTTCCTGTCTTTCATTTCAGTCACTTTTGATCTGATCCTTTTTAGGATCTAATTTTTATTCTACTGGCTGTTTTTTCCTATCTTTCTTCAAAGGCCCTTACTAAATTATCATTCAAATCTACCTCTCTTGGGCATTTTGTAATTTATTTTTCATTTTAATGATGAGATTAACGTTTAATAAATTTTTCTTCTTGAGTTCAATCGAATCTTGTATTTCATGCTGTGTTTTTTAAAATGCGAATTCACTCTTAAGTTTTGAATTGCTGATTCCATTCCTGTTTAATATTTGTTCATGTTTGTTTGAAGATTTGGAACGTTATCATCTTTCATTTTGAAGGTCTTTTGTTGTGAGAAATTTTAATCATCTGATTTACATTCTCTCTATGGTTACTTACTACAGGAGCTTCATATACAGTTGGTCTGACTTTTGCCTATTTCGGGGTATTCCATTCTGTCTTCTAGCCCATCCTTGCCATTTCTATGAGAAGCACCACTTACCTCTATATAGCTCCTTTTCTCCTAGAAAAAACAATGCTTCTCTGAGAGTGTCACTGTTGGCCTAGGTCTCTTTGAACCCCCTTCTATGTAGCTAGTGTTGTGAACTACCAACTCCCAGATGTGTGTTCAGTATTTTGACCTTGGTTTTAAGATTCTGTGGGTGACTTTAGCTGTGCTTTGTCTAAGACCTCCACACTTTTCTCCTCTTTTGAGAGTCTCTTAAGTCTCCTCTCCCTCATTCCCTGCACCCACAAAATGCATTATTGAAATCTGGTGGTTATTTCTTTATAAATAATTGCATTTGTGAAAAATCTCTGCCTTCTAGTGTAGCTAAGTGGTGAAATATGTGTTTTTATTTCATATTTCTTCTGTTTTATTTGTTCATAGCATGCTCATCTGGAAGGACATGTTGAGAAATTCAGATTTAATCAGCTGCTATTATCCTAAAGCAACCTTATTTATTCTTCAAGTAATTCAGTAGTGTTGAATGGTGGGATAATAGTGCAACCATAAAAAAATAAGCAATGATGATTGATAGCATAACTTGTTCCAAATAATAAGAACTTTCCCTGTTTTTTTCATTTAATTCTTGCTATACTCTAAGATAAATATAATTTATATTTTCATTTTAGAAATGAGAAAATTAAGGTTTCAATGGTAAGTGGCAGAGCTGATACTTCAACTAAGCTCTATTATTTCTACAATGTCTATGCTCTTTTCCCAACATTTTAATGTATAGACTTTTTTCTCAGTTCTGCTATGTATGTACCTTGAGCAAGCTTCTTAAATTATCTCAGTATTTCAACTTTCCGAAAATAATAGTTAAATCATAAATAATATATTCTACTTCATTAAGTTGTTAAAAGGGTTAAATGTATATAAATCAACTAGTTTGTGCCTGGTGAAACATAGGCACTTAAGAATAGCAGTTTCCTCTTACTCAACCACTGGATGTAATTAAGAATACAGTAATTTGTACCATGTGCTGAGTACATGTGCACATGTACATGAGTACATGTGCTCAGTACATGTGCCATGTACTGAGATGAAGTGAGATGTGCCCACTGACAATGATGGGTTCAGCTAAAGAGTCAGAAAAAGCTTAGAATCAGATAAAAACAGGTAGACTTAAACCAAATAATTTAACTGAAAGGGTAAGTTTGAGAGGTGTTTTTATAACATGAAACAAAGGAAAAACAAACAAGAATGAGGACTTCAGGTAGAACACAGAGAATGGAGTCAAGTTGCCCCTGCCTTTATGGGACATCTGAGTACGTGATAAAGGCTGGAGGTCAATAGTCAGCAGGCCTACCTGGTTCCAATATTAAAGAATGACTGAAAATTTTTCCTCTTTTATTTTTCAACTGAACTTCACGGAATTCATTGCTTTAGTTAAGGGACTGCACAGATTTCTGGGATTCCATTTAATATATTCACAATTAAAATAAATCAATGCCTAGTGTATAGTGTACATCACATGTTAAAAATCCATGTAATATTTGGGCCAATGTGATCTGTATTCTCTTTAGATTTCTTGTGCTAAATTGTAGCTTATGTTTTTTAAAAATAGGGAATTACTTTTGACAATTCAATTTTAAAGACATTATGTCTGTCTTTCACTATAAACACTAGCTAGAATTGTGTACACAGTGCGTATTTGTAGAAGTTCAGCTTTATAATCAAGTTTCTAATTAAAAAAAAACTTCTAAAAGGAATTTATAAGAAATTAAGATTTTGAAAGATACAATATAGTTGACTATTCAAGTCTCACATTAATAAAGCTAATGAGTTTTTAAATACACATCTGTATTCCTACACACACATTTTGATCATTCTAATTAAATATAATTAAGCTGAATAATGTGTATAGCTAGGCACCATCTGCCAATTCCTGACGTTGATTCACAACTTATTAACATTTCTTGAATAAAATCCAGAGGCAGTTTTAGTAGAGAGTGGAAAAGTCAGCAAAACTAGGGTCATATCCTGGCATGGCACCTTCTTCCTGAATAAAAAAGGGCAATTCACTAAATCTCTCTGAGCTTTATCTTGTTATTTGAGAGTAGTAATAATAATATGAATCTTATGCTATTGATATGAGAATCAAAAACAGAGTATGTATCATGAAATCTATGGAGGAAGAGGAGGAGGAGTAAGGGGGAGGAGGAGGAGAAGGAGGAGGAGGAGAGGAAGAAGAAACACCAAGTGTGCAAGTGTAAAGAGGGAGGACCACCTGCATGCTAAGGAGAGAGGCATCAGGAGAAATCAAGCTTCCTGGCACCTTGATCTTGGACTTCCAGCCTCCAGAACTATAAAAAAAAAACAAATTTCTGTTTTTAAGCCACCCAGTTTGTAGTATTTTGTTATGGCAGCCCTAGCGAACTAATACAATATCCTATTTTCTCCCATTTATTTCCATATACTGAAACAAAACTGCACAGAACAAATAATATAGAAAAGATACATAGTTCTAAGACTGTAATACTTGTTGATGTAACTTCAGTTACATAAAAGTGTTGTTCTACTGATAAGACTTCACTTTCCAATACTCCCTGAATCCCTTTGCTCCATCTTTCCCAGAAAAATCCCTGTAATTGTCCCTTAAGAGTTGTGTTAAAAGGGCAAATCAAAGCATCACTCTTACAAGAAGCTCTTGCTTTAGTTGAACACTGACCTGATGTAAAGTTCACATGTGCATCTGGGGGAAAAAAAAAAAAAAAACTAATGGGAAGGAAAGCTGACAGATGCAAGCAACAAAAATCACTTTTTATTTTTCTGGTACTATCACTTGTTTATAATCATGTGGATGATTGCAACATATTACAAAGAGTAAAGGATGATTCCTTTCTTTTTGAGATGCATTTGTTCACTGCAATGCTTTTGCAGCATCTGTTTCACTGTGGCTTTCCTGTGTCTGTTATTTCTTAAATCATCTTTGACTATCTCAGAGTCTGCTGGACTTCAAGTTCTAACAGGTTAAAAGCATGACTAGTTAAAATTAATCATTGTCTCTTTTGTGCTCTTCAGCTCTTCCATCAAATGTCTAGTGCTTTTCCTAAGAAGACCCTGTACCACTCATTTTAAAATAACTTGTATAATCATTTAAATGTACCCATTTAGATACACAGAAATAATTTCATTTCATTTTAAATTGATAGGATTGCAAACTTTAGAAAATAACACAAAATTATTCTTCTAAAATGCAATGCTTAAAATCTAAGTTATTGGCATGAAGTAAATTCTATAATAAGCTTATGTACAAAACTCTGTATTTCAGTCTCTCTTTCACACACTGCGAAGTCTCATATTCAAGAATGATCCAAGGAACAAAGTTTCTTATTCACTATTCCAGTGCGTGCACCCCCCCACCCCCACCCCCACACACTCATATGGTCATTGTCACAGAACCTCTTTGTTTAAATTTCAATTACCATGTTTTAAGGCTCCATTCTCAATTCCCAACAGCTTCTTATCCTCCTGTCTTAATTCGCTTTACATCCCATACATGGTGCTTACATGATCCAACTTCATTTATCAAATCTCTGATTCTATATTTTCCAAGTCTGTCACCTGAATAGTGAACAGTTTTTTTTTCCTTCAAATTTTCTAATTCTTCAATACACAGAACATATCAATAGAGGACTTCTGTTTGTTTTGCTTAAAATAAATTTTGTTTATAATTATGTGAAAACAGGGCAATGAACATTAACAAATACTAATAACTTGAGCTCATAAAAGTATTACAGTCTTGTCTGTGTCAAATTGCCTAAACATGTGTCAACTTGGCTAAGCCAGTGCTACTTCTCTTTATGGTTCCATTGTGATTGTTTCCAATCATAATAAATTGGCTCATCTGAAACTAAATTACGTAGAACACCAACTCTGATTCTAGGTTGACATTTGTCAAAAAAAGAAAAGATAAAAAAGAAAACCATAATATTTAGGATGTGTAAATGAAGCAGCGGACACTATACTTGGAATATGTCATTGTTGGAGGCAGAGTGAGACATGCCAGCAGCTTCCAGCTTATCTTTGTCCTTAGCCACTACATGTCCATCTCTCCTTCCCAACTTTTTGGCCCTGATGGCCAATAGCAACCCAAACCCCATGTCCAAATACTTGGCTGTGAAATTATGGAGGCTTTCACTATGATAAGGCAACAACTGCCTATAGAAAGTGAATATTTGGGTGACCAAAAAGTTGCTGCAATAGTGAAAATGACGGCATAAATGAACATAAGGAGTATAATGCATTTAATCTGTTACTTCTAATTGCATTGAAAAACTTGGAGAAATAAGATGATGAGCTTAGGCTTTTAATTATCTGTTCATACTTTGGTAAGGATCCAAAAAGCTTCTATAACTGCCCTCAAAGAAACCATTGTCTGCTAACAACCACAGGACTGACCTCCTCAAAACTAAACACAAACTTTAATCCTAGAGGACGCTTTATTATTCCACAAATTATAGTCACGATCTTGCAGAGACCATTGTTAAAGTTAAGGTTTTGATTGGGAAGGAGCCCCTGAAACTTCTTCTGGTGTCATCTGGGCAATTGCCAGTGAAGCTGAGGATTTTGAAGCCTTACATTATTTTGACCCTCCCTTTGCCAGTACAAGCAACCCTTTTTCCACATCTGAGGTGAATCTCTCCTTGAATGAAGAACGTGCAATGACCTCTTCTAAGGTAATCCTGTAAGGGCTGCTGATCTACCCACATCACTTTTAATTGTTTCTAAGGGAAAAAAGTGACCAGTGTTTTGTAGTGGTGAAAATTTAAGCCACAGTGATTCTTATGATAGTGTGGAAAATGAAAAATACACCTAATGGAATTGAGTATTTCGGTAAGGAGAATTCTGAGCAGAATTTTGAAAGTGCAATCAGTTTCGATAAGGCTATCTATCTGTCTATCTATCTATCATCTGATACAGAATGATGAACTAATGAGAAACACAAGTTTCTAATAGAATCCAGAGAATACATTTCCATGTAAGATCCTGCTGGGTTTGAGGATAAAACTGTTTCACACAGGTCTCAAAATAAGAACTGGCTCGAGAGAAAAGATCAGATCCAGGGCTCTGTCAGTAAAATATGGTCTCAGGATTAAATCCCAAGGGTGTGGCCATAATGCTCTTTTGTAAGACCTCAGAAAGATTTAGGATGGTGCCTCATAAATCCTCTCAGCTAGACACAAAGGTTTCTAAGAATTTTACAGGCATTCTTCTTAGACCAACTCTTCTAAATAAGAGGGCTCCTATAAGTCTTTTAAAATATTATCCTTCAACACGTTGACCCTCAGCCCAAGGCAGAGGGAAGTTTGTCTCAAAGAGATTTGTGGTATGACTTTGGTCTAATGGAATGGATTATAATTTGATATACAGAAAGTCTACAAAGACTTCAAAGAAGTTACACAGCTTGAAAAGAGAAGTACAAACATCATTCAAAATGCAAAGAGACCTTTGACTCTCCAACTTCCTACAAGCATGAACCAGGCTAGGAGAGCTAATCAAACATAAACAATGGACCATTTTTCCTCAAAAATGGAATAGTTAAGAGTCCAGTGGGCAAAGCTTAGTTTAGGAGAACCAGGGAATAGAAACAGAGCTAATCAATGGAGCAGGGGCAACTGTCAACCCATACCTGGCTGGATTTTAGCATTGCTAGGGACTGCTTTGTGTCTCCCATTTTGACATCCCTCTTCTTCTGTTATTATTTGTTCAGTTCTCCTGAACCTGTTTTACAATTTTATGCTGTGTATGTGGAGGACAGAATAACTTGTAATTTTAGTTCACAGGTCTTTGGATCAGGAGGAGATGTACATACCCAAGGAAAGTTATCCACACCTCACCTCATTTAAAGGTAAATATATTTAGCCTCAAGAGTGAGCTTTATGACACAGTAGGATAAGGCTTTTGGGGTTCCTGGGTCTGAGTGCATTTTTTATGAAAGAAGACTATTAATACTTGGGGGGCAGGGTCAACTGTGGTAGCCAATCTCTAAGGACAGTCTGTAGCTTGCAATTACCAACAAATATGGTGGACACTGGCATTTTGCCAGTTCCATTCCTTTACTTTAAGAGGACTGACAGCTTCTGCTTCACCCTCACATAGAACTCTTGCTTTTGGAAACTCTAACCCTCCATGATGAAAGTCCATCTACGCTGCTGGAGAGACCATGTGTAGAGACCCATGTAAAAAGCTATGTGGGAAGGAGAGGCACTGTGATTACATGAACAGGAAGAGAGATTCACTCATTCCAGCATCTCAGCTGAACCTCAAGGTGACTCCAGCATCAGTTGGGGCCTTCATGCACCTTCATGACTGTAACTGAGGCCACCAGAAGAACTGCCAAGCTGACACTATCAACCAAAAGAACCCGGACAGGTAATAAAATGAGTGATGTATTAATCCACTAAGTTTAATAGCATTTTGTTGTACAACAGGTAACTGTGTCTTTTTATCTTACTTCTTTTCTGATGAGATGATAAATAGAGCTCCTGCATTTATATTTTATTTCTGAGGATGCATCAACATTCTTCCCTGATCCTAATTTATCCTAGTTGATAGATAACATTTCTTTCACAATGGTCAGGATTAAGGTGAAATCTAGACATGAATAATGTCTCTTGTCCCCATGGGGTACTTTGACCCTCTGAGACTCATGACGCTGGCTGAGCCAGTTCACTTGGTTGGAGATTTGCTCTGAGATCATCACCTTTGGATATTAATGTGTAAAATGATAATGTTACGTTTGTGGTCTGGTTTCTTGAACATAAAGAGTTTCTGTACTGTTTTCTCATCAAAAACTATTTCTTTAGCATATATTTTAAAAGTGGGAAATATTTGGAACATTTCAAAGCTTTTAATGCATCTAGTTTCAATTTTTCTACTAAAATGTATAATTAATGTTAAACACTAAAACAGGGGTGAAAAATATGTATCATTTTTGTTTCTTGTTTACCTCCATACACAAGACAGACATTATTAACTAACCATGATATTAGTTTCCATTGAGCTCAGACATGACTTCAGGAACCTTCACAACATATTTCTCAAAGCAACTATGATATAATATAATATTATATTATTATAATATAAGACAAATCTCCCATACTTACAATAGATGTATTTCCATCGATATCAGAAAAAAATTATGTAAGTTTTCAACAGTATTACTTCATACTGTTCTTGAAATTCCAGCAAATGCAAGGGAGTAAAAATAATTAAGAGGTAAGAAAAAAGGAATGCTAAAGAATCAATATTAGAGATAATATGATTGAATACTTTGTGCTCCAATATGTTAATTGAGAAAGAATAAAATTTGGGTAGAAATTCTAACTAGAGGGCATTATACAAATAAATCTTTAGATATAATCTTTAGATATCAATAGTTTACTATATTCCTTTAATAAAATAAGTATATTAAAATGATTTCAATATATAAGAACATTAGCAGGAAATGCATAAAAACCAAAGAAGAGAAATCTTAAACTTCACTATGATACAGAAGAATGGAATGAAGTCAAAGCATACTAAATATCTAGATGGGAAGCTCAATATTGCAAAATTAACAATATTTTCAAATCAATTTTTATGTTAATGTGAATATAATAAAATAATAATGACAATTATTTTTGGTACCTAAAACATACTCCAAAATATTTTCTGAAATAATCAAGAATTCTTGGTGTTTTAACAAGCTACGTAAATTAAGATAGTATAATATAGACATAATAATGGTCAGGCAGAGAAAAAAAAAAAGCAGAATAGAAAACCTAAAAACAAACCCAAGGATGATAAATATTTGTGGCGGAAATTTGGATTATTCAATAGCTGGTACAGGGATAACTAGTTAAGTATTAGAAAAAATAAAGTCGTGTTTACATTGGCACTACATACCAAAATAATATCACGTGAAGACTATGTGAAACAAACAAAAAGCCCCATGAAATGCAGAAGAGAACATACGGGAAAATGTATGCATGATCTTAAGCACTGCTCAACATTTTATAAGTAAAAGCAGAGAAGAAACATATTTATATATTTTACTTCTGTAGTAAGCACATTTTGGTGACTGTACTCAGCTCTTAACAAACTCTCCTTTCTCATGTAAGTGCCTTTCTGCACTGGGTTCACAGAAATGGGAACGTAGCCATCATATTTAAGGATGATGCCATTTTGGGGGGTCAATTTCTAGAATAGTGCTTGGTAAATATAGGCGTGAACTTGATAGATATTTGTCAATTAATGCCTGACTAAGCATGACTGTTATATAATATATTCCAGGAACCTGGAAATTCAACTCAGAGCCTGTTGACTGCTTCCTTCTTATGACTGGAACACATAAAGAAAATGATGAGAAGAGGTCATATACTTCCCCAAAAACACAAGAGATACTTCATCCTCAGAGACAAAGAAAATGTGGAGAGAAAATTCAAAGGCCATAGGTTTCATTTTCCAAAAATGGAGAAATTACACAAAAAATCTAGTATATTCATACAATATATTACTGTGCATTCAATAAGGAGTACATACTCAAAGCATACTTAAGAACAAAGTGGGGAAAAGGTGTACTATATAAAAGCTAAGGACAAACAAATACACTAATGTTTATTTTATTTTTTGAAAGCAAAATATATTATTATTAATTTATTAGATAACTAATAGTATAATATAAATAATAGTAACAACGTACTTGCAATTATAGAATAAGGATAAGTGAAATGAATGACAGCAATCTTATAAAGGATAGAAGGGAGTAATTGGGAATATTCTCTTACAAAGTAACTGCACAATTAGTGAAATATTGTAATGTTAATTGAAAATGGACTTTTTTCTGATGTATCAATTAGTAATTCCAAATTTTGGTTTTTTCATCCTGAAGCAATACATTGCTCTACCTCACAATTTTCATGAAACTACACATGTGAGTGTTCTATTTTAAACTGTAAAGTATGTTGCAAATTTGATTTTCTTATTAATTGACATAGTAATATACATACTTGGCTTTTAGATTTTTAAAAAAATATTTATTACCTTTTTGACCCATTTCTCCTGTCTCCTCAACCACCTGTCTCTAGCAACCAATCTGTTCAATGTATCTATGATCCTGGTTGTTTTTGCTTGTTTGTTCTTTGTTTTGTTTTGTTTAGATTCCACATATAAGAGATCATATGGTATGTGCCTTTCCCTGACTGACTTTCACTTAGTAAGATGCCTTCGAGGTCGATCCATGTTGTCACAAACGGCAAGATTTCACTGTTATTTACAGCTGAATAATATTCTATTGTATATGTATATCCCATTTTCTTTATCCATTTATCCACTATCAGACACTTAAGTTGTTTCCATATCTTGGCTATTGTATATAATGCTGCAATGAACATGGGAGTGTAGTTATCTTTTCAAGTTAGTGTTTTCATTTTCTTTAGATAAATACTCAGAAGTGGAATTGCTGAACCATTTGGTAGTTCTGTTTTTAATTTTTTGAAGACCTCCATACAATTTTCCACAGTGGCTGCACCAATTAACGTTCCCACCAACAATGCACAAAGGTTCCATTTCCTCTACACCTTTGCCAACACTTGTTATATCTTGGTTTTTTGATTACAGACATTCTAACAGGTGTGAGGTGGTATCTGTGGTTTTGATCTGCATTTCCCTGATGATTAGTGATGTTGAGTATCTTTTCATGTGTCTGCTGGCCATTTGTATGTCTTCTCTGGAAAACCTGTCTATTCAGATCTTCTGCCCATTTTTAAATTGGATTGTTTGTTTGCTGCTATTCAGTTGTATGAGTTCTTTTATATATTTTGGATATTAACCCCTTATCAGGCATATGATTTGCAAATATTTTCTCCCATTCAGTAGATGTCCTTTTTATTTGGTTGATGATTTGCCACTAATGTTTATTTTTATGATTGACAATATATGGGAGTACAGTAAAAACCCTGGGATATTATTCAATCAAAAACAATCTTTAGGGGGCTTCCCTGGTGGCACAGTGGTTGAGAGTCCGCCTGCCGATGCAGGGGACACGGGTTCGTGCCCCAGTCCGGGAAGATACCACATGCCGCGGAGCAGCTAGGCCCGTGAGCCATGGACGTGCAGCGCACACACACATGCACAAGCATAAAACTGAAGCCATATATTAATTCATTGACTAGGATATCATGTCTTTTTCAAAAACAAAACCTTCACTTAGAAAAAAAAATAATTGCCATCATTTAATGTACAGTAAGTTCTTTTCTTTAAGATGACTGTTTACAACTCTATATAATCTTCCCTACATAAACTGCAATTATAATACATAACCTATGGCACAGACTTTGGTATTTCTTTAAAATATAACATTAATTTAAAAGCACTTTCAAAGATATCTGAAAGAGGAATCACCTAGATTTTTACAAATGTTTTCCCTAATCATTTCATAAAATTAATGCTATAGGATTTTTGAAACAAACCTTTTCCAAAGCACTTCCTTGAATTTTCATAGAAACCACTCCATATTTTCACAGGTACATATATTTTTTAATAAATTTATTTATTTATTTATGTATTTTTGGCTGCATTGGGTCTTCATTGCTGCACGTGGGATTTCTCTAGTTGTGGTGAGCAGGGGCTACTCTTCGCTGCTGTGCACAGGCTTCTCATTGTGGTGGCTTCTCTTGCTGTGGATCACGGGCTCTAGGCATGCAGCCTTCAGTAAGTGTGGAACACAGGCTCAGTAGCTGTGGCTCATGGGCTCTGGAGCGCAGGCTCAGTAGTTGTGGTGCATGGACTTAGTTGCTCCACGGCATGTGGGATCTTCCCGAGCCAGGGATCGAACCCATGTCCCCTGCATTGGCAGGCGGATCCTTAACCAGTGCACCACCAGGGAAGCCCAGGACACTAGTTTTTTAAGTAAGCATTTTATTTCAGAAGTTTTAGAATTATTGTGAAGATAGTACAGAGTTCCTGGATACCCCACAACCAGTTTTCTTCCCTATTAGTAACATCTTTCATTCGGATGGTGCATTGGTTATAATTAATTAACAAAAATTAACACTTTATTATTAACAAAAGTTGATATTTTATTCAAATGTCCTTGGATTTTCATTGATGTTATTTTTATGTTTCAGAATCCCATCCAGGAAATCATATTTCCTTTATTAGTCCTGTCTCTTAAGGTTCCTCTTGGTTTTGACAATTTCTCAGACTTTCCTTATTTTTGATGACCTTGATAGTCTGGTAACTTGTAAAATGTCCTGCAATTGGGATTTGTCTGCTGTTTATCTCATGATTAGTCTGGGGTAATATTTTGGGGAAAAAGATAACAGAGGTCAAGTGCCATTCTCATCATATGTCGAGGGCATGTACTATCAGTATGACTTTTCACTGTTGATGTTCACTTTGATCACCTGGCTTGAGTTAGTGTTTGTCAGATTTTTCCTTTGTAAAACTAATTTTCCCCTCCCTTTTTCATACTGTGTTCTTTGGAAGAAGTCACTATGGACAGCTCCCATTTAAAAAGTGGAGAATTATACTTCACCTCCTTTAGAGTGGAGTATCTACATAAATTATTTGGAAAATTTCTGCATGGGAGATGTGTCTATTCTTCCCCATTTATTTACTTACAGCAGTATGGGCTCGTGAATATTTATTTTATAATTTGGATTATAATGCAATACTACATTAGTTATTTTACTGCTCACATTGTTCCAGCTTTAACCTTTGGGATCTGCTGGATTTTGTTTGCTAGTATTTTGTTGAGGATTTTTGCATCTATGTTCATCACTGATATTGGTCTGTAGTTTACTTTTTTTGTGACATCTTTGGTTTTCATATCATAGTGGCCTCGTAGAATGAGTTTGGGAGTGTTCCTCCCTTTGCTATATTTTGGAAGAGTTTGAGAAGGATAGGTGTTAGCTCTTCTGTAAATATTTGATAGAATTCACCTGTGAAGCCATCTGGTCCTGGGCTTTTGTTCCTTGGAAGATTCTTAATCACAGCTTTAATTTCAGTGCTTGTGATTGGTCTGTTTTTATTTTCTATTTCTTCCTGGTTCAGTCTCGGAACGTTGTGCTTTTCGAAGAATTTGTCCATTTCTTCCAGGTTGTCCATTTTATTGGCATATAGTTGCTTGTAGTAATCTCTCATGATCCGTTGTACTTCTGCAGTGTCAGTTGTTACTTCTTTTTAATTTCCAATTCTGTTGAGTCTTTTCCCTTTTTTTCTTGATGAGTCTGGCTAATGGTTTATCAACTTTGTTTATTTTCTCAAAGAACCAGCTTTTAGTTTTATTGATCTTTGCTATTGTTTCCTTCATTCCTTTTTCATTCATTCCTGATCTGATCTTTATGATTTCTTTCCTTGTGCTAACTTTGGGGTTTTTTTGTTCTTCTTTCTCTAATTGCTTTAGGTGCAAGGTTAGGTTGTTTATTCGAGATGTTTCTTGTTTCTTGAGGTAGGATTGTATTGCTATAAACTTCCCTCTTAGATCTGCTTTTGCTGCATCCCATAGGTTTTGGGTCGTCATGTTTTCATTGTCATTTGTTTCTAGGTATATTTTGATTTCCTCTTTGATTTCTTCAGTGATCTCTTGGTTATTTAGTAGTGTATTGTTTAGCTTCCATGTGTTTGTATTTTTTACATTTTCCTGTAATTGATAGTCTCATAGTGTTGGGGTCAGAAAAGATACTTGATACGATTTCAATTTTGTTATATTTATCATGGCTTGATTTATGACCCAAGATATGATCTATCCTGGAGAATGTCCCATGAACACTTGAGAAGAAAGTGTATTCTGTTGTTTTTGGATGGAATGTCCTATAAATATCAATTAAGTCCATCTTGTTTAATGTGTCACTAAAGCTTGTGTTTCCTTATGTATTTCCTTTTGGATGATCTGTCCATTGGTGAAAGTGGAGTTTTAAAGTCCCCTACTATTATTTTGTTACTGTCGATTTCCCCTTTTATGGCTGTTAGCATTTGTGTTATGTATTGAGGTGCTCCTATGTTGGGTGCATAAATATTTACAATTGTTATATCTTCTTCTTGGATCGATCCCTTGATCATCATGTAGTGTCCTTGTTTGTCTCTTGTAAGAGTCTTTATTTTAAAGTTTATTTTTTCTGATATGAGTATTGCTACTCCAGCTTTCTTTCAGTTTCCATTTGCATGGAATATCTTTTTCCATCCCCACACTTTCAGTTTTTATGTGTCCCTAGGTCTGAGGTAGGTCTGTTGTAGACAGCATATATATGAGTCCTGTTTTTGTATCCATTCAGCCAGTCTGTGTCCTTTGGTTGGAGCATTAATCCATTTACATTTAAGGTAATTACCAATATGTATGTTCCTTTTACCATTTTCTTAATTGTTTTGGGTCTGTTATTGTGGGTCTTTTCCTTCTCTTTTGTTTCCTGCCTAGAGAAGTTCCTTTAGCATTTGTTGTAAAGCTGGTTTGGTGGTGCTGAATTCTCTTAGCTTTTGCCTTGTCTGTTAAAGTTTTAATTTCTCTGTCAAGTCTGAATGAGATCCTTGCTAGGTAGAGTAATCTTGGTTGTATTTTTTTCCCTTTCATCACTTTAAATATGTCCTGCCCTACCCTTCTGGCTTGCAGAGTTTCTGCTGAAAGATCAGCTGTTAATCTTATGGGGATTCACTTGTATGTTATTTGTTGCTTTTCCCTTTCTGCTTTTAATATTTTTCCTTTCTATTTAATTTTTGATAGTTTGATTAATATGTGTCTTGGCCTGTTTCTCCTTGGATTTATCCTGTATGGGACTCTTTGTGCTTCCCGGACTTGACTATGTCCTCTCCCATATTAAGGAAGTTTTGAACTATAATCTCTTCAAACATTTTCTCAGTCCCTTTCTTTTTCTCTTCTTCTTATGGGGCTCATATAATTTGAATGTTGGTGCTTTTAATATTGTCCCAGAGGTCTCTGATACTGTTCTCAATCCTTTTCATTCTTTTTCTTTATTCTGCTCTGTGGCAGTTATTTATACTATTTTATCTTCCAGGTCACTTACCCGTTCTTCTGCCCCAGTTATTCTGCTATTGATTCCTTCTAGAGAATTTTTAATTTTACTTATTGTGTTGTTCATCATTGTTTGTTTGCTGTTTAGTTCTTCTAAGTCCTTGTTAAATGTTTCTTGTATTTTCTCCATTGCATTTCCAAGATTTTGGATCATCATTACTATCATAATCTGAATTCTTTTTCAGGTAGACTGCCTATTTCTTCTTCATTTGTTTGGTCTGGTGGGTTTCTTCCTTGCTCTTTAATCTGCTGCATATTTCTGTCTTCCCATTTTGCTTAACTTACTGTATTTGGGGTCTCGTTTTCTCAGGCTGCAGGTTTGTAGTTCCTGTTGTTTTTGGTGTCTGCCCCCAGTGGGTGAGGTTCATTCAGTTGGTTGTGTAGGCTTCTTGGTGGAGGGGACTGGTGCCTGTGTTCTGATGGATGAGGCTGGATCTTGTCTTTTTGGTGGGCAGGACCGCATCTGGTAGTGTGTTTTGGGGTATCTGTAAACTTAGTGTGACTTTAGGCAGCCTCTCTGCTAATGGGTTGTGCTGTGTTCCTGTCTTGCTAGCTGTTTGGCATGTGGTGTCCAGCACTGGAGCTTGCTGGTCATTGAGTGGAGCTGGGTGTTAGCGTTGAGATGGAGATCTCTGGGAGAGCTCTCGCTGATTGATATTATGTGTGGCTGGAAGGTCTCTGGTGGCCCAATGTTCTGAACTTGGTTCTTCCACCTCAGAGGCTCAGGCCTGACACCTGGCAGGAGCACCAGGACGCTTTCAGTCCCATGGTGTCTATGTGACTTTGAGCAAGTGACTTAACCTCTGTGTGCCTCTGTGTCTGCTTCCTCATCTATATACTGGTGTTCGGCAGAGATGCTTTGCAGCTGTACTTCGAGAGATATACAGTGGTCAACCTTCCCGGAACCGGCTCCCACTTCAGGAGAAGTATGTGTAGCACAGAGAGCTCGAGTCAACACATTGTAATCACCAGAGAGTAATATACAAGGCTGGTAAGAAACTCTGACATGTTGACCTTCAAATGGAAAAATCCTTTCTCTGTGTGAATAAAAGTGGCCTTCGAGGTCCAGGTTTCAGGTAAGTGGCCCGCAGTCCCAAGGACAGTCGTGGCTTCAGCTGGTGGCGTCCCTCCAAAGCAGGCAGCCTCAGTGAGGCCACCATCCCATTGTGCTCCAGAGCAGCTCAGTGACAGTGGAGGGAAGAGACCACAAGCCTGGAGTTCCAGCTCTGCGGAAACACGGGCTCTGTTCTGGGTGGGGGTTATACTTTAAATTGAGGAATGCATATATGTTATATAGACTTTCAGAATTGTCATTTCTAAAACATAATAGAGTACTATAAAATTTATAGTAAGCTTATATAAACAAATTAAAAAAGTATAGAGACTTAAAGTAGAAAGGAATGTCATTTCAAGTTCGTATTTGTTTTAAATCAAGTACCAATTGCTTCCATATACAAAAATAACAATAAAAATATGGTGATGGGGCTTCCCTGGTGGCGCAGTGGTTGAGAGTCCGCCTGCCGATGCAGGGGACGCGGGTTCGTGCCCCGGTCCGGGAAGATCCCACATGCCGCGGAGCGGCTAGGCCCGTGAGCCATGGCCGCTCAGCCTGCACGTCCCGAGCCTGTGCTCTGCAACGGGAGAGGCCACAGCGGTGAGAGGCCCACGTACCGCAAAAAAAAAAAAAAAAAAAAAAAAAAAAAAGGTGATGTTCCAAACACCAGAGATTGTATCAAATAGTATTTAAAATTTTATGTTTAGCTAGTTGGCAGATGGAAGTGACTAAAAATTGACGTTAATATTCCTATTTTATATTCCCTCTTTAAAAGCTAAAAGCATGACATAACCTAATGGAAATTAGGTATTCAAAGGTAAGAATTATGAGTAAAGACAGCAAATAAAACATGATTTTCTATGTGGAATTAAATCAATTATTCATGGTGACAGTCTCAATGAAAGAGATAAGATCAAATGACACATGGGGAAAGCATAGCATCTAGAATCAATTTCATCTAGATTCAGTAAGCTTTAATTTCTACATCTGTAAAATAGAATAATAATACCTATCTTATGTGCTTATTGTGCGGATTAGATTAGATAATACTTGTTAAGTCCCTTGCACTTAATATTCAGTATATGGGATAAAATTTTCTTCAACTTCTTGATATTGTTTTTCCAAATACTACCACAACTATTACTAATAGTAATAGTAGCAATAATATAATGCATCTTAAGATTTACTGAGTGCAACTATACATCTTACACTACTAATACTATATAGTAAATACATATACTATTGGTAGTATATACCTGATACTGGGGAAAAGTTATTCATTCATTACATATTGCCCTAATATCCCCAATTTTATAAGTGAGAAAACCTAACCATTCCCCAGCCCAAAGCTAAGTAAATCACTTAAGGTTCTTCAGCTAGTAAGAAGTAAAGCCAAAATATGAAGCCAGGCAGGCTGGCACCAAAGAACCCACTTTTAGCCTCTCTTTGAAGGGCACAGGATAGGGAATGCTTTAAAATAGTCATCGTCCTTAAAATACAGACAAAATACAGTAGTTACATGCATTGTTATATTCCATATATACCACAATAAAGAAATAGAACTTGTAAAATAAGTTAAAATTAATTCAATAATACCTTTGAATATCTGGTGAGGCCTATTATAACCTCTATAGGTGGCTTAGCAAGTATAGCAGCAGGCTGAATTGTACTGTGTTAATTTTTTCTTTCTTTAGCAGAGTTGATATATGCCATTGAGGCAATGCACAGTATCACCCTACCCCCACCTTTGGCCTTGAAAAAATATCTATAGGTATTCTTAAATGTATTTAACAATCTCCTACTATTGTATTATTCAGATATGAGCTCTGCTAGTCAATGTTTGGGGCATTATGAAAGTACTGTGGGACGACTTTCTAAATGAGATGTTCACTTGATCTGGATTACCACCAAGTATTATATTTAGTCCATACTAACTCTTTTTACATTACTGTGGCATCTCCACAATAAAATTAAAATGCCCTTAAAGAAAACAAAATACATTTCATAAATATAAAACAGATATATCAATCAATTACTGAAGAGTAGAACACCTGATATCCTGCTTTATGACTTAAACCACAGCAATAATATTAGTTTCCACATACTGAGCACCTATGATGTGTGAGTCATATTATGGTGTACTTGACAGACTATTCAATCTCCATCCTCCTCTTCACTTCAATATGAAAACTACTTGGGGTTTATGGTCTCTAACACTACTCTCTTCCCTGTCTCTACTGTTGCCACCTGTCATCCTATGATTTACTTGCTTAGTTCTGGTTCTCGGTTAACTTTTGACATTAATTCTTTTTACAGTATCTTCAGTGACCTCAAGGTTAGCTTATCCACAGCTGAGTCTCTGGTTTCCTTACTCTCAACTCTACTTGAGCTTCACCTCCAATGTACTTAAATCATCTACTCCCACAGTTTTCTCTGTAAATCATCATTACCTGGAAGTTTTCCACTTATTAATTCTTTAATTCTTATTACCTCACAATAACATCTTCACCTTTCAACTTTATTTCTATTATTCCCTCTACCTATTCTTCAAATCCATTGAGACTTCTTTTTTTTTAACTCCAGTAATTTTAAAAAATGATTTCTATTTACTGCATCTTAAGTAAAACATTTTCTGGATTTTACAATGGACACTATTTTCAGTGTTCCAGGCACTTTGTTGTTTTTTGTTCTAACATTTATTCCTCTTTAAATAAACAGAGATTTTTATGACTTTGATATCTGTCCAAAAACAAGGGAAATGAGATTCTCTGCCAACACCACAGTGCACCTGGTTACCATTAGATTTTACCCAAGGTATGTTAGATTAAATGGTTAGTTGATATAAACTTACATTACTATCTCAGCATTGTACTAAAATGAAGGGAGTTAGAGCTATAGGTGGTCTCAGCAGATGTCTGACAAGAGTTCTGTGCTTGATGAAGCTTATGTATACACTGTGTAGGAGCCAATTTTGCACATCCTGGATTTTTTGGCCGAGGCACCACATCAGTTACAAGTTGTGCCTGTGCCTAGCCTCATTTCCATTGTTACAGGATAGTTGTACTTCCAAATCAAGGACAATCTAATCACTGTTGTTTGCCTTAGAATAGCTGCTGCTGCATTACACTTCACCTTCTTAAAAACTGCTTTCAAAGGCTAGCGATCCAGGCAATAGTTTCTGTTGGCTTACTGTTTGCTTCAGTCCTTAAGGCTCACAATGTGGGGGACATTAGTGAGGTTTTGTATATCTACCATTTTTTCTCCATCTTTTTCAGGAGAAGTAACTACAAATCAGCATATTTCCTGCTTTTCTTTTCTACAAGTAAAATATTCTGGCATATGAATGAATAATTTTCCAAGTTTCAGGGCCGTTTGGGGTCCTCCTTGATTCTTATATTTCTGTTATTAATTTCAATAGTGATCAGCATATGGGGGGAGTGAATTTGTTTCCTATCAATGTCATAATGTATTGTTGAATTCGTTTGCTAATAGTGTTGATCCTTGAGCAAGAAGGGTTTGAACTGCATGGGTCCAGTTATACCCGGATTTTTTTCTATAGTAAATACTACAGTCCTACACAATCAGTGGTTGTTGAATCTGTAGATGTGAAACTGCAGATATGAAATAACTACAACCATGTATATGGAAGGCTGACTATAGGTTATACATGAATTTTCCATGGCACTGAGGGTCAGCACCCCAATTTCTGTGTTGTTCAAAAGTCAAATGTATTTTGTTGAGGATTTTTGCACCTATGTTCATCAGTGATATAGATCTGTAATTTTTGTAGTGTTTTCGTCTGCTTTTGGAATCAGTGTCAGCCAACCTCAGAGAATAAGTTTGGAAACATTCCTTCCTCTTCAGTTTTTCGGAATAGTTTGAGAAGAATAGTGTAACTCTTAAGTGTTTGATAGAATTAACTTGTGAAGCCACCTGGTCCTGAACTTTTGTTTGTTGGGAGTTTATTACTGACTCATATCATTACTGATAATTGGTCTATTCACACTTTCTATTTCTTCCTGATTCAGTCTTCAGAGATTGTACGTTTCTAGGAATTTATCCATTTATTTTATGTTGCTTATTTTGTTGGTGTATAATTGTTCATAGTAATTGTTTATGATTCTTTGCATTTCTGTGGTGTTGGTTATAATTTCTCTTTCATTTACTTTATTTGGGTCCTTTCTCTTTTTCTTGATGAGTCTGACAATTTTGTCTTTTCAAAGAACCAGCTCTTAGTTTCATTGATCTTTTCTATCGGTTTTAGTCTCTAATTCATGTATTTCTGCTTGGGTCTATATGATTTCTTTCCTTCTACTAACTTTGGATTTGTTTGCTTTTCTTTTCTAGTTCCTTTAGGTGTAAGGTTAGGTTGTTTGAGTTTTTCTTGTTTCCTGAAGTAGGCTTGTATCATTATAAACTTCCCTCTTAGAACTGCTTTTATTGTGTCGATACATGTTGGATCATTGTGTTTCCATTTCCATTCGTCTCCAGGTATTCTTTGATTTCCTCCTTGATTTCTTAAGTGACCATTGGCTGTTTAATAGCATATTGTTTAGTCTTCACGTGTTTGTGTTTTCTGTATTTTTTTTTCTTTCTTGTAGTTGATTTCTAGTCTCATACTGTTGTGGTTGGAAAAGATGCATAATATGTTTTCAGTCTTTTTAAGTTTACTGAGACTTGTATTGTGGCCTAGCATGTGATCTATCCTGGAGAATGTTCCATGTGCACTTGAAAAGAATATGTATTCTGCTGCTTTTGGATGGAGTGTTCTGTAGATATCTATAAAGTCTACCATCTGGCCTAATGTGTCATTTAAGGCCGTGTTTCCTTATTGATTTTTGGTCTGGATGATCTGTACATTGATTTAAGTAAGATGTTAAAGTCCTCTACTATTACTGTGTTACTGTCAATTTCTCCCTTTATGTGTACTAATATATTTTTTTTAGTCATTGCAAGTTTTCTTTCTTTCTTCCTTCCTTCCACCCTCCCTCCCTCTCTCTCTCCCTTCCTTTCTCTTTCTTTCTTTCTTTCTTTTACAGTAGGTCCTTGTTGGTTATCTACTTTAAATATAGCAGTGTGTACATGTCAATTCCAAACTCCCAGTCTATCCCTCCCCACTACCCCCCTGGTAATCATAAGTTTATTCTCTAAGTCTGTGAGTCTGTCTCAGTTTTGTAAATAAGTTCATTTGTAAAATATGTGCTTTATGTATTTAAGTGCTATGTTGGGTGCATACATATTTACAATTATTGTATCTTCTTGTTGGATTGATCCTGTTATCATCAAGTAATGTCCTTCTTTGTTTCATGTTACAGTCTTTGTTTTAAAGTCTATTTTGTCTGATATAAGTATTGCTAGCCCAGCTTTCATTTTCCCATTTCATTTGGATGAAATACCTTTTTCTATCTTTTCACTTTCAGTCTGCATGTGACTTTAGATCTGAAATGAGTCTCTTGTAGGCAGCATCTATATGGGTCTTGTTTTTTAATCCATTCACTGACCCTAATTTTTTGATTAGACCATTTAGTCCATTTACATTTGAAGTAATTAGTGATAGGCATGCACTTATTGCTATTTTGCTCATTGTTTTCTGGTTGTTTTGTAGTTCTTTTCTCTTCCTTTCTTCTTTTATTCTTTTCTCTTGTAATCTGATAACTATGTTTATTGTTATATTTGGATTCCTTTCTCTTTTTTTGTGTGTGTCTACTATAGAATTTTGGTTTGTGGTTACCATGAGGGGTGTGTGTGTGTGTGTGTGTGTGTGTGTGTGTGTGTGTATATATATATATATATATGAATAATTTAAGTTGATGATATTTTTTGTGTGTATCCCTTTGCAACTTCTTGCAACCTTCATACTAGCTTTATAAAGTTGTCTTGCAACCTTCATACTAGCTTTATAAAGTTGTTGATCTACTACCTTTACTGTACGTTTGCCTTCATCAATGAGACTTTTCCTTCTGTAATTTTCATATTTCTAGCTGTGGTCTTTTCTGCCTTTTTTTAACATTTTTTTTAAATTGTTATTTTATATTGGAGTATAGTTGATTAACAGTGTTGTGTTAGTTTCAGGTGTACAGCAAAGTGATTCAGTTACACATTCCTTGTAAAGCCTGTTTAGTGGTGCTGAACTCTTTTAGCTTCTGCTTGTCTATAAAACTCTTTATCTCTCCTTCAAATCTGAATGATAGCCTTGCTGAGTAGCGTATTCTTGGTTACAGATTTTTCCTTTCATCACTTTGAATATATCATGCCACTCCTTTCTGGCCTGCAAAATTTCTGCTGAAAATTCAGCTTACAGTTTTATAGGAGTTCCCTTATATGTAACTAGTTGCTTTTCCCTTGTTGCTTTTAATATTCTCTCTTTAACTTTTGGAATTTTAAATATAGCATTTCTTGGGTGGATCTCTTTGGGTTCATATTGTTTGGGACTTTCTGTGATTCCTGGACCTGAATGTCTGTTTCCCTCCTCAGGTTAGGGAAAGTTTTTAACTATTTTCAGCTTATTTCTTCAAAGAAGTTCTCCACCACTTTCACTCTCTCTTCTCCTGGGACCCTTATAATGTGAAAGTTAGTACACTTCATTTTGTCCCAGAGATCTCTTAAAGTGTCCTCATTTTTAAAAAATTCTTCTTTCTGTTCAGCTTGAGTGATTTCCACTAATCTTGTTTTCCAGTTCATAGCTCCATTCCTCTGTAACATGTAATCTACTGTTATACACTTTCTAGTGTATTTTTAAATTTCGGTTATTGCATTATTCAGCTCTGTCTGGTTCTTCTTTATGTTTTCTAACTCTTTGTTAAACTTCTCACTGTATTCATCCATTCTTCTCCTTAGTTCCTTAAACATCTTTAAGATCATGGCCTTGAACGCTTTATCAGTTAGACTGCTTATTTGCACTTTGCTTAGTTCTTCCTCTGGGACTTTACCTTCTTCCTTCATTTGCAACACAGTCCTCTGCCATTTCATTTTGCCTAATTCTCAGTTTTTATTTCTATGTATTAGGTAAGTTGGTTATGCTTCCTGATATTGGAGAAGTGGCCTTATATAGGATACATCCTCTGGGGCCCAGCAGCACACTCCCCTCTAGTCACCAGAGTTATATGGTCTAGGGGTATCCCCTATGTGGGCTGCATAGGCCCTTCTGTTTTGGTGGGGTCAACTACTGTGGGTGTGCTGGTAGGTGGAGCTAGCTTCTGGTTTGGTTAGCTCCCGGGCCCTGCATTGTGCTGAGGCTGCTGGCCTACTGGTGGGCAGGGCTGGGTCCTGGCACAGCTGGTATAGTGCTGGGGCATTCCAGGGCTGATGCTGCCCCACCGGTGGGGCAGAGCCAGGTCATGGGGTAGCTGGCTGCAGGACCCCAAATAATATGTTTTTACTTTTTCAAATAAATTGTCATTCATTCAAGGACTTTTATTCCAATAGCCTTTCATCTCTAAAATTTTCATATTGCATTTAGTCTGAGTATAATTTAAAAGTGACAGAAGAACCCTGGAGGAAATGATGATTTTTAAATTCAGATGCCCTCACACACGTAAAATTAAACTAGGGAAACTGGAATAAGATGTGGATTGAATCAATTTCAATATCCTGGTTGTGATATTACACTGTATTTTTTTCAATTTGGTACTACTGGGAGAAACTAGGTAAAGGATACATGGAATATATTTGTTTTAATTCTTATAACTGTATATGGATTTATACAGATAACTTAGAGTTATCTCAAAATAAATGTTTAACTAAATTTTAAAAATCTAAATAAAACATGTTCTAATGTGAAAAAATGAATAACACATCTAAATGATGATTTTCTTTATAACGATTTATATGTCTGTATATATATATACACACATATACTGTTATAGAAATGGTTCATAATTTTGATAAGAGATTTAATATCATTTTTTGGCCTAAGTACTAAATTTCCCAAGATAATTTCTCTTAAAAATTGTTAAGTAAATAATTTCCATTTTTATAAATAAATTTGTATAAATAAATTCACATTATTTACAAATAAATTTATAAATAAATTTATTTTTCATATATTTTAAGACAGATAATTTGAAAACATTGAGCTTGAGTGTCATGAATCATATGCTTATTGAATCTGGAATAGTTTACACACCTTACTCTCTCTATTAAACTCATTTATAAATGTCTATTCATGAAAGTGAATGGCATTGCTTTCACAGTTATTTCCATTTAGGTATATTTCTATTCTCACATAATCCATGCTATTGTTTACATGTATCTGGATGTTTTGATAGATTGTTAGCCATCAAATGAAGAATTTAAATAAATGGATGAGACAAGAGATTCTAAAAGTAAAAAAAAATACTGTAACTTTAATGGCCCTATTTGTGTATGTTTTAAAACAGATGAAATACAAATATATTGAATATCCTACAACTAATGTCAAATTAGATGTATTAGATTAATATTAATTATTATGTATATATAGAGAGGGCCTGACAAGAAGTGAATGTCAAAATAAAACTGAATAATTTGCAGAGAGTATAATAAAATATCTCTGTAGGATGTAGAGAAATCACAACGATATTGCAGTAATTTGGGGCTAGTAATAATGAGGTTATGTATCCCCCTTAGGCATAAAAAGACAAGGGACTGAAAAGAAGGATGGGCTGACACAGCCCCCTAACAGGAATGCAGCCAGTCCTAGATGACTTCGGGGAAGGTGCCAGAGGTACATGTACCCTGACCTTATCCTCCTTCCCTTACTGACATTTCTTAACGGTGCCTCCCTTTGGCCAAATCCAATAGGAAGCCAGAAGACAAGAGAACCAGCCAATTCAATCAATATGGGTCAGTTTCCTGAGCCAGTGTGGGATGAGAAAGAAGCAGCCTGAGTCTTGAGATGCAAAGGAAAGACAGAACGCATAGCATGTTTTTTATCTAAGAAAATAGCAATATCTTTACTCTCTAGAAATCTAAAGCCATTTGATAAAGACCACTTAAACTTATGTGCAATACTCACAGAAAAACAAAACAAAAACTGTCCAACCAGGTTGGACACCTCCAATTTCGTTAAATTTGCAGCACCTACTCTCTCTGTCTTTCCCTTCCCCCACAACAAATAAAAAACGATGCAGTCACACGAATGTGCTTGGGGTTCATTCAGTATGCTGTAGAACATTACTAATTCATTCATTCAATGGACCTTTACTGAGCACCTTTTATGTGTCTGGAATTATGTTAGGTATTGGGATATAAAGATGAATAAACCTAGGTCTCCATGTACATATATCTCAACTAGAGCAATATTTCTTATTTATTTCACAGGTTTTCTGTGAAAGGTTTCCCCACTTTCCATGACATTCAATCTATTTTTATAAGAGTACTGATTTGTACCTCCCTTGATCCTTAAGTTGCACTTTTAATCTACTCCCTTTTCAAAGGGCATTTGTATTGAGTGCTCTCTTCTTTTCTATTTCTGCAAATTAGACTGAGTGACAGTGGAACACACTGAAACAAATTCATATGGTACACCAATGAATAACAGGTAAAGCTGAGTGTATCGCCTTTCAAATATAAAAGCAAGAGAGAAGCAAAAGTCCAGGGTCTTGCTGATTTTGTCAGTTATAGCCTACCTCAGCTCAACCTTCCACTTCTTCTAACCTTTCCTTCTCAGACTGTGGTCACTAGTGCAGTTGCCCTATTAGTGTCACCCTTTCTATATGTTTGTTGTCATGATTTCTATTATTTTGATATAATTTTGTTACACTTTTTATTAAAGTCCATCACTCCATGTGACACTTGTCCAAGTACCTGTGTGTAGTGGTCCCCAGTAAAACCATCATGGCCTGAGGGAAATAGTTTTAGAAAGTAGCAATTAGGTGGGAGTGCTGGCACCTAGTAAAATTACTTTCCATGGTCCTGTTCCTTGTGTGCAGGGGTAAATGAACTGTTTTAATCGCAGTGTCAGCAGGATAGTTCCAGATGAGAGAGTTGATCATTCTGCCACTTGAAAAGCCTAGGACACAAGTTGGGAAGATGAGCTCTAAATCTTACCTTCTATGATAATTTACCAACCTATTTATTATGCATGCTACCTTCACCAACTACTGGCCATCGTGATCTTACTAAAATTCCAAATAAACACATTATATTCCTTTATTTTGTTATCTCCATTCTTCTTCAGGCTAAGATCCAGACTGGCCAAAGACAATCCCTCTAAACTCATTCCTTGTTTGTCCTCAAACAAGTGATAAATTACCAAATTAACTGTTAAGATTCTAAGATTTCTATCCTGTTCATACTCGTGACTTTTCACATGTCCTTTGCCTTAGCTAGAATATTTTCCCCTCTAAGACCAAGTGCCTAAAACCAACATCAATTTAAAAAATGAGTCAAGTCTTGCCTCCTCTCTAAGAATCCCCTCTGTTTTGTAAACATGTTGTGACACCTTCTCCCTTTAGTGTTGTCATTGTAATCTTTACATATATCTTCTTGCAGTACTTTTTCTTTTTTGCATGGGTATTTGTATCTCTCTTATACCAGTCTCTGTATTATAATTTGTACAGCCTTATTCTTTTAGCTTGGTATTTTTCCATAAAGATGCAAATTATCTTTTTATCTTTATGGCTCTCATAGGAATTTAAAATTACTAGGCACCAAATAAATATCTGCTGAATAATTATATTTGCTAGGAAGTTTCTGGAAAATCCAGAAAAATGGTATTGCTAAAAAGTGTAATAATTCTGGCTTCCCATCACTATTCATAGAGGAAGTATGTGCATAGTTTATAGATTCCAGTTATTTTGTTGAAAAATTAGCTGAGGTAGGAAAAGCATGAATAATTTAGTTTCAATTATTCTAGTATATTTTGCCTTCTCAAGAAAGGAAATGAAAGAGAATGTAACAGAAACAAAGCAAACCTCATTGGGAATTTTGTATTGATTCTTCTTTTTGTGGAAGATTATTAACATGACTATTTTATGGAGTTTATCTACAAATAAATCTGGTCTTAGAAAGAATAAGAATTTAAACACAAAGTTTCAGATCTTTGTTCTAATCGTAAAAGCATAATGAAAGTCATAAATCAGTAGTTTGCCAGCTATGAGATACCCTTACTTCCCCTGTTAGTACTTTACAAACATTTTCTGCCTCTTGCTTAAATCAATAACAAACACCTTTAAAGCTCACAGAACTTTCATTTCAGAGATATCTCCAGTTTACTCTTAAAAAATAATAGTGATTGGTAAAATGGATATATAGTCATCAGATTAAGGAATACAATTCTTAAAGTAAAAGAGCCTACTTTTATGAATAATATTCCTGTACTTGATCCTTGGAGAACTCACAATACTACTGAGCTAAAAATAAAGATGAGAAACATGAAAAAAATGAAAAAATATAACTTTCTATGTTGGTTTATCTATATAATATTCAATATACAAAAACTTATTAAGAATCATAACATCTATTTCCCATTATGTTCTAATACTGAGAGCTGAACAATACATTAACTCAAAAAAAATGTGAGCAGTGTGTATAAAACATATTAAGCAATAAAACAAAAACAAATTACTTTTTACACTATGTGGATTAATAGAAATGTGAAAAGGCAAGTCACAAAATTGGAGAAAATATCTGAAAATTCTTATTCAAAACATACAAATAACAAGAACAAATCAATAAGAAAAGATAAAATTGCCATGCAATTTTATAATTGGTTGAAAAACTTGAATAGATACTTCACAGATGAGAACATTCAAATGGACAATAAGTATATATGAAAATGCTTAATATCATTTTGCATATAGAAAATACAATTTAAAACCACAGTGAGATAAAACTATAGCCCTGCATACTGGTTTATACATCTAATCTTCAATATATAGGTAAAATCATGGATATATACATAAGTAAAATTAATTCAGGCAAATCTTTTAACAGTGGGCTTTTTAATAGTCAAAATTATACCTCAATTCAAGAAGGCAAAAAAAAAAAAAAAGCAAATTGAAAGACTTAGATCATCAGAGAAATAAATATGTACTATGGATTTGGGACTCATTCTGAGAGGTTTTTCAATAATTTATAGGGGAGAAAGCCATATGTATTGAAATTCATTGTATTCATACACCCTTCATTGCCTCCCTTATATTTTTCAGTTTTAAATAAAAATTTTCCTTTTGATGTCGGGGAAACATGCTTGGTTACAGGTTGGGCACAGAGTTAAAGGAAAGAGAATGACAGTTTAGCTGCAGATTTCCTTAAACAAGGAGGGAAGAAGGCAAATAGGGAGGAAGGAAGGGACAAAAGGAGGAAATAGAGGGAGGGATGGAAAAGAAAACAGAAAAGATATCAATTCTTTCCAGTTTGCTAAATCTACCTTAATGAGTGTTTTGAGTTTGGATTTAATCATCTGTAATAATATACAACTTGGACACAAAATCAAATTCAGTTACTATTTGTTTGAAGCAATGTTTTATTCTAAATAATTGGTTCTCTATTTAGATACTAATAAGTCAATTGTATTATATCTATTTTAATTCTAAGATCTGTTTATTAATGTAAGATTTTTAGGGTAAGAAATTTATATGTATTTTCTTAAAGAAAAAGAGAGCAGGGCTTCCCTGGTGGCGCAGTGGTTGAGAGTCCGCCTGCCAATGCAGGGGACACGGGTTCATGCCCCGGTCTGGGAAGATCCCACATGCCGCGGAGCGGCTGGCCACGTGAGCCATGGCCGCTGAGCCTGCACGTCTGGAGCCTGTGCTCCGCAACGGGAGAGGCCACAACAGTGAGAGGCCCGCATACCGCAAAAAAAAAAGAGAGCAAACTGTGTATTAATGCCTAAAGTCTTCATAGTTCATCTTCAGAAATTTATTTAAACTAACAACAAAGTGAAAAGCATTTTAATAATTATTGTAAAAATAAAAAGCAATGTGTGACAATTTCTGAAAAGTAAAATACCACATTCAAAAACACCACATTCTACATTTTTTCTTTTTGTGTTCTCTGATCATTTATTAATCAGACATTAAAATGATTAAAAACACACTGGGCCACAGAAGAACACTCACTTATGTATCACTGTGTTAAGTTTCTGTGGTGACTATGTTGGAAAATAATTACAGAAATCAAGAGCCAAAATACACACATGAAACCAATATTATGCTACAAAAAGCAGATATATTTGAAACTATTAAAGGTTCTCTCTGACAATAGATAACTTTGAAATGTCATTAGTAACTCTGACTACTCTATTATCAACTTTTAAAAAAATCAGATTTAGATATGTAACTGTCTCGAGATTATTGGATGTAAATATTGAGGTTCCTTTACTTTCAAAGTGTTCCAATTACCCATAATCTGTCATTAATATTATACCATCTGTTCCAAGTGGCTAGCCTATCTTTTCCTTTATGTTCTTGCTCTAAAACTCCCTTTATTTTCCAGAATATATTGCGTCCTCTAGTATGAGCTCTATCCTTCCAGACAGTAGTCTTGTCAATTGGTGGCATCCTGTCCTGTTTGTTATGGGAATTGGGCTGTTTAGAGATTTCTGGGAACATTAAATTTCTCCTTTTAACTATATCCCATCCCTTTGTTTTCACATTTGGATCAGTTATGATTGCAGCCAAATTACTCAGTCTAAAGTCTCTCAACTCTTACAAGCTGTCATCTTTCGAGTCTTACATTATGGATCTTTTCCTGGAACTATTAAACTCTGCCCTTTTCAGGTAACCTATTTGACTCTGGCTCTTCCCATATTATCAGCACAAGCTGATTTGTCAATTTCTGTGAGGATTCCTGTAATTTCTGTTTAACCCACTTTATCCATCTTGATTTCACTTAAACACAAGGTATGAACACCTCTACTGGATTCTTCTATCTTCTGGGAAATATCTTTTTTAAACAAATTTTCTGGGTTAGTTTTTTTTCTTTCTTTTTTCTTCCATAGACCTGGACAATATATTCCAATTTATACATCATTGGCACTACTATAGAGTTTTTTCTCTATTATTCATTTTTCTATGTCATTTGTAATGCACTCAGCCGCTAGTAATTCATCCAAATTACTGTTTAATTGTTTCTACTAATTTATAGCTCCAGTGGTTTCTGTTCCAGGAAAGCAGATCTTGGTTCTTATATTCCTCTAGATGCACTCGGATCTCCAGACCTCAGGGTGCAGTTTCCATGAAACCTAAGTTTTCTGATGGGTCCAAGAAAGGTCATTGATTTTTAGTTTGTCCGGCTTTGCCTTCTTGTATAAATGGCGGTGACATCTTCCAAACTCTTTATATTTCAAGTTTAACCTAGAGATCTCTGCTCTAATTTTTAATCTTTCTGGTTAATTTTGATAACGTTTTTACCTCATTTATTTGATGAATCTTTTACTTTAATATTTAATACATGGTTATTTTATATTTTGTATGTGAATATTTGGATGATTTGGTGTCTAAATATGTTGTTTACCATATTTAATTTTGGAGTTGTTTTCCTCTGGAGGAAATCTCAGTTTGATTCTGCTAGGTTAATTAGGTAATACATTTAATCTCTTGACTTGGGGTTTCCCTGGCCTCAAGGATACTAAATATTCTATCTCCAGAAGCATGTGACAACAGACTATAATTACTTATTCTCAAATGGGACTTGTACTTCCATTCTCTAGTTAGAGCAAATCAGACATGTTCCTTTTGCTTTTATTTTATTTTAGCCTTCATTTCCACTGAAGTTATAGCCATTGCAAGGGACCTCTTTCAGGTTCAACTGTTGATTTACACTGTACACCCCTAAGGATATAAGTTCCCAGAACTGGTATTTTTCCCATATTATTCTTGGTCTCTGATTTTGCTTTATAGTCTTGTTTCTGATCTTAGTTTATTTTGATGAGTCCTTTAGTGATTTTCTCTTTTTTCTTTTAGTTCAGCAATACATTTTAAATGTTCAACAAAAATTTTAATATTTTAATTTTTAATATTTAGTCTATAGCTCTGCTAGAAGCTGAATAACTCATTCACTCTTCAACTCCCTCTAATTGGCTTCTTTCTTTTCAATTACAATGAAAATGTCCTGTCAAGGTAACCAGTGATTCTCTCTGATGACAACTGCTTTGGCTACTTGACTTTCTCTCTGTTTTAAAATCATCCTTTCATCAGCATTCTGCACAGCTGACCTTGCCTTTCCTTTTTTTTTTTTTTTTTTTTTTTTTGCGGTACGCGGGCCTCTCACTGTGGTGGCCTCTCCCGTTGCGGAGCACAGGCTCCGGACGCGCAGGCTTGGCGGCCATGGCTCACAGGCCCAGCCACTCTGCGGCATGTGGGATCTTCCCGGACCGGAGAACGAACCCGTGTCCCCTGCATTGGCAGGCGGACTCTCAACCACTGTGCCACCAGGGAAGCCCCTGCCTCTCCTTTTGAAATGTTCTTTTTGGTTGCCTGGCTAATAATTTCCCACCTGTTCTAGGCAAACTTCCTGATTGTCAGTATGCCTCTTATTAAAAAGGAAAAAAAAAAGAGGAAGGAAGGAAAGGAGGGAGGGAGGGCTGAAAATTTATAAACTTTTATCTGATTTTTTCTCCTTTATCTAAAGCCATTATCTACCTTTCCTTCTCCATAAAATATCCATGTCTTCTCCATACCATACTGTTCCAATTCTCTCAACTTTTATTGCACATTTTGACAGTATCATGTAGTTTAACAATAAATTTTTGCTCAATTTTCCATATGCATTATTCCTGAAAATAACACATTAAAGACCCTAAAAACAGGAATCATTATGTTCATCAACAACATATCTCTCAACTACAAAATTTAGCATAGTGCACAGTCATGAAACCATCATATTTGTATTCTACGTTAATGGTACAGTGCCTGCACATGGTTGTTACTCAAAAAAATTGTCAGACTCTACAATGGCTTTCTATTTTGTTCAGAGTCCAAAAAAGTGCCACAAAATCCACACTCCCACTCTCTTAATCTGTCTGGTAACATCTACTGATTTTGTCCTCACTCCACACCAACCTCTTAGGCCATCTTGCTGTTACTTGAACATGCTGGGTATGCTTATACCTCAGAGGTTTTTGCAGTTGCTGATTTCTTTACCTTCTAATTTTCTTCCACATATTAAAATTGCTTTCTTCTATATCACTTTTTCTGGTCTTTATTCCAATGTTAACTTACTTCTCACTGTCTACACTTTTTAAAATTTTATCTTTTCCCAAAACTTTCTATCCCCTTTTCTTCTTCCCCAGATTTATTTCTCTCTTTAGTGTATGTCATCATATGACAGTCTATAACTTTAATTCATTTATTATTTTATTGCATTGTTCTCTAGGAGAATGAAAGCTCCAAGAGAGCAAGTTGCTTGTCTTATTATTTTCTTCAAGTTCCTGACACACATCCTAAAACACAGCAGGAGCTCAATAAATATATGTTAAATGCATAAGTGAATTAAGTGGTGAATTGTGTTTATGGCTTTGGATATAATGATAATTTGTCTTTTCTTAATATTATTAACTTCCTCATATTTTGTAAATTCCTCACCTAGGAAATCTCAGTAAGAAACTGAGTCTGATTCCCACTTAGAAGATCAATTTAACAGAGTGACTTTCAAGCTTCCTTTGCAGCTCGACACATAACCAGCTTAACTCATCATATACAGCCTCGACTGTGAATTATGAGTTAGGGATCTAAATAAAACAGCAGGGGCAGATGAAAATGTGATAATACTAGCATTCAATTTATTGGAGAACCAGGGGTAGGATTTCCAATGGCAGATGCTATTGTTTAGTACTTGTGTGGAAATTATGGCATTTAGTACTCAGCAGCAGCAGCAACATGGCGGTGTTCATCTGACTGTCTATGTGTCATGATTTGGGTAGACTCTGGCTGCTGCTTGATTCCTATGACTTTGCTTCTTTTCCCAGGTTTGGCATCACCCTTAAACAGTAGATATAGAAATATACTGCAGACAACAGGAATTACATTTTCCAACACGCTGCTGCAATCCTAATGCAAGCCCCATTAACCCAAGTTAATGCAAGGACCTCTTACTTGGGTTACCTTCCTGCCTCCCCTTTCACAATCATTCTCTCCCTTTCCCCACTCAGTTTTCAAATCACCTTCAATAAAGTTATTTAATAACATTTATTTAATAAATATTATTTAATAAGTAAAATTGTATTTCTTTATTCTCTTACTGCTTTTGAGTAATTCTAGTCCATATTTTTTGTTTTTTTGAGACCTTAGGCCTCTCTGAGAAACCAATGAAAATATATTCTCCCGTGCAATATGTGCATAAATCTATACCCAGAAAGTAATACACTGAAAGTCACTTCTTTAAAATTGATTTTATAAACATTTATAAATACCTTTGTATCTTTATATCTCATTTTTATTCAAAATTAATAGCCACTTAATATAAAAGGATTAATGTATCTAAATTGTGCCAATTAAGAAGTTAAATTTTATTCTAACTCAGAAGTCAATTTCATAAGAAATTCATTGTTTTGCTTGAGAAGGTAGTTCATATTATGGAACCATCTTTGATCTTGCAATACAAATGTATTCCTGAACTTCATGATGTTTTTTAATATACTTCATTTTTTAGAGCAGTTTTAGGTTCACAGCAAAACTGAGTGGAAAGTACAGAGAGTTCCCATATACCTGGTACAACCTCCCACACTATGAAAATCACACACCACAGTGATATATTTTTTATAATTATGAACGTACATTGTCACATCATTACCACCCAAAGTCCATAGTTTACATTAGGGTTCACTCTTGGTGATGTACGTTCCATGGATTTGACAAATATAAAATGACATGTAGCCACCATTATAGTATCATATAGAACAGCTTCACTGCTCTAAAAATCTTCTGTGCTCTGCCTATATATCTCATTCATTACACTTCACTTTTAATTTAACTTTTTTTCCTGACTCACAATGTTGTAATTGTTTTGCAGTACTTGGCTGAAGGGGCAAAACAAGGTTTAAACTCGATCTGTGCTCTCCTACCTCACTTGAGCACCCTAGCGCTAGCCTATATCTATGAAGATAACACTTATTTCATGATTGAAAGGTAGTATTTTCATATCAAACTTGAACTCTCAGAAATGTGTTATTTTAAGAAAAGTACTCACAATGTGCTTGACCATAAAAGGATATGTCACAGCACAACAGAGTTACATAAAGTGCTATATTGTTGAATCTATGCTGCAAACTTTTCTTTGTCTTCAAATAATTGCAGTCATATTTGACGTGGAACAGCATTTGATTCTATTCATATCAGCAAAGAAAGAATTATGAAACCTGTAGCAGTTATATTTTGATACAATAATACTTGATAACAAAACCTCACAAAACCTCAGGGGTATACAACTGGTATATAAGCCTCATGCATATGGAGACCTAGACTGGGCTCTGCTGATGCAAGTTGGCCCAGCAATATGTCTCTCATCCTCCTCCTGGGGCTAGTAACTAGTCTAGGTTGTAATTTTTTAACCAAAGAGACTGCAAAGGTGTAAGAAGGCAAGTGGAAACAGGCTAGCAATCTTCAAACTTGTATTATAACTGTCCAATATCCCATTGGCCAAAGCAAGTTATGGGCAAGCCCAATAGGAGGGCACTGCAAAGTTGCATGACAAATGGCATGGGTATAGAAGAGGTGAGGGATTGAGAACAGTAAATGCGTAACTAAGATGAATTTAGCCTACCTGCATTTAGCATAAATGTATACTTAAATGACATAAGCATATGTCAAAAGACTTAAGAAGTGTATCCAAGTGTTTGCAGAATTATCTACAGATGCATTTAAAAGGCTTTTAAATATGTCAGTCATAACAGCAGCTTGTAGAAATATTTTATCTAGCACTAGGAAGTTTGTCTAATTGTCTACCTTCATTCTCTTCTTGTTGAGTGACAACCTGACCAAAAAAAAAGATTTCAAAACTATCCATTATGGTTAAAAAACTTTGACTTTAAGGCATAATTTTATTCCCTTGAATAAAGTCATCCAAGCCATGCAAAAACTGATCTTTTTCTGAAAGTGAGTTTTCATTTTTCTCAAACAAAAGAAAACAAAACACCCATTATAAATCCAATCAAATAGTTAAAGATGTGTTTGTGGAAAGAAATAAAATCTTTGTTTAGTAGAGAAGAACTGTATATTCCGTTTTCATTTCTTGACAAAATATCTTGAAAATTCCTAGGCTCTGATGGTGACAATTTTCATTTCAACAAATAAGATGGTTTGAGGATCTCTAAGCCAATGCTTGCAATATTAAAGGATAAAACTTACAGAGACATCTGGGCTTATTTCTGCATTAAAGCAGCGAAATCGCATGCATTAAAAAGCATCCCTGGGGCTATGTCTGTGGTCAGAGGATGAAAATTTTGAAGTCAGGCAGTTTTTCTAAGAAAAAAATATGTTTACCTCTTTAAAGAGGCACTAGCCTCAACAATTAGGAATTCTACTTTGCTGATATTAGCAAGTATCAGTTGAAAATCAGTTGCTGGCTGAATTGAAAACTAACAGTAAAATTACACAGTTGCATGGTGAGTAAAGGGAGAGTTGAACTTTTTTCTTTTTTCCCCATGGGATGCTGCAACCTATGTAATATAAAGCGTACCTAATATAGGGTTGATAGAATAACTGTTAAAAGAATCTGTTTCAACTATCTTTCATTGCTTCAAGTCATAAAACAGCTCAGCCATAACCAGAAAACTTGTTTCATCAATACGCCTCCAATTGTGTCTGATTTCTTTTGCTTGGAAATACAATTATAACCTTTTAAAATAGCTGTAGAGGCAATGTTTTTATTTTTATGTTTTTGCTTTATCAGTTTCTTATGATTCTAGCCTTTTCACTTCAGCATCCTTCTCACTGAAACACTCAGCAGGAAAAAAACATGATTTACAAGACGGATGCACTTAAGGTGGTTCTACAGCTTTGTTAGCTTCTTGCTTTCATTAGTAAGAGATCTGAACACAAGGAACACTGACTTTTGTGACCTAATAACATTGGTAATAAAAACAAAACCAAAGTTTTATAAAATATTCATATATTTTCTTTGACACCTTCTACTAATACTAGACCTGTTGTAAAAGTCAATAAAGATATCCATAGTCTTAATAACAAGGTAGAGTTGCTTTGCTTCCATTTAAGGGAAACTCATAGGATTCAAACATGACATTGATAATAATTTGTTACCTAAGAATATAATCATAAATTGTTACTTGATTTATGATGCAAGCTTGCCTATCATTTATGTGGAGTGAAACTCCAGCATATTGACATAATTTTACAAAAAATTTTAATTTTTCAAAGAATGAAAATAAAATTATAGATATAAATATTTCATGTTTTCACTTGCACTGGGTTCATGGGAGACTAGAACACTTAACCTAATGATTAAGTGTAAGGTCTACACTTCCCCAATCTCATTTCTTAGAGCTGATATGTTTATTTTATGAGTCAAACATATCATATTTGAATCCTACCTCAACAACTTACCAAGTAGGACATCTTATTTACTTAACTTTTTGGGAAATCAGTTTTCTCACATTTAAAATAGGAATAAGTTCTATGTTACTATTTGTTATATGAATTAAATGACAAGATATATGTGTCATACATAAAATATATATGTATAAATTCTTATTTGTTTCATGAATTAAATCACATGAGATACATATAGAGATATCCACACTATTTAAAACCATGCACACACACACACACACACACACACACACACACACACACATACACACATGGCTTTAAACAGTATCAGGTAACTAGAAAGCAAAGAAAAAATGCAATAAATTATACCTAGCTCTGGGGAAAAGATAGTCTCTTCCGCAAGGGGTGTTGGGAAAGCTGGACAGCACCATGTAAATCAATGAAGTTAGAACACACCATCACACCATACACAAAAATACACTCAAAATGGCTTAAAGACTTAAACATAAGACATGACACTATAAAACTCCTAAAAGAGGACATAGGCAAAACATTTTCTGACATAAATTGTACCAACGTTTTCTTGGGTCAGTCTCCCAAGGCAATAGAAATAAAAGCAAAAATAAACAAATGGGATCTAATCAAACTTACAAGCTTTTGCATAGCAAAAGAAACCCTAAACAAAATGAAAAGACAATCTATGAAACGGGAGAAAATATTTGCAAATGATGTGACAGACAAGGGCTTAATTTCCAAAATATACAAATAGCTCATACAACTCATCAACAAAAAAACAAACAACACAATGGAAAAATGGGCAGAAGAACTAAATAGACATTTCTCCAAAGAAGACATACAGATGGCCAACAGGCATATGAAAAGATGTTCATTGTTGTTAATTATTAGAGAAATGCAAATCAAAACTACAATGAGGTACCACCTCACACCAGTCAGAATGGCCATTATTAAAAAGTCTACAAATAACAAATGCTGGAGTGGGTGTAGAGAAAAGGGCACCCTTCTACACCGTTGGTGGGAATGTAAGTTGATGCAGCCACTATGGAAAACAGTATGGTGGTTCCTCAAAAAACTAAAAATAGAGTTGCTATATGATACAGCAAGCCCATTCCTGGGTATATAACCAGACAAAACTATAATTCAAAAAGATACATGCACCCCTATGTTGATAGCAGCACTACTCACAAAAGCCAAGACATGGAAACAACCTAAATATCCATTGACAGATGAATGGATGAAGATGTGGTATATAAATATATACAATGGAATACTAGTCAGCCATAAAAAAGAATGAAAAATGCCATTTGTAGCAACATGGATGGAACTAGAGAGTATCATACTTAATGAAGTAAGAAAGAGACAGACAAATACCATACGATATCACTTATATGTGGAATCTAAAATATGACACAAATGAACTTATTTACAAAACAGAAACAGACTCACAGACATAGAGAACAGACTTGTGGTTGCCAAAGAGGAGGGGATTGGGGGAGAGATGGAGTGGGAGGTTGGGGTTAGCAGATGTAAGCTATTATATATAGAATGGATTAAACAACAAGGTTCTACTTTGTAGCACAGGGAACTATATTCAGTATCCTATGATAAACCATAATGGAAAAGAATATTTTTAAAAAAGTATATGTATATGTATAACTGAATCACTTTGCTGTGCAGCAGAAATTAACACAACATTGTAAATCAACTATACTTCATTAAAAAATTGTATCTAGCTCCTAAAACAAAGGCATTTGATAGGCATTCGAGAAAATTTGTTGTATGAATTAGTACAACTATTATTATTATTACTATCATTGTTTTATTATGTTCTGCTATACTTCAGTAATATGGAACTACTATTAATTTTATAAGTACACAGTGCTCTTTTTGGTTTCTGTTACTTTCCATACCATTACCCCCCGCCCCACTTTTGGAATGACTTTTCTATTTTTTTCTACCTAGTAATTACCTGCTCTACTGCTATAACTCATATCCAATGTCATCTAACTTTTGACTTTCCTTGACCAAAACACCTGATACCTGAGTTGTTTCTAAAATACTTACATAAGGTGTTTGACAGCTAATATAAGGTGCTTTAAGTGTTGTCTACATTGATATCCCTCACTAGAATATTAGCTCATTGAAGGAAAGCGTGTGGATTCTTTATCGATTTTTCTCAAAAATCCAGCATTCTCTAGTCTGATGAAAAATGGCTGATTTCACTACTTCTATTTTTTCAAATCAACACTATATTCTCTAATGCATACAATATTCTCTGTTCAGTATATAATATTTATCTTGAAGCCATACTGGAATTAATGAGATGCAAAGAGAGGAGAGCATGGTCTCTGACCCTACATTTCAAGCTTCATTTCATAGCATCTATAATATTTAATGGTAGATGAGGAAGTAATTTGACTGAATATCACTGCAATAGCAATTCAGGCTACTGTGCATTGTATGTTTCTCTAAAAGGAAAAGACACATTATATTCCTTTTAGAACAATCAGGATGATTGTCTCTCTTGGAGAGATTATGAATGTTCTGTTACACATATCATTTGAATAGTTTAAAATATAATTTGTTTTCAGGTTGAGGATTTAAGTAGTATGGTGATCCTTAGAAAATCAACTGATACTTCTGAACATTTTTCAGTTGTAAAGTATACATTTTTATAAAATTGCTAATTATAGGGCTGATGTACATTTTCAGAGCCAAAGCACTGATAAATTCCTTTTAATCCTGAATAAGATACATAAAAAAAAAGGTCACTTAACTGACAATGAGGTTCAAATTTGAGTAATCTGAAGAGACAAATATTCCTTCTTTTTTCAAAGATTTCCACCAAAATATATTTTCTTGCTTTGCTTTCTCATTGTCCAGTGTGGCTAACTGTATCTCACACAGGCCCATGAAATTATGATCCTTCATATCCCTCATATCAAGAACAGAGCCTTTCAGGTCATCCTCATTTGTCTTCCACTACTAAATCCATTCTTCCCCATTGTAGGTCATGAGAATCACCACACTGGTTTCACCCTACCCTTGTACAATGATGTGTTGCAGAAAAACTGAAGATTCTAACTGCTTTAAAAGCTGTGTACTGATTTGGTTGAGATTGTTCTTTCAGATTCAAAGTGAATCACTGGACATAACTTCAAAGTGAGCCATGCATTCAAAGCTTTATTTTAACAAAAGCTGTATGGAGAGGTCAGTAATTGAAATTTTTAGTAAGTGAAGAATTTTCTGAAATGTACCTCTCAAGGACTAAAGTTCCTTTTTGGAACGTGACTGATTAAGATACACAATGGAAAGATACCTATTATTATTAGCTTTTCTTATGTTTTTTATTTTATCTTAATTTTATTTTAAAATTGTGTGAAAATACACATAAGATGTACCATCTTAACAATTTTTAAGTGCACTGTTCGGTGGCATTAAGTACATTCACATTTATTGAATCATCACCATCCATCTCCAGAACTCTTTCCATCTTGCAAAACTGAAACCCCATAACCATAAAAACAACAACTTTCCATTCACCCTTCTCTCCAGCCCCTGGCAACCATGATGATTCTGTCTCTATGAATTTGACTACTCTCAGTGCCTCATATAAGTGGTATCTGTCCTTTTGTGACTGGCTTATTTCATTTAGCATAATGTCCTTAAGCTTCATATATGTATGTATGATTCTATGATTATAGATATGTTTTTGCACTGTTAATATGAGAGGCACCAGTCACATGTGACTTCTGAACACCTGAAATATGGCTAGTGTGACTTAGGACCTGAAATTTAAATTTATTTTAATTAATTTAAGCTTGAATTGCCACATATGACTGACTAGTGGCTATTCCATTTGATAGCACGACTCTATATAATAATCTGCATCAATTATTTTCCCATTTTATCAACTTTAGATACGATCTTTATGGATATGATATATCATTGTTTAGCTCATACACATCTTCCTCCCATTCAACCACTATCACGTTTAAAGATAAATCTCTCTTTCAGTTATCTCTGTAACTTTAAAATAATGCACCCATCTTTTATGTCCTTCTTTTAACAACTATAAACAAAATTGTTGAATGGTATAAGCTCCCTTGACTTTTCTTATAGCTTTCTGTACTTTTATTTTTGCATGTCATAAAAGTTCATAACAATTATGCTATCTTCTGTAATCATAATTCAGGTTCCATTGTTTTGAGTTGGCAAATATTTGAGTTGGCAGATATTATATACTATAAATCCTAATAATTATTTCTTTTATCTCTCCTTTCTTGTAGTGAGTTTTGTTTTGTTTCTCTATATTTTTAAATCAATATTTTTTCTGGCACTATTTAAAAATTTTTCCAACTTCATTTAATCAAATACAAGGTTTTTGTTTCAGAGATCTCCCTGCAATAGCCTGCTCTTCTTCAGCTTCAATTTATACTGGTTGATCTCTGCATCTGCTGAACAGTAACGACTTGGCCCTTCAATTCTTTGCTTTGCAGAATTCTTTACACTGCTCTCCATAGCCTATGTTTCTACCTTTTGCTTCTTAATTTTGAGCAGTTTATCAAGTAACTTCCCAAGCTAGAATGAGTATGCCATAGGTAAACTTTCTGAGTCACTGCTTATTTAAAAATGTTGTGGGTATTTTTTTTGTTTTTTCACTAAAACATACACACTTGGTTGCAAAGCTGGCTTGATACAGAATTTTGGGCTGAAATAGTTTCCCCTCAGAACACTGAAGCCATTGATTGATTGTAGTCTTGTCTCACTATGGTTTCTGAAAAACCAAATGCCAAGTATATACTGTCTTTTTAGGTAACCATAGGTTCTACCTGAAAGTTTTCACTATCTTCTTTTTTATACTTGGCTTTGTTCTGAATGATAGTAGACTTCATATTAGAATTTATAATTCTTTTTCTTATTGTTGCAAGGAATTTCTTTTTTTAATTGAAGTATAGTTGATTTACAATGTTGTGCCAAGAACTGATTAATTCTTTGAGATATAGATTTAGGAAGAAATTCAAAATTCTTTGGGCTATGTATTTTTTGTTTTTTGTTTATGAAGCTTTATTCTATTTATTTGGAATCCTTTTCACACTCAACGAGAGACCACGCTTTTTAACATATGCTACGTCAAACCAAGCTTCCTGGACCTTACCTTCCCTGGAACAATCTGTCCATAAACTGTGGCATCTTTTTGGACATTTCATGCATATTAGGGTAAATCTCAATATGTGATATAGGTATTACTGAAAAGTGCAGCCTCTCTAAAATTCTCTGATAATTAAATGGTATTAACAACTTTTTTGAGTTGTTTTCACTAATATACATTCCAAAGGAACTAAAGTTGTATCCAACATTATAATACACTTTAATCGACTTGCTAATTATATAGCCCTCTCTCTCTGCTTGAGGTGTGGCAATGTCTCATATCCAAAAAAGAAATGTAGAAATGAAAGTATTTATATTTTGGATGCTAGAATAATGGAATTTCGGATTTGCAGGCCATACCAAGAACCAGGCAATATTTCTCTCATATATTAAGTTTAAATTCCCATCAGTTTACTGAAAATATTTTATGGAAATCCCCAGGAAGACATTCAGAGTAATTAATCTGACGACTTAATGGTATCCAATAATTTCCCTCTCTCATGCTTCAGCTCAGTGAGAGGCTATCTCCTGTTAATACCAACTCCCAAAGTGGCAATCCCACTGTTGATACTCATCAGCAATTAAAAAAAAAAAAGATATGTACAATTATTTAATTATTTGATTTTTTTTCTTCCATTGCAATGTCTTAACCTTTGGACACAGGCATATTTTCTTGAGATAAGGCTTATGACAATCCATGATTAATAAATGGGTCTATGCTTACCTTAGCCTCAGAGAATAACCCAATTATCCCATGTAGTATTTTACTAAAATAGTTAGGAAACTTTCACAAAGAATAGAATCTAGGGCTACTAGGTCACAATTTTAATTTTTGCTTCTTCCATTAAAATGCTCTACCACAAAAAGAGTGTAGGTTCCTTCTCTCATAAACTAAATGAGCAAAGGATCCCAGAGAGATAAGAAAACTGAGCTATTTTTCTTATATTAGAAAATTCATCAAGTCTCAATTTAGAAAAAAAGGTCAATAAAGAGCAACCACATCAGCATTCTCCCTAGGGCATTATGTCAAATTCTTAAAACTGTGAGCTTAAAGTTTTTCAGGTAATTTTAAACTTTTAATGTAATATTCTTCTTCACCTATGGTAAATTATTCTAGCTATTTCTATCTCATCTCATCAGCAGCTCACAACTGATTCAAAACTGAAATGCTCTTCTAGATGTGTCTCTCTTGATTTTCGTGTCTGTCAATAGAATTTTCATAAGGCAAAAATCCTGTTGGGAAAGGAAGCACACATGACAATAATCTGATAATCTAGCTAAATTTGAATTTGCTCAAAACAAAATTACAGTGACAACTAATTCTTTAGCTGTAATTGGAGGGATCTAACCATTTATTTTCCCCCTGGGTCCAGGTGTTAATCAGGTTCAACATATCAAATATCTCCTAAAGTTTCTTTAATTTTTATTATGAAATTTCTCATCCAAGGCATAAAGTAATTCCTTATTAGAGAAGTTATATTTTCCTCAAACTCTTAGTTTCAAGTTTGCAAGTTTCCATTGAAAGGATAGATTTTTTAAAATGAGAAACCTAACTTGTACTTCAGAATGTGTCCTGAAGTTTTAAAATGTTTATCTTACTCCTTCCTGTTCACCCATATGTCACTGCAAATCATATTTCTATTCTTTATATTGATTAGGTTTCTTTCCCTGTTTGATTTTGATGGCCAATAGGGACTGAGCTTTCATCCTTTCATTATTGTTTCAAGCATTTATTCCCTTGTGCTTAATTAGCTCTGAATTATGTTTGAATCTCTTTCCATGTGCATCAGACTGATGGAATTTCTTTCCTGTAGAAGCTTCTTTTGGGAAACAAGACCTGAGCTCAGAATAAAACTCCAAAATTAATTAAAATGTATGGCTTACCTCAGGGGCAATAGCAGCGTGGTATACCCAAGCAGATTTCCCTATTATATTTCTATTTTTCTTTCCCTAGACTATTGGCGGTCAAAATGATTAAGGAAGATACAAATAATTCTGCCAGTTTTTAAGACACCTAAATAAGTTTGTTACTATTGTAAAAAGAAATAAACTAGGAATGGCACGTTTTCCCAGTTGTTTTAGAAGATGTGATTTTGTATCCATTTAGCTTTTGTAATCTTTGTTTCTAAAACGAAGGAAAACAACTTGATAATAGTTAGCTGATGACAAACAGTTAACTAACAAGTACCTCTAGACCACCATCAAAAAAATGAATATTTTTCCGGGCATCTTGTAAAGCAAAGCCAGTGCTACCTGTAGAATGTGCTGGTGTGTGAGTGCAAGTGTTTCCCTTTATGCTAAAGAGCAAAACTGAACCCCACGTGCATCCTAATTACTCACTGCTTTCAACATACGCTGCTCTCCAGAGTAGCATGATTGAATCATTGCTGTAATGATTCGTGGATGTAAGTGTGTCAAGTGTGTTGTGACAGCAAGAATGTTGGGAAATACCCTTCAGGTGAATGAACAGAAGTGTTGGGAAACAGCAGTATGATAGAAAACAACCCCTCAAATGTGTTGGGATTTCAAGGTATTTTATTCTAACTAAGGGAATATCAAGTTATAGAACAGCCCCATAACCAAAGAAGAGGTAAAGCCCAAGAAATCTTTTGTTCAGATGAGAGATGTGTAATTACTAGTTTTCCTTCTTTTTTAATAGTACAGGACTCTTGTCTAGCAATTATGGTGCCACTGCAAAATTATATAAGCAGGATTACTCTATTCATAAGCACTAACTACATTTCTTTTTAAAATGTATTTTGCTTTTATTTAAAAAAAATTTTAAACAGATGTATAGTCAATTAACAATGTTGTGTTAGTTTCTGGTGTATAGCAAAGTGATTTAGTTATATTCAGTTTCATATTCTTTTCCATTATGGTTAATTACAAGATATTGAATATAGTATCCTATGCTATACAGTAGGACCTTGTTGTTTATTTCTTTATATACAGTAGTTTGTATTTGCTAGTCTCAAACTCCTAATTTATCCCTCCCCAACCTTTTCCCCTTTGGTAGCCATAAGTTTGTTTTCTATGTCTGTGAGTCTGTTTCTATTTTGTAAATAAGTTCATTTGTGTCATAGTTTAGATTCCATGTATAAGTGATATATGATATTTGTCTCTTTCTGCTTGACTTACTTCACTTAGTATGATTATACCTAGGTCAATCCATGTTGCTACAAATGGCATTATTTTATTCTTTTTCATGCCTAATATTCCGTTGTGTATATATACTACATCTTCTTTATCCATTCATCTGCTGATGGACGTTTAGGTTTCTAATTTGAAAAGATATATGCACCCCAATGTTCATAGCAGCACTATTTATAACAGCCAAGTCATGGAAGCAACTGGATGCATTTCTAATAAAGGTCTCCTTTTAGAATAAATCTAAATGGCTTTCTATCTCTCTAGTTTCTATTGACCAGAAGATGCTCTAGGAACTAAGCTCTGTGATATATTCTAGGCCCTGATCAAATTGGTCTTTCAACTGCAAAGAACCCCCCAAAATGTGTTTCAAGTGTTTTTTTTTTTTCTAGAACTACCAAAACAAGATATTCCCAGGCCCAACTACATGACTGTTTTATAAAATATATTTTCTTTTCATTAGATAAATAAACTCAAAGCTCTGTATACTCAAAAACAAACAAAAACAAATGCACATGCACACACACAAAATAAAATAAAGACCAAATGAAAAATTATGCCTCATTTATTAGCCTTATGTCAAAAAAGCTGTATCATGAAGTCTTGAGACATACATGTTGGGATGCCATGTGAGTAACAAGAGGATATTTGTCAGCCCATTAACCCCTTCCATTCTGGTTATGTGAGTCTGATACATTTACTAAGCATCACTGGTAATTCTATCTCCTCTACTAGTCAAAGGAAAAAGTCAGGTACTTGGTATTTCTGTTTTAAGTTTTTCTCAAGAGGTAAATGTTATATGAACCTCAGACACATTGAGATGAGTGTGATGGAATATGATTTAAAATTTTCAATAAGGCCACCATTTAAAAAAAAAAGTGAATTGAAAATTAAAAGTAAATTTAAAAAGGGATAGAAAAATTTGAAACTGTGATGTGATAAATTATTAAGTGATGCTTTTAGATAGGGAAACTTGTTAACTTCTTTTGGTTTCATTCTAATATTTTAATAGTACCCATGTGTTATTTTAAATATAAAAATATTTTTAAAGTAATGTCCCTTGCTTGATAATAACAGAAAATATTTTTGACAATGTCATCATATCAAAAGAGACACAGAGGAAAAGTAATGTTTCAGAGTCTTGAAGTGTTGAATTTTTATTTATAATCAGTTTTATTCACTTACTTGTCAAAAGTCAACTGGAGCTAAGTTCTGCAAGGAACATAATACTGCATGGAGCCATTCTTTTAAAGATTGGTATTAAATATTTAACAGCATATGAAAACTGCCATTGCAATAGGATTCTTACAGCAAGATTAATCTGAGGTTGGAGTACAATATGCCTGAATATGTTTCTTCAATAATAAAAAATTTTACTTGTATTGTGATTAGAAAATCATCCTGCTTGGTTAAATCTGCAACATAGAAGCTCAGAGGCTGTTTTGTTATTTAGAGAAACTGAATATACTTTGGTTTTGAAAGTAAATTTTTGTTTTGAATTTTTTGTGTGTGTGTGTGGTACGCAGGCCTCTCACTGTTGTGGCCTCTCCCGTTGCGGAGCACACGCTCCGGACGCGCAGGCCCAGCGGCCATGGCTCACGGGCCCAGCTGCTCCGCGGCACGTGGGATCCTCCCAGACCGGGGCACGAACCCGTGTCCCCCGCATCGGCAGGCAGACTCTCAACCACTGTGCCACCAGGGAAGCCCAATTTTTGAATTTTTGAAACTCACCATCTCAATATGCTCAGTTCTATTTCTTTTGATCAATTTTGAGGATGGTCAGTGTGAGAGTTATCAAGAACAGACTCTCATGTAGCATGGCCCCTAGGGACTTAGGATCACAGAAAGATACTGATGGAAGGCAGAATTTAAGGGATTTTACTGACTTCATCTTGTTCCTAATAACTACCATTATCAGGAATTTTCAAGTCCACTCTTGACTCTGTGATTCCTGTATAAAGATTTCATGAGCCAGTCTTACTTCTTCAGTACTCTACCACTCTAGCCTAACCAAATATAAGTTATAGGACTTGAGAAGTGAGGATGGAGATGGGGGTAAACAGAGAGAATATTATCAGTAAAGGAGAAATAAATCAATTGTTCTGAGAACAATCCTTTATAAGTCTCCTTAAATCTATGCATTTTTATCATTATTGACATCTATTCACAAATCCTTGGAAGTCTAGGCTTTACTACATAGCTTGGGCTTTTTGAACTTTTTTCTTGATCAGCATCATTAGTTCAGGAAGCAAATGCAAAGTTTGTATATGCCAAACACATGACCTGTGGACTTTGATAAATCACAGGTTTTTCCAAGTAATCAGTTTTCTTGGTAAGGAAATGCAGTTGAAGACTATGCATTACCTAATTCTTTACATATATGACTCCCAATCCCTACTGTTCATATGAAGAACCCTAAATATTTCCCCAAATCCAGTAAAGCTATTTTAAAAATCTTACCTCTTACATTTCACCACTCTTACAAATCCTGTACTGCTCTGCCTTATAAACAATTCCCAATCTACTCTAAATTTACCAATTCCCTATTTAAGGCACAATATCCATAATTAAAGGGAAAGATGAAAAGAATAGGATAAAAAGGAGGGCATGGTGCTGGTAATTTTTTTGTCACCTCCTTCCCCAGGAATCCATTATTCATTTTCTCTTCCCCGCTCTGTGAAATGAAGACCAAGCCCTATAGAGTATTAATTAATTCAGACTTCCTTTACAGTCAGCTTCAGATTGGGTTCAGCACATGGAAATTATATGCAAAGAACAGAAGGTGGGAGGAGAGAGAAGTCAAGATATTTCTTACATGCTCCCTCCCTGTCCTGACATTAGTTGTACCTCTGTAGGGCTACAATGACTACCAGGAGGTCCCTCTGTCAAAATTCCATGTCTCACTTAGCTTTAGTAACCCCATTTGTTCTTTTGTTCCTTCACCCCAGGCATAGTAATAATGACTTATCCCTTACTATGAGTGTCTGAATCCACCCTGATAGATTTATGACTTTCACTCTTGAAATAAACTTACTATATTTTTAAAGTTGATTTATTGGATTATATGCATTTGTTCAACAAAATAATGTTTTCTTGCATTTTTAGTTTTCAGTGTTATGAATTGTCTTAGCTTTCTGTGCCTTCATGGGTAGTTGTATTATTGAAACTGTTTTAGGAGATGTTGGCCAGGTACCAATTTAAATCTTACATATTTAATTTGAAAAGAATGTATTTTAGTATTATGATAAGAGTTTTTTCTCAAAGTTTAGAAACAGTGTTTGAAATATAATTACGCCTACACCATTCCTCTGCTTAAAATATTTAAATGGACTGCACTGCTCATAGGATAAAGTTAAAGTTCCTTTACAACTGCGATCCTCAAAGTGTGGATCATAGATTTCTCAAATATCCTTCCAGGAGATCTGAGCAGTCAAACCTATTTTCATAATAATGCAAAGACAGTATTTGCCTTTTTCATTGCCCTGACATTTATAATGACGGTTCAACCACTTGAGCGTATAAACTGCTTGTGCTTTAGCATGAATCCCAATAGCAGTGACAAACTAGAGTAAGTAGTCTACGAATTCTTCATCACATGAATTTGCCAAAAAAATTAAAAAGCAGCAAATTTCACTTCAGAATGTATGTAATGATGTATAATAGTACAAATTATTAATTTTATTAAATCTCAACCCTTGAGTATATGTCATTTTCTATGTGATGAGACTGGAAGTTCATATAAAGCAGTTCTACTATATACCAAAGTGTGATGGTTATCTCAAGAAAAGGTATTTGTGCAATGGTACAGGTTTTGTAGTGAATTAATGGCTGTTTTTTATGGAATGCTATTTTTATGTGGCTTTTTTTATGAAATGTCATTTTTACTTGGATGAATGACTAAGAGAAAAACTATCATTATTTAATCCTGAGTAGGATTCTCAAAAATGGCAGATGTGCTTTCAAAAATGAACTAAGTAAAGCTACCACTTCAAAGAAAACAACTGCCAATATGTGTTTCCAGTGATAAAACTTGAGCTTTCAGGCAAAAAAAAAAAAAAAAAAATGTTTTGGAAAATGTGTATTTACCATAAGCTTCACACTTTTTAAATAATAAAGGCTTTTCTGAGGAGACTGGTGATGCTATTAATGAATCTCATTTTTTAAGGTATTGTGTAGTGAAATGAGTCACCATTTGAAAGAGCTGCATAATGAGTCAGTGAACCAATATTTTCCAAATAACCAATGTACAATGTTATGAAATTATGCATGGGCAAAAGGTTAGGTTCATTCAAGATGCAAGACAGAAATGTATTTTAATGTAACCTTGCAAAAAGTTAATTTACATAATTTTAGATTTTATACTGCTAACCTTATGAAACTACTCGTCAAATTTTGTATCAAAGAATATCCAAAATTATTTGAAGTATCTATTAAAATACCCTTCTCTTTCCCAACTACAAATCTGTGTGAGATCAAATTCTCTTCAAGTACATCAACCAAAAAATAGTGTAACAAATAAAATGCAGAAGACTATATGAGCATGTAGTTGTTTTCTATTAAGCCAGAAATTTTAAAGAGATTTTTAAAATGTAAAATAATGCCATTCCTTAAACTAAGTTGGGGGTTTGGAAAATACAACTATTTTTTTCATAAAATCATTATTTATGCTAACTCTGCTGTGTTTATTACTGTTATTTTCAAATTAATAACTAGTCGTAACTTTTGCCTTAATTTATTTTGTTTTTAATTAATTAATTTATTTTTGCTGTGTTGGGTCTTTGTTTCTGTGCAAGGGCTTTCTCTAGTTGTGGCGAGCGGGGGCCACTCTTCATGGCGGTGCGCGGGCCTCTCACTATCACGGTCTCTCTTGTTGCGGAGCACAGGCTCCAGACGCGCAGGCTCAGTAGTTGTGGCTCACGGGCCTAGCTGTTCCGTGGCACGTGGGATCCTCCCAGACCAGGGCTCGAACCCGTGTCTCCTGCATTAGCAGGCAGATTCTCAACCACTGCGCCACCAGGGAAGCCCATGCCTTAATTTCTAATATGGCAATACATATAGATACAGCCCACATAATCAAAGTTGTTGGAGTTCTCAATGATTTTTAAAATTTCAAAATAGTCTAGGTTTAACACATTTGAGGAGTAAAAAAATGTAATATTTCATCCATGTCTATTTTTCCAGCCTTATTTATTACCACCAATATCACCTCTCTAAACATCCAAAGTATCAGTTTTCATATTGGCTGAACAAACAAGTTTCCCTCTGCTTCAAGTGCTCTATCAGACCTTCTTGCCTCTGAAATGCGGGGCTGAGTATACCAAGATTAATGTCCTTGACTATTGCTGATTTCTGTGGTTCATTTAATACAGTGTAATTGTAGTATGAGTATATATTTGGGATCTATGGAAGTGTTGAGAGCACAGATATCTACTATTCTTATTTCTTCTTTATTAAACGTTGTGGGTTTGGGGAGGATAATGGAAATGAATAGTTGGCTTAATTAAAAAAAAATCAAGTGTGATTTGATTTATCTATATGAGACAAGATTTCTCAAAAAGGACAGAGACATGAGCAGCATGTATCTTTTGAATTTTTATGGAAATTAGACTTAGTGGATTTGTAAAGTGCTGAATACTATATCTGGGAGGCTAAAAATGACATTTAATAATGGCAAAAAATATCTATGTAGAGCTAAAATTTTATGATAATAAACAAAACAGATGTCTGAAAATTCTTAGGAGTGAAATGGCTGAAAAGAAGTTCAGAAGCCAAGCTCAAAGTATCCTATATCTATGCATCCATGCACAGAGAAGCATATAAACCTGAAGATTTAACAAAAATTGCCAAAAGTCATACTATAGATATTAGCAGTCTTAACGGAATGAAAATCATGATTATGGCAGGGAAATAGCATGCCTTATCCACAGGAAATGAAGAAAGGATGAAAGATATCAAGAGTAGACCAAGAAATAATTCATTTGTATAGAAGTACACAAAACTTACATAAGATATTGATGAAAATTTTCAGGATGAGGATAAATTAGAGGGGCATAGATATGGTATTTTGATGGATAATTTGGAATATTTGAAAATTCTTACAAGGAATAATTAAACTAAGGGAGATCCAACAGGGTAAAATTATTTAATTATAGTAACTTTGAAATGATAACTTTGAAATAAACCAAATTTTTATTAAAAAAAATGAAAAAGTGTTTATAAATATATCCACCATAATGTAATTATGAATATCATGATGATGTAGTCCTTTAGTATTTCTCCCATTCTCAATTAAAAGAGAGGCTTTTAGTCCAACCAGCCAGACTTTTCAATAGTCCACTATCATATAAAGGACATTTCAAGAGTAAAAAATATCAAGCGTTATAACAACTAGATAGAATATATACTGGATAGTATACTAGACTGGTTTCAGTCAACCTTTTCTTAATGGAAAAGAGTACATAAGTGCAGCCTAATTTTGCACAAGATACTTTTCATTTTGATTTTTACCTATTTTTATATCTTTATTATGTAACCGATGCCAATTAATATTTGAAACTATAGAAACTCTAAAGATGTAAGAAAAACTCACCACCAATTCCACCACCTATTAAATAATAACTAACATTAAGCATATTTATCTTTAATATTTCTTATGTTTTTAAACTTACTAAATTTTAGTTAAAACTCACTATTTTATATTTATTTACTTATTAGTTTGATATAGATTTAGACTTAATGTTGAGTTTCAAAGACACTAGAATTTCTGTATACACTTCACCGAGATTCCCCTAAGGTTAACATCTTAAGGTACAGTGATCAAAACTATGAAATTAACATTGTTTTGATGCTGTAGCTAAACTATAGACTTTATTCAGATGTCATCAATTTTTCTGCTAATGTTGTATTATGGTTTCAGGATTTTATCTAGGATACATTGTATTTAGTTGTAATTTCCTCTTAATCTTCTGCAGTTTGTAATATGCTTCAGTCTTGTATTTCATAACTTTTGAAGAGTATTGGTCAAGTATTTTGATGAATGTCTCTCAATTTGGTTTTACCTGATGTTTTATCATAATTATATTGAGCTATAAATTATTGGGAAGACAATCACAGATATACTTAAACAAAATTGAAAGTATTCCCCTTAAACAATTTTGAAACTATTTTCTCAAGATATTATGTCATATGTTTTCTGGCTATAGCAATGACACATTTCATGGGCATTATCTTCTCATTGAGAAAATTATAGGGAAGTAATAATAGATTACATATACTAATAATAAACTAGTACAATAATATGATGGCAAGATTTAGATAATGTAAAAAGGCAGTTACAAATCATTAATGATGTCTAATATCATCAGGGATGATTAACTGGGTAGGCAGAATTTGAGATGGGTTTTTCAAGGTAGGGGAAATGTTGCTAATTTGGCAGGTTGAAACTAAATATCAGGCAAAAAAAGTGAGTTAGAGATATAATGGAAGTGGGGACACATAGGATGGCATGAAGATGCTATAAAGAGATTATCCAGCTGATTTTCAAAACCTTTCACAACTCTTACTATATTCTAAAAGCGTAACTATGAAATATGTCATTATCTATTTTAATTAATGAAATTGAGACAAGAAGAAATTGAATTATTCTTTACTAGATCGCCTTCTGTAGATAGGGCAAGAAGAACCAAACCCAGACAACTTGGATTTCTAATTTTATTGTCTTTCTATCTCATTTTTTGGGTTTTCTAGCATTAACTTGGTATAAATTGGTGATGCAATAAAAAAAATCATTCCATCTAAATAATGTCTTCCCTCTTTGTAAATTCCTGTTTTGCTTTATCTCTTAAACAGCTGAGATAGTTAACTTTTTTTCTCAGAAATCATATTTTTAAGCCTTTGAATACCTATGAGTATTTCCTTTCTGTTGCCTTTACATGTAAGGGAACACTTGTATCAGGAAACATTTGGGGGTCAACATCTTTCATCAAAATGCTACAGAAAGTGCTTTTATGGAATTCAGTATTACTGAGAAGACTGACAAAACCCTGACATTTATCGTAATTTTTAGATAACTTAGTAAGACAACAAAACGTAAAACAAATTTTAAAAAATAGGTTTGATGCTTAGTGGTTTTACTTAATTTCAATAGGTAATGCAGTCAGATTTTCCATAATATTATATGCACACTTGTTTGTTTATTATTTTCTTTCAGGCCCACTATCATCTATTTGCCTAGGTCTCCCCCATGCCATCCATAAGGAATCCCTGTTATCAGTTTCTTATGTATCTTTCCAGCATTTCTTTATATGTGTATATGTGTGTAACATATATGATATTTTCATATACAGTATGCATTCTTATTTAATACCAAATGGAGTCTAGTATTTATACTGTTCTATATCTAACATTTTCATATAAAATAAATATTGGAGATTTTTCCACAGAGAATTTATCATTATTTTTATAACTACATAGTAGTCTATTATCTTACATGCAGAATTTAGCATATATTAAGCCAGGAAAAATATTTAGTAATTATGTACATTAGGATAAGAGCTCAGATAATTATTAAGTTTGTCTTCATCTAATTGAATGTCCAGTGGGACACTGAAACTGTGTGGAACATGGGTCAATTCTTCCAAGTATAGGAGGAATATTCTGCCTTTTGCATCTGTCTAATATCCTTGGCATCTAATCACAAAATGTCATTAATGCACCAAAATCACTGGGAAAAATAGCAAGTACCCTAAGGATTTCTAAAATAATTCTAGAGGGAACTGTTGTCCCAGTTGACAACCATTATAATCACAGAATAACTAATACTACAGTTTCTGCCTCCTGAACGTTTGACAATTAATTTAAAAAAACAAACAAAATGGCCTAAGACTAGAATAGTTACAAAGAGTAATTTTGGTTTGTATCTAACTACGTTTTGATGATTAGTCCTGTCCAACAGTTGAATGGCCTTTTGCCAAGGCTCTGGTCCATGGAGATAATGTTAGAGAAGGTTGTGAGTCAGCTAGGTCTTCTTATGATAGCACTTCTGAGGTTGGAGCAATGCTGTGTTTAAGGTTCCCTGAAAAATGTGCCATCTGGTACATTCTAAGATTGATCTAGACAAGTAAGATGTTATACTAGATGACCTTCTAACACTCAAATGTTACAATTTCTAACATAAGATATTCCCTAAATATTTATAAAAACCCTGAGGATGACTGAAGAAAACAAATCCCGATTATAATGTACTTCCCATGCTGCTATTTCAATCATTTGCTTTTATATATATGACATTTTTTGGGGAACTAAAAGGTTTGAAGATTTTGGGTTGTCATTCTTTCACTCACATTTCACAACTAATTTTAAGAAATAAAAGGACATGTTATATTAACTTTGCTTGTATTGAGTGATGTAGATTGTAGTTTCAATAACTAAGCACAGCCCAATTAAAGTCATGCATTCAGTGCTGAAATGTAACATTAAATCAAACACTAGACATTTTAATTCATGTTTTAGTACTTTCAGGTGGTTGTATGAAAACATTAGTCATCATAAGCTGCTCACTGTGCTCAATAATGTAAGATCACCTGTTTGTCTTTTCAACTCACACCTGGAAATCACATTCATTCTGCCTACTGCTCTCATCATACAGTTTGGAAAAACAGAAATACAAGGTCATAATTTAATTTCACATCACCTCCTAATCTTCCAAACATTTTTTTCTTTTGAGATACAGATATATAAATAAATGCATTCTCATTATGAAATCAGTGATTTTAGAAAGTTTTATGAACCAAATAATCCTTGGGTTATTTTATAAATTAACCATATTTTAATTATAAATATATACACATTTTGTAAACCCTGACTTTATGGAATATTGGTGTTTTATATTGGGTTCATTTGCCAGCACCCTGATGGAAATGTCATCTCATTATATATTAAAAAACTCAAAATATATAACTTTGGAATAAATAATACTTGGGAAATATTCTATTTTTGCTATCTATTAACTGAGGAAACGTGGTCATGTTATTTAAACTTGCTACACTTCTGTTTCCTCATCTGTAAGGTATAAATACAAGCATCTTTCTTCCATGGCTACTGAAAGGAATCATCATTATATATATATATATATATATATATATATATATATATATATATATAAAAGCCCTTGGTAAATGGCATCTCTTATAATCAACTACTTCTCTTCTATATGATACTATTTTTTTTTAATGCCAGCCATAATGATTCCTCTCTTCCCATCCCACTTTATCCAATCATTGTCAGTTGATATCTTTCCACCTTTAGGCAGAAAGTGAAATTACTAAAATAAAATTCACAGAATAGGGGTCTAAATGTAGCATATTCTAAGTGGATTCTTTAGTCCAAATTTCTAAAGTGTTTCATGTGAGACCACTGCTGTTAGCAGTATATACTTAGAAAAAGAATTTCCCACATATTCTAAGGTTTTAAAATATTAGAGGATTTAACATGCAAGTTAGCTCCTGAAGAGATAATGAAAATCTTCTAGAAACCTAAGGCCTGGGAAGTAAACTCTAACCTAACTACCATCTGAGAAGAAAATCTGAAATGCCCATGTAAACATTGTAGAATAAGAAAAATCATAAATCCTGTTTGAATGAAAATACAGAATCCAGCAAGATTCTTTGCTTAATGCCTAGTAATGAGAAGAAAATACAATCTTACTTGAAGACTACTAAATAATACTTCAGATGAAATAAAGAGATCATTAATTTATAGATTCAAAGAAATAATATACATTCAAAAATTATAGGAGCTGTAAGAATATATATGTTTGGAATAATAAAAATACAATATTAATATGTGACTTTTTTCATACTATTTCCATAGTTATATCGTAAAGAGGCATGTATGTAGGCAGAATTGCTGAAGCCATTTTTGTAAAATAAGCTACCATAATGGAATACCATACTTACCTATGAAATTTTCCCCTAAAATAGAAAAAATGGAAAATGCCAAGTATTGGTGAGGATATAGAACAACTGCAACTCTTCTCACTGCTAGTGAGAGTATAAGTTAGCACAGCATTTTGGTAAACCGTTTTACATTACGTACGAAAGCTGGATATATGCATACTCCATTACCTAAAATTCCACGTCCAATTATATATCCAATATAAATGTACATAGAAATAATTTTATCTAAAAGAATTAAAATATTCATGGCAGCATTAATAGTAGTCAAAAAACTGAAAACATCACAAATGCTCATCAGCAATAAATGTTTTTAAAATTATGGTATATTCACACAATGAAATACTGTACAGCCAGAGCCAGTGTCACATGAGTGCCACCTGGGAAGTCACATAGAGCCCTTCACTCAAAAGGGCCTTGTGCTTGCTTGGTTTACTATTATGTTGTCACCATCTCAAATTCTTAATAAATTTTAAAAGGGTTTCTGAAAATTACGTAGCTGGTCTTGCATACATCAATGAGAACATATAACCTACAAGTATGTGCAAAGATATGTATGAATATCCCAAGCAAAATATCACATAAAAATACATATTTTATTATTCCAACCAGGTAAAGTAAAACAGACAAGATGAATTAATTCTATTAGAAGTCAGGGGAGAGTTTAGTAGCTAGAATTGGATCATGAGGGAGATGATTCTGGGATATTGGTGAACCACATTTCATAATCTGAGTCTCAGTTACATGTGTGTTCACTTTGTGAAAATTGATTGAGCCATATTCATAATACCTGTTCATATTGCTTTATGTATACTACACTTCAATACAAAAATAAAGTGAAGATCACTGAAACCTTGGTGTGTGAAAATAATTAAAGGTAGGAGTAGGAAGAGAAGGAGGAGGAGTAGAAGAAAGAAATGAAGAATGATCTACAAAATTTAAATACAGCATAATAATAAGCCAGTCATTATTTCATATACTCTGATGATGGTATAGTGCTCTCGGACCACCAATTCTTAGTCTACCTTTCTTGGCTTGTATCTCTTAATGAGACTCAGGATTGGGCATTTATAAATACATGGCCCTGTTCTTTGTTTTGTAGTTTTTAATGTTTAATCAACTTTATTGAGTTAACTTACATACAATAAAATTCACTTATTTTACTTTTACAATTCAGTATGTTTTGATGAATGTGGATGACCAGGAACCATCATCACAGAGTGTTGAACACTCCCACCACCCCAAAAAGGTCCTTCAAGCTCCTTTGAAGGCAATCCCCATCTACCACCGCTAGCCTGAGCAACCACCAATCTTTTTCCTATTACCACAGTTCTCTCTTTTCGAGAATATGAAATATGTGGAGTAATATATTAGGTAGGCTTCTGAATTTGGCCTTTTTAACACAGCATAAAGCTTTTGAGATTCACCCATGTTGTTTTGTGTATTAGTAGGATTGTTTCCTTTAAATTGCCAAGTAGTATTTCATTGTATGTGCCACAATTTGTTAATTTTCACAGTTAATTTATTTGTGGGCATTTTGGCTGTTACCACTGTTTGGTAATTGGGAATAAAGCTGCTGTGAACATTAGTGTACAAGTTTGTATGGATCTGTATTTTCATTTCCTTTTGGTAAATACATAGGAGTGTGATTGCTAGGTTATACAGTAAGTATATACTTAACTGAAGTGCCAAATGTGACTCAAAGTGGTCATACCATATCGTATTCACACCAGCAATGTATGAGAGGATGAGTTGTTCCACATCCTCTATGACACTTGTTACTGTCAATCCGTTTGATTTTAGCCAATTTAGTTGATGTGTAGTAGTAACTTCCTGTGACTTTATTTGTACTTATCTAATGATGAGTACATTTTAGATATCTTTTAATGTGCTTGTTATTCATATATCTTTATTGACAAAGTTTCCTTTCAAGATATTTTTTCCTATTTTTAAAAATTTGTATGGTTTGTCTTCTCATTTTTATTTGCAAGAGCTCTTTACGTATTCTGGATATGAGACCCCCATCAAATACCTGTTTTGCAAATATTGTCTCCCAGTTTGTGGTTCACCTTTTCATTTCTTAAGTATCTTTCAAATAGGAAAAAGAAAGTTTATTACTGATGGTGTTCAACTTATCACTTTTTTCTTTTACAGTTCATTTTTTTTTTTTTTTTTGCGGTACGTGGGCCTCTCACTGTTGTGGCCTCTCCCGTTGTGGAACACAGGCCTTGGACGTGCAGGCTCAGCAGCCATGGCTCACGGGCCTAGCCACTCCGCGGCATGTGGGATCTTCCCGGACCGGGGCACGAACCTGTGTCCCCTGCATCGGCAAGTGGACTCTCAACCACTGCGCCACCAGGGAAGCCCTACAGTTCATTTTTAAAGAATATCTAAGAAATCTTTCCCTAACACAAGGACATAAAGATTATCTCCTATATTTTTTTGAAAAGTATTATAGCTTAAAGTTCTTATATTAGGCCTATAATTCATGCCAAGCTTCTTTATCTTTTTCTTTTTGGTACATGGTGTGAGGTAAGTTTTGAGGTTTACTTATTTATTTTCAAATGAACATCCAGTTATTTTAGCACTATTTCTTGAGAAGATGATCACTGACACATTTGCAGAAGATCAGTTTACCAGCCAATCTCTGGCTCTGGCCCTTTCTCCCCATACAATCCCATAAGAATAAGTTCCTGTATTCTTATTCTTCCACTATGGGCCTAGACCCTGCCAAGTTTGTTCTCCTCCCCTTGCATGGGCACTTCCAGAAACCTTAACTGGGGCCCCAAGGCAAATTCCACCCTCTACTCCCATCCCTCCACCACCAACCTTGGCCCTCCAAAAGAAGGGAGAAACAACACCTGAATTATGATATGCTCAGCCATTACCACTCTGGTGATCCACCCGGCCCTCCTTCAAGCTGAAGCTGACCTAGATTCTCTCTTAAATCTAAGCCATGTACTCTGTCTAAATAATGTATTTGTTTTGGAAACACTTTACTGCCATACCCTCACCTCTATCTGATGCTGTGCCAAGATGCCCAAGGTTACAGAGAAAGAACAAAGGGCAATCAATGGTCAGTTGACAAGAGCCTAATCACAGCCCACACACAGACACAGAAAGGGCAGGGGTACACATCATCACTGCCAAGATTCTGGGAATCTCATCCTACAGTATTAATCTAACTGGTGGCCTAGGTTGCAACCACTGCCCACTGAGAACTTCAGCATCAAAGATGTGCCAGGGAAAGGGGCATTCTGGTGTTGTCTGCTGCCCATCCACAAGCCTAGCTCTGGATAGCATGGGGATGGGGTGGAAGCAGTTCCCCTGCAGCCCTTGCTATCCTGTGAGAAGGATCTAAGTCCTCTCCACCTCCTCCCCATTCTGCTGGACAGCTTCAGTTTCAGGGAAAATGAAGGAGAATTCTGGGTCCATACTCCTCTCAACCTTGAGCCCTGGACCAGGCCCCTCCAAAATGCTTCAGGGTATAATGGGCAGAGGTTTGATAGGTAGGCACAGGGCTTTGCCTACTTCCAACTAGCCCATTACACTTTCAACATAGAAATGATCCTAGTCACTAGCCATGCCCTCCATGGCCTTTGCACCCACCCAGCTCCAGCACACTGGGGTTGCCCAGTGCTTATATGTCTCTCTTTCTCCACTACTCTGGAACCTAGATGTCATCTTCCAGAGGGTACCACTCAATAAAAGCATTTGTGAGTTAGCCATTCTCAGACCTGGCCTTGCCAGGGTGATGTTTGCCCCAAAACCCAGTTGACTGATCCCCTGAGACATTCTGTAATTGCCTCCCAGGGAGGGCATGTCCTCCCTTTCCATCCCTTTTCCAGCAATCCAAGTCCTCACCCAAGGGTTTGTGGACAAGAATACCAAGACCAATACAGTGTCTACAGACACACAACACCCTTTCAAAATCAGGCAGCAAACAGGCTAAGCATCCAAAATATTTATTGGGCTACTTCATGGCTAAGATTCTGGTCTAGCTGGGTAAAACCTTGACCTTGATGGACAGTCATTCCTTTTCTTAATGCCCAAGAGGCTAGGATGGAAAGAGGATGATGTATCTAGAGTAGCTCTTCCTGTTTCCTTCCCATTCTGATCTTCTCAACTTATCCATGTATCTCTCCATTCATGATCATCTGTCACCACACTCTCCCTGACTCCAGGCTGAGTGAAGGGGAAGCTAATTACAGTCCTAACTAAATTATCTGGGAAGACAGAGACAGCACCTATTTTTTGGTAGGTGGGTAGGGGTGGAAGGCTGAGGAATTAAGACTGGATCACATATTGTCTTCATGGATGTGAGGAAAATAACAATAAAAGAACTTGCATCAAAAACAAAACAAAATATCAATGACCATATATGTGTGAATCCTTTTCTAACGTCTCTATTTCATTTATCTGTATATATTTTTTTACCCTAACCCAACATTTTCTTGATTACTGTAGCTTTATAGAAAGTCTTAAAATCAGCTAATATAAATCTTCCAATATGGTATTTCTGTCTGAAAATTTTCTATTCTAGATCCCTTTGAATTTTCACATAAATCTTGAATTTTAATTAGGTTTGCATTAAATCTATTGATCAGTTTAGGAAAATCTGACATCTTAACATCTCTTGACTCATGAAAATGATGAATCTCCCCACTTATGTCTTCTTTGATTACTCGCCTTGAGGTTTTACAGTTTTCTTGCACAGAATTGAATAAATTTGTTCCTCAGTATTTCATGACTTTCTTGAATATGGTATTTTTAAAATTAAATTTCCAATTGCTTGTTACTTATAGAAATACAATTTATTTTTACATAGTAGCCTTGTATTTTGTGACCTTGCTAAATTCACTTATTCTAGTAGTATTTTTGTAGATTCCATAGGAATTGCTGTATAGATAATCATATCATTTGTTACATGTTTTACTTTTTCTTTTCTAATATTTTTTTATTTTATTCCCTTTTACTGCTCATTACTAGGAAGGACCTAGATTATAAAAGAGAATACAGACAATATCTCTGCCTTACCCTGATTTTAAGGGGGAACTGTTCAATTTCTCACTGTTAAGTTTGGCATTAGCTGTAGGTTGTTCATGAATAATCTTTACTGGGTTGTGAAACTTTTCTTATAGTCCTAATTTGCTGAGAGTTTTTGTTATGAATTGGTATTGAAAACTGTCAAATATTTGATATACACCAATTGAAAAAATCATATGGTTTTCCCTTTATTTTCTTAATATAGTGAAATATATTGTTTGGTTTTCTAATGGCAAACCAATTTTGCAATTCTGGGATAAATCATACTTAGTCATAAAGTATTTTCTTTTTTAAATATTTCTGGAGAGGATTTGCTAATATTTGTTAGTGATTTTGGTGTCTACATTCTTGGGGTATATTGATTAATACTATTCTTTTCTTGGTAATGTCTTTAGTAACAGGTTAATGTTGATTTCATGAAATAAGTTGGGGATGGTTGCTCGGAAAAATTCATATAGACTTATTTTTTTTCCTTACGTGGGCTTCTCACTGTTGTGGCCTCTCCCATTGCAGAGCACAGGCTCTGGACGCGCAGGCCCAGCAGCCATGGCTCACGGGCCCAGCTGCTCCACGGCACGTGGGATCCTACAAGACTGGGGCACGATCCTGCGTCCCCTGCATCGGCAGGCGGACTCTCAACCACTGCGCCACTAGGGAAGCCCTCATATAGACTTTTATGATTTCTTCCTGAAGTGTTTAAGAGAAACCACCAGTAAAGGCATCTGGACTTGATGTTTTCTTTCAGGAAAATTTACTGTTCATTAATTTCATTTTCTTTATAAATATAAGTCTTTTCACATTATTTATTCTTTTTTTTTTTTTTTTTTGCGATACGCGGGCCTCTCACTGTTGTGGCCTCTCCCATTGCGGAGCACAGGCTCCGGACACACAGGCTCAGCAGCCATGGCTCACAGGCCCAGTCGCTCCGTGGCATGTGGGATCTTCCTGGACCGGGGCATGAACCCATGTACCTTGCATTGGCAAGTGGACTCTCAACCACTGTGCCACCAGGGAAGCCCCACATTATTTATTCTTGAGTAAGCCTTGGTTGTTTGTATCTTTTAAATAATTTTTAAATTTCATCTATGTTGTATAATATGTTAAGATAAAATTTTAATAACATCCCACTCATTATCTTTCTAATGTCACTATTCTATACAGCAATATCTCATTTTTCATTCCTGTTATTAGTAACTTATGTCTTTATTTTTCTTTACCACTCTGTTCAGAGGTCTATCAATTTTAGTGACCATTCCAATAACCCTTACGTAGCATCAGTGGTTTTCTCTATTTTCTGTTTTTCTATTCCATTGATTTCTGTTCACATTTTTGTTAGAGTCAGGAAGTGCAGAGTCCCATACAGGATAAATCCAAGGAGAAACATGCAAAGACACATATTAATCAAACTATTAAAAATTAAATACAAGAAAAAATATTAAAAGCAGCAAGGGAAAGACATATATAACACACAAGGGAATCCCCATAAGGTTAACAGCTGATCTTTCAGCAGAAACTCTGCCAGAAGGAAGTGGCAGGACACATTTAAAGTGATGAAAGGGAAAAAACTACAACCAAGATTACTCTACCCAGCAAGGATCTCATTCAGACTTGACGGAGAAATTAAAACCTTAACAGACAAGCAAAAGCAAAGAGAATTCAGCATCACCAAACCAGCTTTACAACAAATGCTAAAGGAACTTCTCTAGGCAGGAAACACAAGAGAAGGAAAAGACCTGCAATAACAAACTTAAAACAATTAAGAAAATGGTAATAGGAATATACATATTGGTAATTACCTTAAATGTAAATGGATTAAATGCTCCAACCAAAGGACACAGACTGGATGAATGGATATAAAAACAGGACTCGTATACATGCTGTCTACAAGAGACCCACTTCAGACCTAGGGACACATACAGAATGAAAGTGTGGGATGGAAAAAGATATTCCATACAAATGGAAATCAAAAGAAAGCTGGAGTAGCAATTCTCATATCAGACAAAATACACTTTAAAATAAAGACTGTTACAAGAGACAAAGAAGGACACTACATAATGATAAAGGGATCGATCCAAGAAGAAAATATAACAATTGTAAATATTTATGCACCCAACATAGGAGCACCTCAATAGATAAAGCAAATGATAACAGCCATAAAAGGGGAAATCTACAGTAACACAATCATAGTATGGGACTTTAACACCCCACTTTCACCAATGGACAGATCATCCAAAATGAAAATAAAAAAGGAAACACAAGCTTTAAATGATACATTAAACAATATGGACTTAATTGATATTTATAGGACATTCCATCCAAAAACAACAGAATACACTTTCTTCTCAAGTGCTCATGGAACATTCTCCAGGATAGATCATATCTTGGGTCACATATCAAGCCTTGGTAAATTTAAGAAAATTGAAATTGTATCAAGTATCTTTTCCGACCACAACGCTATGAGACTAGATATCAATTACCAGAAAAACAATGTGTAAAAAATATAAACACAGGGAGGCTAAACAATACGCTACTTAATAACCAAGAGATCACTGAGGAAATCCAAGAGAAAATCCAAAAATACCTAAGAACAAATGACAGTGGAAATACGACGACCCAAAATCTATGGGATGCAACAAAAGAAGTTCTAAGAGGGAAGTTTATAGCAATACAATCCTGTTTCAAGACACAAGAAACATCTCAAATAAACAACCTAAACTTGCACCTAAAGCAATTAGAGAAAGAAGAACAAAAAAAACCCAAAGTTACCTGAACGAAAGAAATCCTAAAGATCAGATCAGAAATGAATGAAAAAGAAATGAAGGAAACAATAGCAAAGGTCAATAAAACTAAAAGCTGGTTCTTTGAGAAGATAAACAAAATTAATAAACCATTAGCCAGACTCATCAAGAAAAAAAGGGAGAAGACTCAAATCAATAGAATTGATTGAACTGCAGAAATACAAAGGATCATAAGAGATTACTACAATCAAATACATGCCAATAAAATATACAAATTCTTAGAAAAGCACAACCTTCCGAGACAGAACCAGGAAGAAATAGAAAATATATACAGACCAATCACAAGCACTGAAATTGAAACTGTGATTAAAAGTCTTCAAAGAAACAAAAGCCCAGGAGCAGATTGCTTCACAGGCGAATTCTATCAAACATTTAGGGAAGGGCTAACACCTATCCTTCTCAAACTCTTCCCAAATATAGCAGCAGGAGGAACACTCCTAAACTCATTCTATGACGGCACCATCATCCTGATACCAAAACCAGAAAAAGATATCACAAAGAAAGAAAACTACAGGCCGATATCACTGATGAACATAGATACAAAAATCCTCAACAAAATACTAGCAAACACAATCCAGCAGCACACTAAAAGGATCATACACCATTATCAAGTGGGGTTTATTCCAGGAATGCAAGGATCCTTCAATATACGCAAATCAATCAATGTGATACACCATATTAACAAACTGAAGGAGAAAAACTATATGATCATCTCAATAGATGCAGAAAAAGCTTTTGACAAAATTCAATACCCATTTATGATAAAAACCTTCCAGAAAGCAGGCATAGAGGGAATTCACCTCAACATAATAACGGCCATATATGACAAACCCACAATCAACATTGTTCTCAATAATGAAAAACTGAAACCATTTCCAGTAAGATCAGGAACAAGACAGGGTTGCCCATTCTCATCACTATTATTCAACACAGTCTTGGAAGTTTTAGCCACTGCAATCAGAGAAGAAAAAGAAATAAAAGGAATCCAAATCGTAAAAGAAGAAATAAAGCTCTCACTGTTTGTAGATGACGTGATACTATACATAGAGAATCCTAAAGATGCAGAAAACTACTAGAGCTAATCAATGAATTTGGTAAAGTAGCAGGATACAAAGTTAATGCACAGAAATCTCTTCCATTCCTATACAGTAATGATGAAGAATCTGAAAGATAAATTATGGAAACACTCTCATTTACCGTGGCAACAAAAAGAATAAAATACCTAGGAATAAATCTACCTAAGGAGACAAAAGACCTGCATGCAGAAAACTATAAGACACTGATGAAAGAAATTAAAGATGATACAAATAGATGGAGAGATATACCATGTTCTTGGATTGGAAGAATCAACATTGTGAAAATGAGTCTACTACCCAAAGGAATCTACAGATTCAATGCCATCTCTATCAAAGTACCAATGGCATTTTTCACAGAACTAGAACAAAAATTTTTCACAATTTGTATGGAAACACAAAAGACCCCAAATAGCCAAAGCAATCTTGAGAAAGAAAAACTGAGCTGGAGGAATCAGGCTCCCTGACCTCAGACTATATTACAAAGCTACAGTAATCAAGACATTATGGTACTGGCACAAAAACAGAAATATAGATCAAGGAACAGGATAGAAAGCACAGAGATAAACCCATGCACATATGGTCACCTTATTTTTGATAAAGGAGGCAAGAATATACATTGGAGAAAAGACAGCCTCTTCAATAGTGGTGCTGGGAAAACTGGACAGCTACATGTAAAAGAATGAAATTAGCACACTCCCTAACACCATACACAAAAATAAACTCCAAATGGATTAAAGACCTAAATGTAAGGCCAGACACTATAAAACTCTTTAAGTTTTAGGCAGAACACTCTGTGACATAAATCTCAGTAAGATCCTTTATGACTCACCTCCTAGAGAAGTGGAAATAAAAACAAAAATGAACAAATGGGACCTAATGAAACTTAAAAGCTTTTGCACAACAAAGGAAACCATAAACAAGACGAAAGGACCACTCTCAGAATGGGAGAAAATATTTGCAAGTGAAGCAGCTGACAAAGGATAATCTCCAAAATATACAAGCAGCTCATGTAGCTCAATATCAAAAAACAAGCCACCCAATCCAAGAATGGGCAGAAGACCTAAAAAGACATTTCTCCAAAGAAGATATAGAGAATGCCAACAAACACATAAAGGATGCCCAACATCACTAAATCATTAGAGAAATGCAAATCAAAAGTACAATGAGGTATCACCTCACACCAGTTAGAATGGCCATCATCAAAAAATCTACAAACAAAAAATGCTGGACAGGGTGTGGAGAAAAGGGAACCCTCTTGCACTGTTGGTGGGAATGTAAATTGATACAACCACTATGGAGAACAGTATGGACGTTCCTTAAAAAACTAAAAATAGAACTACCATATGACCCAGCAATCCCACTACTGAGCATATACCCTGAGAAAACCATAATTCAAATAAAGTTATGTAGCACAGTGTTCATTGCAGGTCTATTTACAATAGCCAGGCATGGAAGCAACCTAAATGTCCAACAACAGATGAATGGGTAAAGAAGATGTGGCACATATATACAATGGAATATTACTCAGCCATAAAAAGAAACGAAATTGAGTTATTTGTAGTGAGGTGGATGGACCTAGAGTCTGTCATACAGAGTGAAGTCAGAAAAACAAATAGCACATGCTAGCACATATATATGGAATCTAAAAAAAAAATTTTTAAAAAGGTCTTGAAGAGCCTAGGGGCATGACAGGAGTAAAGAGGCAGACGTAGAGAATGGACTTGAGGACACAGGGCGGGGGAAGGGTAAACTGGGATGAAGTGAAATAGTGGCATGGACATATATACACTACCAAATTTAAAATAGATAGGTATTGGGAAGCAGCCGCATAGCACAGGGAGATCAGCTCAGTGCTTTGTGACCACCTAGAGGGGTGGGATAGGGAGGGTTGGAGGGAGAAGCAAGAGGGAAGAGATATGGGGATATATGTATATGTATAACTGATTCACTTTGTTATAAAGCAGAAACTAACACACCATTGTAATGCAATTATACTCCAATAAAGATGTTTAAAAAAAAAAGGAATTACTCTGCATATGTAAAGAGTTGCCATTTTCTGGGCTTCCCTGGTGGCGCAGTGGTTGAGAGTCCACCTACCGATGCAGGGGACGCGGGTTCGTGCCCCGGTGCGGGAAGATCCCACGTGCTGCGGAGCGGCTGGGCCCGTGAGTCACTGCCGCTGAGCCTGCGCGTCGGGAACCTGTGCTCCGCAGTGGGAGAAGCCACAACAGTGAGAGGCCCGCATACTGCAAAAAAAAAAAAAAAAAAAAAAAAAAAAAAGAGTTGCCATTTTCTTTAGCACTCTGCCCCCCAACTTTTCACTACCTCTTCCTCCTTGAACTCTGGTCTCTGTCTTCTCAAATTCACATGACTGACACTATTTTTGTGTTCTCTCCCTTCTCTAGAGCCTGGTAACCACCTTCAGCTAATAATCTAAAGGTGATCATTTATTTCTCTTTTATCTGAAATTACAGTCCTGTGCTTCCTGTTTTCCAGTTTCTGAAAAAAATGTGGTTTCACATATTTTTCTATTTTTCCTGTTGTTTAAAGTAGAATGGAAATTATCACTGCAGTTAATTTATACATAAAAGTAGAAGCTCAATAATCCTGTCTTTTAAAACAAGCAATAAACTTACAACCTATTTGATAAATTCTCATTTGTATCTAGAAGAACTTGAGTTCTCTCTTTTGGAAATTAGTGTAAGTAAAAATAAAATTATTTCAGTGTATTATTGGCTTTTAAGTATGGCCACAGGTGACTAAGTGGTACTAGTCAATCTTTAATCCAAATTTCCAAAACAGGGACAGTAAATTGATGGCATGTATCTGAGATAAAAAAATATTGCCAGTATATTGTTGAACAAATCGTCAGAAACAGAAATTTAGTAAGAGGAATAAAATGATGTTCTATTTCTTGTTTTCCTGATCTGCATAAATTTTGAGTACAAGATTGTTCCGTTTCTCTTCAAATCAAGAATGGTAATTTAATACCCGGCTCTTATGTTCCTTGTATAATAAGGCTTCTTATAAATCAAATGACACATGTATGGAATGAAGTGATTTCTCATGGTAGTTCTGTATGTCTTAATTATAACAACTTGTTTCTCCATTTGTCACTGACAAGATTCTTTTATTAAAAGGATTAAAATGTTCCCATTGTCTGGGAAGTTTTAATACATATGGTCTCAAGGTAGCATACATTCTCCATAAATCTAGAAGTCCGTTTTGTCACTGCTCTTTTCCCCCCCTTTTAGAATGTATGATTCATGTGTACTGGATGCACTCATTTCAGTTGAGACTTAAAAGCATTAGACTTACCTGAACATTTAGAATTAACAATCAGATAGCTATGCATACGACATATATAAAGACATTCTCAGAGCGGCATTTCTATACATATAAGAATACACTCTAGTCAGTAATTAAACTTGCCAAGGCACAAGATACAGATATGCTGATCTAGGAGTAAATCCAAAACGGCTCGTGTGATTAACTCTAGCCATCCTCCCTCCAAATCTTGCAAGCACTGCCCTTGGCTCCTTCCCTTTTGAAACATTTCATGGTTCCTCTGGTGTTATTTCTCCCTTGCTAAAGCACATTAATAAAACTCTCTCCAGAACCTGACCATAATGGCACCTTAATATCAGACTTCCAGCCTCCAAACTATGAGACAATAAATTTCTGTTAAGTCACTCAGCTCACGGTATTTTGTTATGGAAGACTGAGCTTACTACAACAATGTTTATGATACAATTTAAGTGAAAAGAGCTGTTTATAAGCCTATCTAAATAGCATGATCACAATTTTATTTTTAATATATTTATATGTATACATGATTTTATATAAATGTATCTACATGAAAAATAGGTAGTAAGATTATGTGTGTGGTCTTTATTTTGTGTTTTTACTTTCACTATTGTCCTATTGTCTGCAATGTAGAAAACTCTACAAACATTTTGAGATTAAACTTTATCACGTACTCCATCAACTGTCTTCCCCATGCTGTGTGCTCTTTCTCATGTATAAATAATAAGCAAAGCAAGACTTAGGGCTTACTATGGGCTTTTGCTTCCCTGTTACCACCCAGGCATTCTCAAATCCATCCCACTCTTTCCATTCCCAATACGACTTCCTCTGTCTGGACCTCAATTTCTTTTTCTTTTATCAATGATTGGCCTCCTTACTTGTGTCTTACATCACCCAAATTTGTTCGCCACAATGCAGCCAAACTGAATTACTTCTCTAAAACATAAATCTTGGCTGTTTTCTTATCTTCCTTAAATTTCTTTTAAAGGCTTCCCACTTATACACAAAATAAAAATAAAAATTTTAGTTAGCATGGTTTACATACTGCAGTCAAACAAATTCCTGAGGAGGAATGAGTTTGTGGCTTTTCTAGCTCTAGCTTGTTGTGACTTCTCCATTGGGATGCCAGCAAATTGCATTCCTGTGACTTAGGAAAGAAGACATGGATATGGTTAAGTGCCACCTGAGGCAATGAACTCATTGCAGAGTATGTTTTGGCACAATCATGATTTTTTTTTTCCTCTTGAGAGAGGTAGGCCAAGGAAATTAGGTGTTTAATGACTGATTATCTGTATAGGATAATCTGTGTAGGATTATATATTATTAATTAATATCATTATGCTCTGGGGCTCTTTAGAAAATCTAGCTTAAAAGCATGAATATAATAAACAAAAGATGGGTATTTCAAGAAATAAGGTAATATCATTTTTCTAAAATTTCAAAAAGTTTATCTAAGTGTTTTATTAAAAAATTACGTATTGAGCACTTCCTATTTACCAGGGACTCTGGTCTTTGGGACGAGAACATTAGTCAGAAAAATGAGACAGACATTGTATTGATAATATGTATAGCTTTAAATAATTAATATCACTGTGTACAATACACTGCTGTATGATAATATCAAGTTTAGCAAATCCAAATTATCTCAAGTTGCTGAGTTAGGAAAAAAACTTTCTGCATACCATTTATTATATCTGCCTACCTGGTCTAGGAATAAGCATTTTGCAACATACTGTTCAGGTTGCAAATGCTCCTGATATCAGAGTGCAGTAGGGGAAATAATTGCTTCACCAATGATAATTGAAAAGATAGCACACAAGTAAACCTTAAAGGTGAGGGGTTATACCTTGTAATTTTTTATTCATTACACTTTAGCTATTTTCTAAGGAGGGAGGCTTTTGCCAGCTACAGAGACCTTAGACATTAACTAGACTCTGAGATTCCTGGAGGAGGGTAAGCCCTGAGAAAGAGGAGATAAACATATAAAGATGGAAACAGTAATTTCACAAAATCATCTTTGTCAACAGGTTTTACTTCCTAGTTGCTGAGTGGCACCACAGGTCACATAGCCATACATAAGCTTCATTTTTTAGGAATTTAAAAGCAGTTTAAAAAATACACTACCCTTTTTATTATTTCAGGATCATATTAATATAAAGTGAAACTTTGTCTCAATATTGGCTAATTTTTATATTTAAATGTTAATGCAGTTGCAAAAGACTTTTGACTCATACCAACAAAAGCTTGAAATTATTCATTTTGAGATTAAACATGTAAAAGTTCCTTAAAGATATATTTTTTAAGGATAAACTTTTTAAGACAAAATTTCATTGTTAATATATTTTAATTATTTAATGTCTTTTTTATTTTTAATTAAATTCAACCTATACGCACTACAACTTGCACTTTGTTTATCAATAACAAAGGCAGTAAATAAATACAGGGTAAGATATCAACAGATAAACATTCTTAATGGAAAATCATCCATATAATTCGTTGTCTTTTCCCTTCAAAAGAAGTGTTACAAGTGGAAAAGGAAAGGACAGACAGATGAAACTATTTAAACAAAGAAAAACCATTAACCTGGGCTACAGGTGCATATTCCAAGGGAGTAAGTAAAATAAACCCTGCTACAAATGCATGATATTCCTTTTCATTACCCTTCCATAACTTTTCTGCTTGACCTGATTACAGAAAGGGAATTATAATTTAGTGTTGCCAGCATTCATTACTAGTGATATGAGAAGAAAAAAAAAAGAAAAATATTTAGTTGCATCAATTAGTGATAACTAACATTTAAAGAGTGCTCTGAAATTCACAAAGCACTTTTTATACACATTGTTTCTTTAATTATCAAATTAACCTTTAATTAATGATCTTCTCAAAAAAGCTTTTCCAATTGATCACCCACCCACTGTTCTCTCCTTGTGGTATTATGAAAGTAACACTTAAAAAAGAGAGAGTCTATTGTAACTATTATAAGCCAGTGAAGCTAGAAGACGAATTAAAATGTAATAAGTATATGAAAATGAAACCACTGAAATCTAATACATAAGAAAGGCATTATTTCTTTGGCATTGACTTAGGATATACCTTTTCATATATACAATAAAAGGAAGAAATCATTTTTAAAAACGTATAATGTTAGTCACAACTATATAAATAAAAAGGAACTTTATACCATTTAATACCGCAAACAGAATTGAAGGCAAACAATAAACTAAGACAGAATACATGCAACATATATAAAAAGAGTTACAATTTGTAATACTATATTTTATCTGTATTATGTTTTAATTTATACCTGATTTTGTCCTCAAAATGGGGTGTGGTGGACTTAATATACAAGTAACTTCAACATAAAACAAAACTAATGATCCAGGGGGGAAATATGTTGGACGTGAATCAGAAATATAAAGAAAATAATAGAAATGGCTGATAATATACAAAAAACTGTTCAATCATAGCAATAATTAAACATGCAAATAAATAATAATATACAGATTTCTCCTATCATCATGAAAAATTCTCATTACAGCATTATTTTTTAATAGCAATATATGGGATAAATCAAAATGCCCTTACAAGGACACTGTTAGTTTAAAATGATGAAATAAATCAGGATTTGAAATGTTTTATAACTTATGATATTGATGTGAGAAAGTTAAGTGAACATAGCATTAAATAAAATGTAAATAGCACATTTTATGTATGTTCATATATATATATGTAGAGACTTTAATATGTAGTATCTCAGATGAATACATATATATCAAATACTGGAAAGGAATCAAATCATAAATGTTTGTATTAAACCGAAGACTTTGCTTGGAGAATCCAGACATGCTTACTATGAAAATATTCATTGTAAAGTAAGTTTTGGACAGCTTCTATAACTACAGAGGAAAATAAAATTTATTAATTTTAATTTCAAAAGTATAAAAATACTTTTTAATGAGAATTCTGATTAAGATAACCCTTTTGAAACTTTTATCTTTTATTTGATGTTAAATAAACAAGATTGGAACAGAAATGCCACAATGTTAACAATTATCTTTTCAAAACACAGAGCAGAACCTTAAATCTAAGAGCAGCTTTTTCTCATGCTATATGTTAATTTTCAAATAGGGAAGACAGAGAAAATGCTAAGTAGGTGTCTCACTGGGAAACTGACAAGATAAATAGAAGAACAGATCAGAGCATTTAATTTACACATCTGCAGCTGCTTTAAATGCTATTTGACAGGTCTTGCATTTAAATCTGTTGGGAAAAACTGATTATCCAAAAGAACACACACACACACACATGTGTGTATATATATATATTTCTGTTAAACAGAATAGCTATAGGGTACTTGTGGTTTACAGCAAAGATGTTTAAATCCTCCATGTTACTATTTTACCTTCAAAGATATTCTTAGAAAACTATATTTATTTCCCGTACCAAGCTCCAACAGCAAAATGCTGCCACAATTCAGACTGCATATTTTAAATGTAATTCCACAAATAAACCCAAAATGAGCCTTTCACAAAAAGTTTTTTCTTGGCTGTAGCACTAAATCCACTGAGCTAAAGTCTTTTCTCAAACACAATTTATATCCACACTGATTATTCAGAAACGGATTACCTAGTTTATGGGTTTTCTAGGTGTTTGACTTCTTTCCTCTTTCAGCTTTTCTTGCCTTTCAGGTTGCTCAATAGCTATGCTACTAACCTTAGAATGCAGCTCAAACCGAGCATAAATTCTGAGGTTCAAATAGACCTTATTGAAAATGTTAACTAGGTCACATATTAGATGTGAAACCTTCAACAAATAAGTTTGAAAAGCACAGTGTCTAGGAAATAAAAATAGTGACTATTGATTACTTATTATGTACTGGTCACTCCTCTAAACTACCTTAACTCCTTTAGTCTTCACAATTAATAATAAAAGATGAGGACAATGAAACAGAGAGGTCAATACATTGCCAAAAGTCAAGGGTTGTAGGTGTTAGTTGTACTTCAAAGTTAGGAAGTTTGAGTGAGAACATGATCTCTTTACCACTCAATCCCTTTAATAAACATTTGCATTGCTGAATTAGATAGTCATGACAGCTACCTCACTTTTTATTTTTATTTTTTTACAATTTAAGAAGATACTGTTTTATTAGTTACATTTTGCTGATTCTTTCCTTTAAAAATTGGGCTATGGTCCTAGAAAAATAAATGGATAGACATCTACCCAAACAAGATATATAAATGGCCAATAAGCATGTGAAAAGATGCTCAACATCATTAGTCATTAGTGAAGTGAAGATCAAAACCACAGGGAGATATCACTTCATACCTATTATGCTAGTTATTATAAAACAATAAACAAACAAATAGAAAATAGTAAGTGTTGGCAAGGATGTAGAGAAATAAGAACACTTGTGCATTGCTGGTAGGAATGCAAAGTGATACAGCTGCCACAGAATACAGTTTGGCAGTTCTTCAAGAAGTTAAAAATAGAATTACCATATAATCCAGCAACTCCACTTCTGGATATATATACAGAAAAGAATTGAAAGGAGGAACTCAAACAGATGCTTCTATATTAATGACCACAGCAACATTATTTACAATAGACAAAAGGTGGTAACAACTCAAACATCCCTCAACAGATGAATGTATAATTAAAATGTGGTATGTACATATAATGGGATATTATTTAGCCATAAAAACAAATTCTGATTTGTGTTACTGAGGCAGGAAAGACAGGGCTGGGTCCAAGGACAGTCTCCTCATGTATAGGCATTAGGCAGAAGGCAAAGGCACCTCCTTGTTTTGCACTTAACGAGGCCATGATGCATGTAGGAATGGCATCTAAACAGAAACTTTGTAACAGCTGAGCAAGAAATTGACCATGAAAACTCTGGAGTGCACAGCATATAAAAATGCACAGGTTGCTGATGACGCTTTACGACCTTCCAAGTGTGGCCCTCGACTAGTAACGGAAAATTTAAGGGAAAACAGCTCTTAGAGCTCATGTACAGTGGCTTCAGGAGACAAATGCACAGGACCAGAAGTTGATGCAACCTGGTGCAATCCAGGCCATACCTCAACCCAACCCCCAATGAATATTCTGCCCCTAATCAAAAAGACCCCTACCCATTCAAAGGGCTAAAAATAAGATAAAAAGTGGGGATCAACAACCCTGCAGGGGGCGCTCCTCACTCCCTCCTACACTCTTCTCCTATGGAGTGTGTAACTTTCGTTTCTGCCCTAAATAAACGGCTTCTTTGTTCTCTATGTTCCTCAGCCTCAGTGTGCGTGTGTGTGTCTTTATTTTTCCTTGGTGCCTTTTGGATAAGTTGAACAAGAGCCTGGACTTTTGATAAAGCTCTTCCAGTATTACTACAATATGAACGAACCTTGAAAACATTATGCTAACTAAAATAAACCAGACACAGAAGGACAAATACTGTATGGTTCCACTTACATGAGCTGCCAAGAATAGCGAATTCATAGACGTAGCACAGTAGATATTATCAGGGACTGGTCGGGGGGGATGGGAATCACTATTTAATGGTTACAGAACTTCTGTCTGATGATGAAAGAGTTCTGGAAATGGATAGTGGTGATGATTGCAAAACACTGAGAATGTAGTAATGGTAATAAATTCTACACTTAGAAATACTTAAAATGGTAATTTTTGTGTTATGTATATGTTACTACAAAATAATTGCTCCCCCAAAGCCACCTTATGAATTCCATTCTACAAAACAGATCTAAAAACACCACCTCTCCCTGTTTCATCATTTGCCACCTTACTCCAAGCCACTATCATCTTTAATACAAAATTTTGCAATTGTCCCAAATTGATTTTTCTATTCCTATCCTTGTCCACTTCATTCTATTCTCCATACAATATCTAGCACCAGCCTTTTAAAATGTACGACAGATCATGTTACTCTTCTGCTTGAAACCTTCCAGTGACTGTCTATTTTATATGGTTCTTTACATAGTTTTTAAGAACATACATGATCTGATTTCCCCATTAACTTTTTGATCTCACCAAGGTCAAATCAAAGTAAGAATGATGGAAATGGTCTGCCCTGGGGAGAGGTTAAGTTTTACCACTGACATTGCATATAATCGCCAGATACATGGTGACAACTGAAAGCAAAATTACTTTTAGTCAGTTTTATATAACTTTATTACATTTATATAACTTTATTACAAGTTATAAATTTTCTGCAGAAAATACACCCATTCTGCCTTCATCCAGGATTGGGCAGCTGCCACAGACTCCTTGCTATCCCATTGACTCCTAGCACTTTTACTTTCTTCACTCCACTCTCACCAATTTGATCTCCTAACCTGTGGAATCAATTGACTAAGCAAGTGTATGACTCAGGGCCTTTGCATTTCCTGTTCTCTCAGGTTGGAACACCAGTTATCTGAGAGGCCACCTCCATTATCTACAACAGACATTATCTCATACATTACTTTCTCTATGTGGTCTTCCCTGACTACTCTTCTGCAAAGTACACTGTCACCATCATACCCTAAATTCTTTCCATCTTCATTTCTTACCAGTTTTTACCATCTAACATATATATTCCAGTTATTTACTGTGCTTATTTCTTGTCTCTTCCACAGGAATAAATGCTTCCTGAGTGCAAGGATTTTTCACCTGATTGTTCAATGTTATAAATCCAGCAAAGAGAGCACAACCTGGCTCACACCGAACATTTAATAAATTCTTGTTCAATGAATGAGTGAAGGAAGGAAGGAAGGAAACAAGTCATTGGTGCTTAACTATATAACAAGTCATTGGTGCTTAACCATTAGATCCAAATACCACTATCTGCCTATCCAGAACACATACGAAAATGTTTATCACTAATAATTTAAACAAAATAAAGTTAAATGATAAGCATCCATTTTATCAATTATCAAATTCAGAAACATATATAATTGCAAATGGGTTAGCAAAGGAAAGTGAAACAGGTCTCTTTATACTACTTGAGACAATGCTAAATGGTATATTTTTTGAGGGCAAATTGGATAAACATAAAAACAGTTTTAAGATGGCCAAAATTCTCACTCAATACTTAATAATACTTCTTTTAAAATTTAAAGGAGGGCTTCCCTGGCGGCCCAGTGTTTGAGGGTCCGCCTGCCGATGCAGGGGACATGGGTTCGTGCCCCGGTCCGGGAAGATCCCACATGCCGCGGAGCAGCTAGGCCCGTGAGCCATGGCCGCTGAGCCTGCACGTCCGGAGCCTGTGCTCCGCAACGGGAGAGGCCACAACAGTGAGAGGCCCGCGTACCGCAAAAAAAAAAAAAAAAAAAAAAATTAAAGGAAATACCCATGAATGCTATATTTATTTTTAATATGTTCATATGTTCATATATATATATATATATATATATTTGGGTGTGTATATATGTACCTGTGAGCCATGAAGATACTTCCTTCCCAAGAGACCCTTCAGAGGTACTCTATTCATCTTTTAGTATATTTCTGTGAATGGAGGCCACCATTAGTTCCTATGAAAAATAGATGCTGTGTTCAAGAGTAATTTGATTACCTACAAAGGAATCTATGGCTGACTAAATTAGACCTCTGAGGAAGGAACTATTTGGTTTAGTTGCAAAACAGGAACGTATGAATGATGACATCAAAGGGAAGTTGGACATTTGGAATATTGTAGTATAAATTTGCCTACTGCAATATTCTAGCCACCTACCAAGACCTGATTTACAAATATGTTTGAATCTGTCAAACTGTTTGAGAGGTTCATATCATGTTGGCATATTTCCACACATTATTAGGGTATGCACATCTTTTAGTCACTTGGTAGTGTTTTCTAAAACACTGCTTTTGCTTATCTGGGAAGCAGGAAGTAAACCTGTAAAATAAGTTATTTATAGATTCAAATAATATATGTGAATGAGCTTTGGGACTACTAGAATGCTTATGTGAAAATGAAAATCATCGTTCTAGAAGAAACAGTAAAAATATTCCAAGTGTCATCTAGATAAGTATTAAGTAAAATAGGCATAAAATATGTATTAATTCCAGTGAAAGATTTCCTTCCAATTAAATACTCTCTGCTAAAAGGTATCTGACAACAGTAGAGGTCCCTGATCTATGAAATCATCCAACACACTAAATCTGAGCCTAACTAAGTAAAGCACCATGCAGGAGAAGAAGAATATTCTATAAATTAGTGAAAAAGCATTCTGATTCATACTGTATCTATAATTATCACTATATAGTAGCATTAATTCATAATTATAAATGGTGCCCACATACTATTATAAAGCTCAAGGAATGTGATCAGCCTCCTTCAGCCTTCAACTAATTTTTAGATAGCCTTTTTGTGGCTTCAAGAAAATTGACAATACTGACATGCCATTAAGTTTGACCTAATTTTGCAAAATTTCACTTAGAAGCAAATGGTGAACTCAAGTTGAATGAGTGAATTGATGAATGAATTAATTCATTAATAATCCAATAACACTTATCCTACCTATTTTGGCTGTTAGAACAGAAATATCATAGATTGGGTGGCTTATAAACAAAGAAATTTATTTCTCACAGTTTTGCAGGGTGGAAGTCCAATATCAAGGCACCCACATGGCTGCGTGAGGGACTGCTTCTGGGTTGCACACTTCTCATTGTACCCTCAAGTGACAGAAGGGCAAACTGACTCTCTGGGATCTCTTTTATAAGGGCACTAATCCCAATCACCAGAACTTTGCTCTCATGACCTAATCATCCCCAAAGGTCCCACCTACTAATACTATCATCTTTGGGGATTAGGATTTCAACATATGAATTTTAAGGAAAAATATTCAGACCCTAGCAATACTTAAAAAACAAACATTTTTTTAAACAAAGAACTTTTCTTTTGTCCTGTAACATATAATGTCACCAGCCTATTAAAGACTCATCCTCTTTTTCTTTTGAAGAAATGGAGGCTTGGAAATGCATCTCAAAAATATCTCCCAGATATTTAAAGTATTTTATTGTCATTGTCCTTTTAAATTATTATGACTATTATATTTCATCATCTATCCCTACATTACTGACTTCACCATTAACATAATACATAATCTTTTAAGTTGTTTAAAACTATTTCTAGTCTAAAACATCATCTTGCTAGGAAATTATGGCATTGTCTCTCAAATTCTTAGCAAACTATTTGAAAATAAGAAACAAATTAGTAACTCCAAAAGGGAAGTCTGAAAACCGACATAATGCCTGAATATGAGTGGTATTTTCAGTAACTACAGGACAATGGTTTTGAAGTCAGAATTCTCAGTGATGAACACAGGTTTTACCACCATAAAAGTTTGCTAGACTGAAAAGAAAATGGGTGCCTCTTTATCTTTCTGCCTCTACCTGTATCTAGTTCAGGCACTCAGAGTCTGTACCAAAGAGATAACTGGACAGTCAACCATCGATTTCTCAACCATTGATTCCTCTAGTGCTAGAGCTTTGTCCCTATATCCTAACAAATACCTCTATTTCTACATTAATTTACTGCCTGAAGTTCTTAGGAAACAACTGCACAGAAAGTGAATGAAAGAACCAAAGGGAGCAAGGTGGATCCTAAGTTGCTCATGCACAGTGACGTGTAGTTCTAACAAGTATATCATTTAGGTAGGGTTGAAATTAGGAACACATCTCTGGTTGAATGCAGCTTAAAAGTTTTCAAGTGTTAGTCACACTTTCTACAAAAACTATTTATTAGTTTTAATAATTACTTTTAAGTCATACATACTTTCCAGTAAGACATGTTCCAAGGTGCTGGTTCCCAAGAGAAAAACTTTATAACTCCACTACATTCCCTTCTCTTAGCACAATGAGTAAAGGTGTGGTTAATCACCTATCTACTTCTTCCTAGTACTTGACACGTTCAAAAATTAATTGTTTGTACTTTGAAAATGGTATGTCCCACATCCAGTGTGGTGTTTGGCATTTTTATAGTAGTGGCAAAAAAGTATGAGCATTTACAGCCAGTAGCAAATTTTTTTAATGGGGTAACAGTAAGGAAGGTGGACCATGAGACATGGGGTGGGTATGTGTGCTGGAGCCAAGAAAAAACAGTTACAATTCTCAGCAAGACAAAATGAGAGATTAGGTTTCCTCATGAGAAAGATAAAGAAGAACTGAAAAGGAGAGAAAAGAGAAGCATGAAAATATCCAGAGAATTCCAGGCTACAGAAGTTTAAGTAGGTATTAAAAGTCCTCAGTGGCCAAAGGCTCTTTACGAAACAGGGTTGCTAATATTCAATTTGAAGGTGTTTATATTGCTCTGATATCACATTCCCCTTCCCATCTTTTCCCAAATCTTCAATAACATCTAACAAACAATTGCATTTCTTGGGTTAAAGTGGTGTGTGTGTTTATGTGCGTGTTGTGGGGGGGGACGGGTGGTGTTATGTTTTATTTTTCCTCAGAAGCAAGGGCTTGGCTCATTTTCAAGTCTACGTTGACATTATGTAGGTCAGATGTTGCACATATAGAATGGCAAGAAAGCATATCAACCAAGGAAGTAAGTGAACCATGAGAATATGAATCATTTTTACCGTCTTCCAAGACACTTCAAAATACTTGGGGACAATTCTGGAATTCCAGAGCATGAAAATTTCCATTTTAGCCAATCATATCTAGACCTCAAGTGGGAAGAAGAATCTAAGACCCATGTAGCACGTGAGTTACAATGAATAAATTGATAAATATTTATAGCACTGAGGAGACCAGTGAAATCAATAGACCATTCCCTCATTTACATATAGGAAGGAAAAGCAAAAAGAGGTGAAGTGATCTGATTAACTACATCAGCAAGAAGGTGGCAACATCAAAAGTATAACCCAAGATCTCTGCTTCATAGCATTCAACAATACCAGAGCTCTTTGTAATATTCTAAGACTCTATGACTCAAATCTCTCTGCTGTAATAAGGCTATATACTCTGAATTTAGATAAGGAACATTCTTTAGATAAGGAAGATTCCTTCAGGTTTCCTATCTGAATGCATTTCAATGTATAAATGGATTTGAATGTAAGGTCACACTTCAAAAATCATGCTCAGAGTACAGTGTTTTTTCTATCCATTTATCCTGGTTTATACGATACATGCTTAACTAGCATATTACCTTGGATAGAAATGTTCTTCCCTGGGTCTCTTAATATTAGTAGATATTTTTGAGCTATACTGTTAAATAAAACATATAAAACCAAAACAGCTTTTCTAATCTATTGCTTCCTAAGTTTTAACTTAATGCCTTCCTTAGGCAGGAAAGTTGTAAGTAGCTGAAAAAAGGGAACTACAGTATAAGTGCTATTACTGGAAATGCTGAAATACATATAGAACTGTGTTTGATTCTTTCAGAATTACTCATTTTATATTGTCTGCTTCCATTCTTTTTCCAAGCATTAGAATCAGGGATGCTAAGAATAGCAGTTACAGCATTCTCCATGAGTAAAAATGGACTGGGTTTCTATAAATAATGTATTTTAAATTAACTAGCTGCAACATCCCTGACATGCAAAATCCTTCCTGGATCTGAGTTTCACAGATATAAAATGTGTATACAAAATATACTCACCACCATGCATTACTACTACAGACCTTTATTCTTTTGCAATTGATTGTTACCCAGCTTATACTAAGAAATTGTTCAGCTGTGGAATTTGAAGTGTGTTCATATTTATGTTTTCAAACCTCATAAATATTACAGAATATTAATAATTGTTCCCTGGAGAAAAAAATATGGTGCCTATTTCTGAAATTATTATACAATCCATTTGAACATTTTTGAAGCACTGGAAAAGTGAAATAATTAAGATAAGAGTAGTGATATAACTCTTTATACCTCAAATTTAAAATAATAAATTCAGGAATTTATAGATGATAAATATTTTGGGTATATTTACTAGAAACTAAATTCTCAGAGACAAGAGCCCAGATGACTTCGTTATCTCTTAACTGCTTCCTTCCTAAGGCATCCAACCATTTTCTTTATATTTCCTATCTGTATTAACATTATTAAATTATTTGTAATTCTGACTGAGTTCCATATTTTTCTGTAAAAAGTGTTTTAAACGTGCCTTGATAAATAATATCCAATCTGATCATTATTATGATACGTGCAGGTATGATATCATGATTCATAATAAATATATAGCTGGTATTTGTTCCTTCTCTGGCATAGAGTTCCTAAATTGAAATTTGAAATTTCCTAAGTGATGACAGCAATAAAGTTGTCTTTTGTTATGTTAATGAGATGACTCTTGAACAGCACTTAAGGTTGAAGGTTGGTTGCCAGGAGAACCAATCTAATGGTTAGAGGGTTAGACTTTCCAGTCCCACCCACCCTGACCTTTCAGGGAGGGGAGAGGAGCTGGAGGTTGAATCTGTTGCCAATGGACAATGATTTAATCAATGATTCCTATGTAATGAAGCCTACAGATATCCAAAAGAACTGGGTTTAGAGAACTTCTGGGTTGCTAAACCCAGAAGGTGGAGATTTGGGAAGAGTGGCAGAATTAGAACATGGAAGCTCCATGCTCTTTTCCATATACCATGCCCCATGCATCTCTTCCATCTGGCTGTTCCTGAGTTATTCATATATACTTTTATAATAAACTGGTGATCTAGAAAGTAAAATATTTCTCTGAGTTCTGTGAGCCACTCTAGCAAATTAATCTAACCCAAGGTCTTGGAACCTCCAATCTGTAGCTGGTCAGTCAGAAGCACTAGTAATACCTGGACTTGTGACTGGCAGTGGAAGTTGGGGTCGGAGAGGCAGAAGTCTTGTAGGACTGAGCCCTCAACCTGTGGAATTTGATGTTATCTCTGGTTAGATAGTTTCAGAATTGAGTTTAATAGTATAGCACTCTGCTGGTATCTGAGAATTGCTTATTGGTGTGGGGACCCTCCCTGCCTCCTAATACACACACTGGAATTTCAGGAACCCAAAAGAGCAAGACACTATTTCATAAATGAGTAAATAGTTTTCTGAATTTGTCAGTAAAATTTTCATTACCTTAGAATCTTCTGTCCTTGCTGCTCCATAGAAAGCAAGAGAAATTTCTGTGATTCTGAATCATCAAATCCCAACCAGTTTGTCCAGCCTCCCCAGGTTCCTGAAAGAAACATGTGGAAGAGAGACTCAGGGCAAAGGGCCTTTTTACTTCTATAAGGCTCTGGGAACTCATAACCATGGTATATTGGGCCAAATTACATATAAGCACAATAACTGATTTTAAGATTCATCTTGACAAAAACAGGCTATTCACTTTGTCCTTCTCCCTTGAGGCCATAGTAGAGTTTAAGGGTAAGTATTCTGAAGGCAGATTGTCTGTGTTCAAATCCTACCTCAGATACTTCCTGGCTCTATGGCCTTGAGCCTGCTACAAACTTCTCTAGATTTCTGTTTGATGTATATAACTCAAGGATTTGATGTCAAGGTTTAAGGAGATAAGGCTTAGGAAGTGCCTACCACAGAGCAAGACACAGAATTAGGATTCAATAATAATACTTGTTATTATCATTTTCATTTTTATGAGTTCATGAGCTCTTAGTATTTCAATAGCAGAATAAAAGTAGAAATAGAAAACCTAAAAAAAAAAGGCCCAAGACTTAAGACTCGAGCACAGATGAAATAAAATACCATTCTCCAGCCATTTTTAGGACAGGTCTACATACAAGCAAGAAATAGCCCCAAACAGTCCCACCAGTCCATATGGTGGAGAGCTGTTTGACCTCACATGGTACAACCAAGCTAGTTTGTTCAAATGCGGTTCATGGTCCTGTCTCCAAATTACTTGTGATGTTTGTTAAAAATATTAAGTAGCAACTATAATATTATTAAGCCCACAAATGCAAAAATTTGGATTAGATAAGGAATATTTCAGATTTTTATTCTGACTAAATAAATGGAATATATAAATTTGAAACTTACTTATGCCATAACTTTCAACTTCAGACTTGGGACAAACTGACAATACACACACACACACACACACACACACACACACTTACTCTCTCACACACATACACTTAAATAAATTTAATCATTGTAATTCCAGTTAATCTCAGTTACATCTGTTACATTATGGATGTATGTCTTAGTTATTTAAGGTATGAATCTCACTTACTCCCTCTCCTTACCCCACTTTTGTTCAGACTGATTCTGTATTCCAATACTAAAGTACCACTGGGAAAGGACTGTAGAGTACTAGTTTGTATTCTTCCGCTAGGCTGTCGTCAGATGAAATGCATGTCATCATTTTGGGCCATGATAGGCCCATATTTCATAACCTTTAGTGACTCCCAATTTTCTACACAATTACATCTAAGCTCCTTAGTAAGACACACAAAACCCAACACTGACCTGCTTTCTTCTACCTTCTCATTTTCTTTATCTCCCTGCTTCAATTTCTATCCAGAAACATTGAATTGTTCCAAGCTAAAGACACAATCTTTTATTGAATTTGTCTTTGCTGATTTTTCTCTTTCTACTTGGAATATTTTTGTCTTGCTTCTTCAGTTGGCCCATTCTTTTTCATTTTTAAGATTCAGCTCAGAAGTCACACTTCTTAAGAAAATTTCCCTCACTGCCCGTCTGAATACACACACACACAAAGGCATACCCTTATTGAGATGGGTATTCCTCTTCTGGGTCTCCATAATACTCTGCCACTGACTTATCACAACACATTTTAATTATCTATTTACGCTCTCCTGCTTGCTTCACAGGAATATGATTAGTGCAGTTGTATAGTGCCCAATTCTCTGAAGGGTTCCACACTTGGGTTTCAATGATATACAGTCACTGTCTTGAAATTTTTAATAATTTCATCTTGAATTTGTGTTTCATAAATGAAGTCTCATAGGACAATGGAGAGAGAGAGAGAGAGAGAGAGTGTGTGTGTGGTGGAGAGGGGGCTTGGAGCCTTGGTTAACAGGTATCTGACCTCCTATTGCCTTCTACCTCCCTGAATGGGTTCTCTATCTCCCATTCCTCTGCCACCTGGTGCCCTGGGCCCCACTCCATCTCCCCCTCCTGTCCAGTGACCACTGCAACTCTGTGCTCCAGCTGGGGCTGGAGAGTCTGGGTGTATGGCTCTAGGATATATGGCTCTAGGGTGTCTCTGTTGGGGAGTATAGTGGCTGTCTCCACCCTGGGCTGGCACATGACTGTGCATTCAGAGAGTGATTTGCCCATCCCTGGTCCCTAAATCAAACAGTGCTTGAATAGATTGCAAGCTCCTGAGTGTAGGCTATCCATTGGGGGTTAGGTCAGTGATCCAGGGGAAACAAGGCAATATGAAATATTAAATCTGGATGTTTAATGATATGTATAGCATGTTTTATGATACATTGTTAAATATGTTTATGACTGTGTAAGAAACCAGAGTTTATATATGAAAATTTTAAAGACAAAAAATTCCAAGTTATGGGATTAGAGACCATTTTATTTTCCTGGTGTTTTTTTCTGTTGTTTTTTTTTTTACATTTTCTAAAATGTAAAATTCTAAAACGAGCATTACTGAATTACTCCTGAAATAATTTTTAATAAATGCTTTGAGAGATAAAATGGAGAAACATTTTTTTTGTGGTTAAAGCTTTTAAGTATCAATTAAGTAAGTTGCATGGGGAGGGAGTAACGGGAATGAGGAAAATTTGTTTTAGAAAATGGCAACACTACATGTTCTGAAGAATTCATGAGAAAGGAAAGTTGTATTGGAAACTGATAAGCTCAACTTAGAAAATAGTGAGGGAAACTTTGGACTTAGAAACTAGTAATAATTAACTGGAAGTTTAGTTATGAATTTCAAAAATGTTACAGCTAGAAATATGGACTGGGGAATATCAGCAGATAAATGCAATATGGCTATAAAGGGCATAGTTTAAAAATCTGTTTACGGAAAGCTAATTTGTTTAAATGGCTGAGTATACATCATGGAGTTTTACATTCTGAAGCAGTGGCACGAGGAGATTTATTACTAGCATTAAGTGGGTAAGGTACATGTTACATCCTAAGGGCAGTGGTGTTAATATGCATATTTATAAGAACAAGAACTTCCTTCTCTATATTTTACCACTTAAATACACCTCTGATTGTTACAGTAATTTAACCTTCACCTAATTTCACTAAATTAGTTTAAACATCAGCTAGTAAAAGTTAATTGAAGAAAATGTAATTGGATACCTTGAGTACCGCCCTACTATGCAATTAAGCAATCCTTTGTGACTGATAGTTTTAATGAGACATCAGTTCAAAGTAAAAGCTAGGAAATATATACTACTGACATTTGTTACTGGGCTTTAGATGAAGCAAATCCTGATGGGCAAAATAGCTTCATTTTTTAGTCAAGAAATACTTACTGAGTACCTGCAAGGAAAACAGCAACATTCATCGGTGGCCTCCATATTTTTTTTTAATATTCATTCAATTACCATTGTAGTAGTTCAAAATAAATACCAGTACTTAGAAAGCTAATTGACTATGGAGGGGTCAAAAAATTGCTTATATCAGGAAATACCATTTTTACTTAATTGTGTAATTTTGGAGTAGGTCAAGGATGACAAGTGAAGGAATAAGACTAGATTAAAGGCCAGCCATGGAAGGAACATATAACACAAAGAAATACAATCAATGCAGGTGCTATATTTAAAGTCTTATATTTGAGCAATTTCAACCAGAGGGCTTGATGTCAAACCCTGAACACAAGGAAACAGCCATTCCAATTTATATCTATGAACTCTAAACTAGATGGCTTTCATAGTAGGACCTACGGAATATATTGATACTGGAGGGGAGCAAAATTTGCCACCCCAACTTCTGTCTCTTTGGCATGAGAATTTAGGTTATTTTTAAAAATAGAGGACTCAGGAAGTTTTTCTTTTAACCTCCCTGTTAGCTGTCTAAAGAATTTAAATAAAGGGCCTGTTCCCGGAATAGAGCTATCACCAAAGATATCTGCAAAGATAGGAACTAGGTGTGGTGAGGGAAACTCAGCAGGCCCTAGAGATCAGAGTCTACTCTGTGTCACTGTCTCTGCGTGGCCTAGCAAACATTTGCTTTTCCATCTCCGTGTGAATTGCCTTCCTCTCAAGTCACAAAACACTACCCCAACATCCTCTTTTGTCTTTAGCTGAATAGGATATTTAATGTGAGGGTTTCAGCCATTTTGGTGAGTTATTCAGTTTTCCTGGGTCTCTCCCAGGTTTAAATGTTATTAAACTTTTGTTTGACTTTCTCTTGTTAATCTGTCTCAGGTCAACCAAGTTCTTAGGCCAGCCAGAAGAAACTAGAAGAGTAGAAGAAAATTTTTTCCTTCCTGACAACAAGAAGCACACAAAATAAGAACTGGTTCCAGGTTGGATCAAACACTTATTTTTGGTCATAAGTGAAAGATGGTTTCACTATTTCCCAGTGAGGGAGGCGTAAAATCATACTCTATATTATTTGCTATTTGATATGTTAACATTTCGGTTAAATAAATGTGGCTTTCATTACTTACTACTGTTAGAATTAACAAAATGGAGTCATTTGCTCCCCACAACAGCAAACCAAGACCTAATCGCATATCCAGGAATGTGACCTTTAAAACAGTCAATCTGAAATTTCTTGATCAACACTAGTGAGGTAATCTGCAAGATAAAGATCCCTGACATTCCCTTCCACCAAAAGAACAGCCTGGCTGGAAACAAACTTTTCTTTTCTTTTGCCAATACTTTCTTGTCCCACCCTCCTTCTGCCTATAAAACCTCCCATTTTGTACAGCTTCTCTGCGGACCTATTTACTACATGAGATGCTGCCAATTCATGAATCTTTGAATAAAGCCAATTAGAACTTCAAATTTATTCGGTTTAATTTTGTTTTTTAATATTACAAATGGATTATGGTATGATTTATTATAAAGTCCAATTTTTATTTTCTGACTTAAATATTTATGCATTTATCAAAACTGTCCACATTAAACATTTATGAATTCAAAGTAATGAAACATACTGATTAATATAAAGGCATTTTATTTATTTTTAAAATAAATTATAATTGACATAATGTTATATTAGTTTCAGATGTACAATATTTGATATTTTTATACATTATGAAATGACTACCACAATAAGTCTAGTTACCATCTGTCACCATACAAAGCTGTTACAATATTATTGACTATATTCCCTATGCTGTACTTCTTCGTGACTTTATTTTATAGTGGGAAGTTTGTACCTCTTAATCCCTGTCACCTATTTCTTCAGTCCCGCACCCCTCTCCACTCTGGCAACCACCAGTATGTTCTCTCTATAAGCCTATTCCTGTTTTGTTTCTTTTGTATTTTAGTGAAACATGTAAGTGAAATCATACAGTGTTTTTTCTCTAATTTCACTTAGTATAACACCCTCTAGATCCAATCATGATGCTGCAAATAGCAAGATTTCCTTCTCATTTATGGCTGATTAACATTCCATTATACATGTATTAATATTCCGTTATATGTATATATGTGTGCGTGTGTGTGTGTGTGTATATATATATATATATATATATATGTATGTATGTCACATCTTCTTCATCCATTCATCTATTGAAAGACACTTAGGTTGTTTCCATATCTTGGCTATTGTAAATAATGCTGCAATGAACATAGGGGTACATATATCTTTTTGAACAGTATTTTCATTTTCTTTGGATAAATACCCAGAAGTGGAATTGCGGGATTGTATGATACTTTTATTTTTAGTTTTTTGAGGAATCTCTATACTGTTTTCTATAGTGGCTGCACCAATTTACATTCCTACCAACAGTGCAAAAGGGTTCCCTTTTCTCCACATCCTAGCCAACATTTATTGTTTCTTGTCTTTTAGATAATAGACATTCTGAGCAGTGTATGTCACTATGGCTTTGATTTGCATTTGCATTTGATTACTGATATTGAGCATCTTTCTATGTGTCTGTTGGCCATCCGTATCACTTCTTTTTTGTATCACTTCTTTAGAAAAACGTCTATTCAGGTCCTCTGACTTTTTTAATCAGACTTTTTTTTTTTTTTACATTGAGTTGTATGAGTTCTTTATACATTTTAGATATTAACCCCTTATCAGATATATAATTTGCAAATATATTCTCCAATTCATTTTGTTTGTGGTTTCCTTCACTGTGCAAAAGATTTTTTTAGCTTAATGTATTCCCATTTGTTTATTTTTGCTCGTTTTGCCCTTGCCTGAGGAGACAGAGCCAAAAAAAAAAAAAAGAAAAAGCACATTGCTTAGACTGATGTCCAAGAGATTACTACCTATGTTTTCTTATAGGAGTTTTATGGTTTCAGGTCTAAATAAAGGCCTTTTAATCTAAAAATGAAACTGGCTTGTAACCACAAGTCTTTCTGTATTAAATTTGCTTCAAATTATTACTGAAGTCAAAAAAAGAAAAAGCAGTAAACTTATACCAGAAAAAAAAAGATGGAATTAAAAAAATCACACTTTACATGGGTGAACAAAATTATAAGTATAAATTTAAAGAAAATATCCTTTAAGAACCTAGCCTGCAAAGTTTTATCACCAAAAGCTAGGCTAAGACTTTTCTTCTGTAATTCTAAATTACTGAATAAAAGGGAAATTTCCAATGGATTATGAGGGAGAAATACTGCACATCTAGAATTTTATATTAGCCAATTGTCTTTTCTCTAAGAGCAGCAGATTGATAGTTTTGGATATAAACCAGCTTATTCCTCTTAAATTGTTGTCATTCAGCAGAGTGAGTTATTAATTGAAAAAGAAAATCTAGTCTGTGAGAGTCATAATATAAAATATTTGGTAATCTCTTAAACCAGTATCAAATACTGCCAAGTATAAACAGTATATCACGATTAACATAAGTCAAAGAATTGATTTCAACTCTGTAATTTTGAACAAGTTACTTATCTTCACTTAATTTAATGATTTATGCAATCAGTATATCAGTACAGTCAGCCCTCTGTATCCACAGGTTGTGCATTCACAGGTTCAACCTATCTTGAATTGAACTGAATCCACAGATGGTGAACCTAGGTAGATACAGAGGTCCAACTGCACTACTCCATTTTATATAAGGGACTTTAGCCCCCACCAACTTTGATATCCATGGGGGTCCTGAAACCAATAACCTCTGATACTGAGGGATGACTGTACCAACTCTTCCAAATCCTATTTCAGTGTGAAAGGGACTTTCAAAATGCTGTAAAAGATGATAACTATAAGTTTAAAATGTCACTTAATAAGCAGCAACTACTGTTCTAAGTAATTCATATAATTAACTTATTTCATCCTGGAAACAGTACTGTAAGGTATGTAGTATTATTATTGACTATTTTGCAGGTAATGAAAACTCTGGTACAGAAATGTTAAGTTTTTTGCTCAAAGTCACAGGGCATTAAAGTGGCAGAGGCAATATTCAGGACCAGGCATTCTGGACCTGGATCCTGTGTTTTGAGCCATTATATAAAGAGATTTTTAATACTTACTCAGGAATTTGCAAATTATAAAGTAGAAAAAGAGGAATTTTTTGCAGTTTTTTTAACATAGATTTTACAATTTATTTACTTCTTTATAAATGTAGTTGACATAGTATAAGCTTCCCTATCTATTAAACTACTCTATTAGGTTAAACTAATAAAACAACTATATTTCATATTTATGGAAAACTAAACTTTGTTTTTCTCTCAAATTTTGACACATTTCAGAATGTGACCCCAAAACATCTCTAATTTCCTTCTCTCTGTAATATAGAAGAGGTAGGCTTCCATTCCTTTCTACGTTTCCCCTATGTGGTAGATAGAATTCTAAATTGAACACTAAAACTCCCATCCTCTGATGTACAAACTCTGATAATCTCTTTCCCTTGAGTTCAGGAAGAAACTGAATATATTATGGGATATTGCGTCTGTGATTTGGTAACCTTATATAGCAAAGGTGTATCAATATTGCAGATATAATTAAAGTTCCTAATATACTGACTTTAGGTTAATCAAAAGGGGCATTTCCTGAGTGGGCCTGACCTAATCAGGTGAGTCCTTTAAAAGATAATCTAGGGCTTCCCTGGTGGCACAGTGGTTGGGAGTCTGCCTGCCAATGCGGGAGACGCGGGTTCGTGCCCCGGTCCAGGAGAATCCCACATGCCGCGGACCGGCTAGGCCCGTGAGCCATGGCCGCTGGGTCTGCGCGTCCGGAGCCTGCGCTCCGCAGCGGGAGGGGCCGTAGCGGTGAGAGGCCTGCGTACTGCAAAAAATAAATAAATAAAATAAAATAAAGATAATCTAGAGGTTAGCAATGGAAAGAGTCAGGGAGAATTCAAATGAGAGATTCTCCTGCTGGATTTGAATAAATAACCTGCCAGGTTTTGAGAAAACCATGTGACTAGAATCCAAGGGCAATCTCCAGGCTCTGAGAGTGAGCTCCAGCTAACAACCTGTAATAAAATGTTGACTTCAGACCTTCAACTGCAAGGAAATGAATTCTGCTAACAACCAAGATCAGCTTGCAAACAGATCTTTCCCCAGTAATGCCTTCTAATGAGAAGGCTGACACTCTGATGTCAGCCTTGTGAGACCCTGAATGAAGGATCCAGCTAAACTGTGCTCAGACTCCTGACCCACAGAAATTATATGGTAATAAAACTGTGTTCTTTTAAGATGCTAAATGTGTGGTAATTTGATATTCAGCAAATAAAAAGCCAATACATCCTATATTCAAGTTTGCTTTTTTGAAGCCCTTTTACAAATTCAACTGTTTTTTGGCATTATCTACTATCTGTATAAAAAATGGCCATTTTATACCTACTGTTAGGCTTCTCCTATTTTCCCCCACTCAAAAGCCTTTCCTGATGATTTCATATCACTGATCTTCCATAATCTTCTTGAAACTTATCATTCTGACCTATACAATCATATTATGTAATGCTAGTCCTATTACATACTTTTCTCTATTGCAAAATCAAGAAATTTTCTATTTTGTACGAATGGTATTGACAATTACTCTCAATCTGGGTAAGGTTGGTGTTCATCTAACATTTTAATAGCATAGACGTTTTTACTATAAAGTGTTTTAGTGAACTTCACTGTATAAAACATATGTAATGCATTTTAAAAAGAAGTAGCTATCAAAATTATGTATAATTCAGTTTATGAAAAATTATAGAAGGGTGTGTGTATGCATATACATGAATAAAAGAGATCTCTTAATGAACACCAAACTGTTGCTGATGCTTATCAGTATAATGAGAGTTTAGGTGATTTTTATTTTCTTCCAAACGACAGTATGTAAAGTTCAAATTATTTACAGTAAATCATACATTATTTTATAATCAAAGCAGTTCCCTGTGAAAAAATAGAAGGGAAATTGTGAGAAAATATATACTAAAATATTGACAGTGATTATCTTTGATTGATGGGAAAATGAAAAGTGTAATTATAATTTGAGTATATACCCTATGAAAACAGTTTAAACAACATAGGGTGCATAGAGTAGAAATTAAAAATATTTATACTAACACTTGTATCTCTGTACTCAATCCCAACGTGATTCTTCTTTCAATTAAAACACACTTTTTTAACAGTTTGATTGTCCTATACCTTCACATACATAGTTGTAGGGGAAAGAATGACAAGCTGTCTATATCCTGAGAGGCAGAGAAATAATTTAGTACTATCTTTACATGTGTGATGTGTGATGTGTGATCAGTTTCTTCTTTTTCCTCTAGGTCCCAAAAGGAGGGAAGAAGGGAAAGAAACTCTTGGCTAAAGTGTGCAATTTGATGCATTTTGACATGTGTATACACTTGTAAAATCACTGCTGATATGAAGGTACAGAATATTTTCATCACCAAGTGTTTCTTTGTACCACTTTGCAATCTTTGCATACTGTTACTGTCACTATAGATTGGTTTTCTTTTTCTAAAATATATATAAATAGAATCAGCCATCATAGACACTTTTATTTCTTGGCTTCTTTAACTTGGCATAATGATTTTAAGATTCATCATTTTTTTATTATTTTTTATCAGCGGTATGTTCATCTTTACTGCTGAGTCACAATCTTTTGCATGGATATTTCACGTTTTGCTTAGCCATTCACCAGTTGATGAGCATGTGTTGTTTTCAGTTTTTCACTAGTATGAATAAAAGCTACTATGAATATTCTTATACAGTTCTTTGTGCAGACTGTTTTCATTTCTTTGGGGTATACCTACGAGTGGAAAGGCTGAATTTCGTGATACGTGAATATTTAACTTTTAAAGAAATCACTAGACAGATTTCCAAAGTGGTTGTACCATTTCATATTCCCACCAGCAGGGTATGAGAAGCTGCTCCCCATTTCACCAACTGTGAACTCAAATCCTTTTAATTTCAGCCATTCTAAGAGTTGTGCCTTAGCATCACATTGAGTTCTTAGATTGTAATTCCCTCATGATTAATGATGCTGAGTATGTGTGCTTATTAGACATTTGTATATGCTGTTTTGTTAATCATCTGTTCATATCATTTGCCAATTTTTCTATGGGATTGATTCTTTTCTTATTGTTGCGTTTTAAGAGTTCTTTATATATTATGGATACAGGTCCAGTCTTTGTCAGATTTATTAAGAATATTTTATTCCAATCTGTGTCTTGCTATTTATTTTCTTCAAGGTATCCTTCAAAGATCAAATGTTTTCAACTATGATAAATTCCAATTTATAACTTATTGTTATTTTATGCTTCTTCCTTTATACTACTACCTAATAAATATTTGACAATGTTAAAATCATAAACATTTTTATAGAAATTTTATAATTTTAGCCTTTATATTTAGATCCATGGCTCATTTTAAGTTTATTTTTGTGTATGGTATGAGGTAAAGTTTGAGGTTCTTTTTTATTCATACAGCTTTCCAATTCTTCAGGCACTAATTGTTTATAAATCTTTCCATTCTCCATTTAGTTACTTTGGAAACTTTAGGGAAAATCAACGAAAGCTACATGGTGATTCTATTGCTTTACTTTTTATTCTGTTCTTTGATCTAGTATCTATCATTTTGCCAACACCACCTCCTCTTATATACTGTAGCTTTATAATAAAACTTGAAATCATGTAATATAAATTCTCCACCCTTTTCTTCTTTCTAAAAATTTCTTTGAGAGACTTCTAGTCTGGACAATACAGTGCAGAACCATTTTTTTCCCTCTGCTCATCATCAAGCACAACTATAAATCCTAGAAATGACACAAGAAACAAACATAAGAGAATTCTAAAGGTAGTAAGAGAAAGGTAGGGAGTTGACCACAGGAATGGAGGAATAGCATTATGTCAGGGGTCTGGTATCCTCCCAACGAATAGAGGAAAGCCATACAGAGGTTTCCCACCTCCAGCTCTCCCAGCTGGGGAATGAGGGCAACCAGGGGGCACTGATAAGACAGACCATTTCCACACATGCTTTCCCCACCAAGACACACTCCTGGCGGTTCTGGAAAACCTGTTCTGCCTACTCATGCAACGTCAACAGAGACCAGAAGGAGTCCAAGCAGTACCAGATAAAGTGAGCAGACCAAAATAAGATTGCAAAGGCTTTCAAAATTAAACTGCCATTGGAAACACAGCCCCCTCTCCTCAAATACACAATGTTAAAAGACCCAAAAGGATGATATAATGATTTTAAATGTATACACACCAAACAACAGAGACTCAAACTGCATGAAGCAAAAACTGATAGAGCTGAAAGAAAAAAGAGACAAATCTGAACTTATAGTTCGGTACTTCAACCCACCTACCCCCCTAAAAAATGGAAGGAACTCTTAGAAAATCAGCAGACACATATAGGATCTGAACAATGCCATCATCCAAAAGAATATATTTTACACATATAGAATATTACACTTAACAACATAAGATTGCAAATTTTTTCAAGTGCCCTTGGGACATTCAACAAGATTGGCCATATCCCAGGCCATAAAATAAATTTCAATGCATTTAAAAGAACTGAAATCATACAAAATGTGTTCTCTAACCATAATCAAATCAAGTTAAAATCAATAAAAGAAAGACAACTGTCAGATGGTTTTGCATTTTGATTACACTGGTGGTTAAAAGAACCTACACAGGTAATAAAATTGCATATTTTTTATGCAAATGGTTCAAATGTAAATACTTGAGCACAGTGTTAAATAACTGTGAGAGCAGGCATTATTGTCTTGTTTTTAATCTTACAGGAAAAGCATTAAATATTTCAACATCAAGTATATATTAGCCTTATGTTTCTCCTAGGTGACTTACAAATTGAAAGTCTCTTTCTTGTTTGCTGAGATTTTTTTTTTTTTAATGAATAAGGAGTGTTGAATTTTACCAAATTCTTTTTCTGCATCTATCAAAATATGTTTTACCTCCTTTGTTAATATGATGAATTAAACTGATTAATTTAAGCACGTTCAAATATCCTTCTATTCCAGGAATTGAACCTATTTGTTCATTGTGGGACGCCGCCAGGAAGGAGCTGGATTCTTGGTCCAGAGGAAGGCGAAATTACATTGTTGCATCTTGCTTGCACTACCCGGGAGTGCCGCGTAAGGCGCCACGCGTGCATCCCGTGGATTGTAGGCGTAGCAATATATTGTCACATGTACTGACACACACCAATCCAGGGCTGCTGTGTGGACCTTCTGGCCAGTATAAAGCCTGCCATATTCTGCTGCGTAGGGTCTTCCTTCCGTCTTTCTTCAACCAAGCTGTGCTCCAATAAAGTGTGATACGAGAAGAATCTTGCGTGTGGCGGCTCGTTATTCTGCTGGTCGGAAACGGCCCGCTGCAGTTCATAAGGTACTACCCTCTTAAATATTGTTGTATTCAATTTGACAATACTGTTAACGATTTATGTGTTTATGTTTATGTTCATGGTGGATATATGTCTGCAATTTTTTTTTCTAATTTCATTGTCAGGATACATATTTAGAGTTAACTGGTCTCAAAAGGTGTCTCAGAGAGGGAGAGTTCCATCCTCCTCTGCTTTATCTGAAAAACTTCAGGATTGAATGTTTGATGGAACTCTCAGTGAATGCATCTAACCATGAGGAGTTTTTTGTGAGTTTTTTTGATAATTAATTCCTTTTTGATTTGTGATATATATATATGGGGAAGAGCGAGAGAGGGGGCAGAGAGAGGGGGGAGAGGGCGAGAGAGAGAGAGAAAAGAGAGAGAGGGAGGTGTGTGCGGAGGTCAAAGATCTGCAACAGTCAGAATTTGAGCTAGAGAAGATCGATGGCTTGGTAACCGTCTGTTGGCGAGAACATAACTGCTTTTCCAGCAGCTCCTGGAGCAGGTGCATCCACTGATTCGCTGGGACTGTCCTACAGAAACCTGGAGACGATTAGGCGCGAGTCTTGCTGGGGTGAGGAAACCAACTTCTGGAAGATTCCCGAGCCCATCATCGTAAAAACCAGTCTCCCAGTAGTTTCAAAAGGGCCACAAAACAAACCAGCCCCCCAAATCTCGGCAGCCGAGAGCAGCGAACCAGGCGTGCAGGAGGAAGACCGCTGCAAGGGACGCTCAGTCAGAGAGACAGAGAAAATACTGCCAGTAACTACTTCCAGTCCAAGCCGGCCAGCCAGATCCCGGCCAACGACCCTCTGAAGAGCCTCACGCATCACAAGCCGCCGCCTGGCCTCCACGCCTGCCTCAGCAACAACTCTGGCGTCCTGCCCACTCAGGCCCCTGAAAGGCGCCAGCCTCTGCCCTTCAGCCTCCAGCCCTCGACATCGCCTTCACCGAGGCCAAGCGTAAGGAAAGCAAAGACAATTCTGGCTTCTGGCAGCGGCCTCGGTTGGCACAGCTGCCTTGGGGCTTCTGTGAGGCTGCAGGCCTCGGCCCCTCCCCCCCCCACACCCGTGACCCGGAAGCCTTAGGAGACACAGGCTTCGGGAAGAAACGTTCCTTCCCTCTTCCCCAGAGAGCCCACCTCTGGCCGGGCTGCGAGCCCCTCGGAGGCTGGCCCGTGCTCCTTGGAGAGGCCCGCCTCGCTCTCCACGCCAGGGCGTGTTCCCTTCTGCTCACCTGCCTCGGAGCCTGCCTGCCGTCAGTGCCCACCCGCGACGGTGTGAGGCTCGGTGGACTCGGAGCCTCAGCTCTGCCTCAGGGCCTCTGACGGAGTGGGAGCAACTTCCACGTGGCTCAAGCGCAGCATCTCGGCGCCTGGGAATGGTATCCCCAGCTGACGGGCCCCACGTCCTGAGGTAAGCCCTGTGGAGGTACTGGAGGAGGCTTGGAGCAGAGGGCCGGTGCGGCCCGCTCGTGGCTGGTCTGCCTGCGCCTTGAGGAGACCGCTCCGCAGTCAGCAGCTCAGTCAGCTGCCGTGTGGGGGTGGGGAGGACGCGCAGCGTCTTCTGTAGCGCTGCCTCAGATTTTCTGAGTCATAAAGACAGCTTTCCCCTTTGTTAATTTTGTACACTGCTTGCCTCATTTCTGTTTTATTGATATATACTTTTATCTTTTTCTCATTTCTACTTTTAGTTTCCTTTGCGTTTTTTATTTTTGTTACTTATTCAATGCAGAATTTGGGGTCATTAATTTTAGACCTTTAAATTTTTTTTTAATATGAGCACTTTAAAAATTTCCCTTTAATAATTTTCAGTGGCCTCTCAAATTTTTAATTTTTTTTGCCCACACAGCAAGGCATCATAGTTCCCCCACCAGGGATCGAACTCGTGTCCCTTGCAGTGGAAGCTGGGGAATTCCAGCCACTGGGCTGCTGGGGAACTCCCCTGCCTATCCAGATTTTGTATGCTGTATTTTGTGTACCATAAAGTTGAAATTATTCTATAATTTCTACTTTGATTTTTTGTTTGTTTGATGGATGTTTTCGAAGTGGGTTTGATTGAAAATACTTAGTTTTCCTAGATACGGTTATTGATGTCTAATTTAATTATAGTGTGATCAGAGAGAGTTTATTCCATATGATTTCAATTCTATTAAGTTGATTTAGACTTCTAGCGCAGTTTTTGGGCCATCTTGGTGAATATAATATGAGTGCTTAAAGAATGTATTCTGACATTATCATATGTAGTATTTTGTAATTATCCATTAGATCTAGGTTGTGCATGCTGATTCCATTAGTTTTTTTGTCTAGCTCAATCAGTTGTTCAAGGGGACTGTTAATTCCACAATCATAGTAGGAGATTTTGTCTAATTCTTTCTTTAATACTGTAGTTTTTGCATCATGTGTTTTGAACGTTGGTTCTCAGGTCATACACACTTATGATTGTTAGATCATCCTGATGAATTTAGCCTTTTACCTTTGTTAAATATCCTGCTTTATCTCTGGCAGTAGACTTTTCTTGACGCTTACCTTATCTCGTATTAAAATAGGTAATCCAGGCTTCTTATTCTTAGGGTTTGTATTATATATAATTTCTATACATCTGCTCTCAATCTATCTGAGCTTTACATTTAAATTTCATCTCATATTTAACATACAGTTAGGTCCTGCTTTTATTAATTATTCTGTTAATCTCTGCCTTTTAGTTAGAGGGTTTCATCCATAAACATTCTGTCATTATTGATATCATTTGATTTAGGTTCACTATTTTATTGTGAATATCCCCTCTATTTCTACCCTTTTCTGATTTTCTGGTTCTTCTTTGAATGAATTTTCGAATTCCATTAGAAATTATCTATTGGATTTTTTTTGTTAGTAGTTGCTCTGGGATTAAGTCTTTACAGTCTATATAGGGTTAATATTTTACTACCTCACATGATATATAGAAAACCTGCAACCATGTGGATCCATCCATGTGTTACCATAACCTCATCATTCTATGTATGTTAATTATTATCTCGTGCTAAAAATGTTATACACCAAAAAGACACCATTATATTTTTTGCTTTAGTCATGTGTGTGTTAACTACACTAAGAGAAAAATTTATATTTATCAATATATTTATTATTTAATCTGTTCTTTCCAGATGGTATGTATTTTCCTCTGGTACTATTTCTTTTTTTCTGACTGCAAGAAATTGTTTTAGCATTTCTTTTAGGTGCAGTGCTGGTGACAAATTTTCTTACTCTTTTATCTGAAAATGTCTTTATTATTGCCTCCATAGTTTCTGATATGGAGTCTATGGTGATATGAACTATTCTTTCCCTGTGTATAATATTCCATTTTCTCTAGCTAATTTTAAGATTTTCTTTTTCTCTTTGATTTTTAGCAAGTTAACTTTTCTTTGCTGGGATTTAGTTTTATTTGTATTATTCCTAGTCCAGGTTTACTGAGCCTCTTGTTAGTGTAAAAATACGTCTTCCATACATTTGGAAAGTTTTTTGGCCTTTATTTCTTCAAATTTTTTTTGTCTCATTCTCTCTTGCCAAACCTTCTTGAGTTCATATTACGTGTACTTTATACTTTTGACATGTCCCACAGGTTCCTGAAGCTCTATTAATTTTTCTTCCAAACTTATGTCATGGTGTTCTGAAGACTGCATTATTTCTGTTGATCTACCTTTAAGATTACTGATTCTGTCCTCTATGATCTGCATTCTGCATATCCAAAGAATGTTTTGTTTAGATATGTATTTTTCTTGAATTTCTATTGAGTTTCTATTTATTTTTTTATTCTGCTGAGATTTCCTAGATTTTTGTATGAGTGTTTCTTCTTCACACTCCCTCAACACACACACACACACACACACACACACACACACACACACACAAGCTGATTTAAAAGTCCTTCTATGATGATTCCAACATCTGGATAATTTAAGGGTTCAAATCTGTTGATAATTTTTCCTTTAAGAATGAGTAACAATTTTTTCTGGTTCCTCATACAAGATTAATTTTGACTGTATCCCACTGATTCTGATATATTTGCATTTGGTTATATTCTTAAGAATGGTGATTTTTTTGGTTTTGTTTTAATAGGCAATCGATTTGGTTACATTTAAATTTCAAACCTTTTATTACATCTCAAATCTCTGTTCAGTTATTTTAGAACCATTGGAGGCTACCTTGAGTCTGCCCTATGCATTTATGGGTCAGGAGCAAGCCAGAGACTTGGGTAGAGCTTATAATTTGGGTCTCCTCCTCTGTGGCTTTCTCCTTTCTGGAAGTCTCCTCTCAGTTTTTAGAAATACAGTTGCTTTGAGATATGTCTTCTGGTTTTTCAGGTCAGGAAGTCTGCAGGATTTCTCTAAGAATTATAGTCACTTCACACATCGAAAATGTTGGTCTAACTTCAAACTAAAAGCCAGGAGAAAAAAACCACATACTCACACAGTACCATTCTTTATTAACAAGTGTCAATTCAGCTCCTGAATGTACCTTCATTTGATTATTCTCCATTGCCTTCTAGTCATTCCTTTTTTGTAGTTTGTCTGGAGTTTATAGTTGCTTTACACAGGAGAATTGGGTCCAGTAGGAGCTACTTGATCATGCTGGAAGTGATAGTCCTTGTCCTTTTCTTTTATTCTTTCTTATTTTGTACCTCCATGCAAGGAAGCAGGAGAAGAGGAGCCAGAAGCTGCAGGGCTGGGGCTGGCATGGGTTTCCTGCTCCCCAGTGAATGATATGTGTCTTCAATTTTAGGCAATGCTAAGATACATTTGCACAGATGTCACAATTTGCATTATGTGTGTGTATGTGTATATATATATATATATATATATATAGGAGTTCTGAATCATATCTTACAACATCTCTTTATAGCTTTTTATCCTCAATATATATTACCTCCTATTCTAAGCAGGATTCATAGAAGGGTTGTAACTTGAATATATTTAAATGCTCAGGAAATAGCAAGGCTTCAAATCAGTCATGTTCTTTGTCTCATATTTTATTTCCATTACAACAATTGATAATAAGTTAATGGTTACCTTTATTGAAATTAATGTTACTGTTGCATTATGTAATTTTCAAACTTCACTAAGCTCTGCAAATATCTTCAGTGACAGCATATTCTGGATATGTTCAGAAACAATAGCCTGGATTAATTTAGATGTGTAGAATCATCAACAGAAAATTCAAAATTGCTTTTATAAGTATTTGAAGGGAATTAAAATCTATATATAATCTTTATATTGCCATTTTATTCTTCAGAAATACCATATGCTTACTAATTTAAGATAAAGTAGACACCTTAAACTTGTTTGTAAGGGAAAATACAGTCTGGGTGTCAGTTTCCATGGTGCTTGATTGACTAGCACAAATTAAAGCACATATCTGTTTTAATTAATTACTTGCAATGAATCAATCAAAGATGAATAGGTGAACCAAATAAATTTTGCTAAATATATTGCCATGGGTATGTCATTAGGAAAAAATTCATAGCTATCATAAAAAAAATACTGGTTCAGATTCCAGCATGCTTATTGGGGCATTAAATATTCTAGATACATGCTCGTTTTCAATTCTTGGGTGATACAGTGAGGCAACTCCCTAAAATTTGAAAATGAGGGAATTAATTTTTACTGACCTCTGACCTTAAACAGAGAACAAACATTTAATAGGGGAATTTGGTAAATTCTTAAATCACAGACTTTTACAGTAAGTTTTAAGAAAAGTTTACGGATTTCTCCTAGTCAAGTTATCTGAGTGTAGCTTAAGGCCAGGTTGCTCTGTAGAAGCAAGACAAATTTAGGCCACAAAAAATGTCATTAGTACTCACAGAGGGAAAATTAAAGATAGCCAGAGAAGATAAAATAACCCAAAGGAAAAGGAGTCTATTTAATAAATATTGAAATGTTCTAATAAATATTGAAAATAAATGTTTTTAAATGCATTGAAATTGCAGTGTTCAGTGCATATTGAACATGGTCAATGTGCAATCAGAAATTCAAAGAAACTATAATCGCTTTGATTCTTATGTAACTGGGCAATAAGATGTAAAACAGATAATAACTGATATGTGTATATTAAGTGCTCACTACGTTTCAGGCTTCACATGCATTATCTCTTTGAATGCTAATGGCAGTGCGTTTAAGTTCAATAGCTTTGTATAAGTTAATAAATTGAATTTCTGTCGTCTACTCTGGTATTGTATACATCTATTAGTTTTATATTTGTTAGATTAGGCATGTAAGGACAGATTTTTCTCTGGGCATTGAGCAGCAAGCCTGAACTTTCAAATAACTTTTATATTAGTGAACATGTCCAAACTAGTTGAGATAATATTTAGTGTTGCTATTTAAATTCATCATTCTATCCCTTGTTCTTTAATTCAGTGACATTGAAGTTCATGTAAAAAATATATACAAGATATATAAAGCTTAAAATTGTGTATTACTAGCATGCATAGTACGTAAATCTAGAATCATGATTATAATAAAATATAATTTGCCATTCACAGAATAAGCTAAATGGTGAGTTATAGAACAGCAATAATAGCTAAAATCATCAGCAGTACCGTACAGAATAAGCAAATTGAAATTAGTGGAGGACAGAGAATGTCACACTGTTGGAGCAGGGAACACAATGGGAAGAAAACATAAGACAAAACTGAACATGTTCTGAGCAGTTAGCCCAAGAAAGGGATTATGATATGCAAGGGGGCAAGCTTAACTGGTTCATGATGGGAGATAGAGAAAAAGAGTTTGACTAGAAAAAAGGGTGAGATTCTGGGCATTGTATCCAGGTTAAAGACTTATTTCCTTTAGCAAAGACAAATTATTTTACTTTCTGGGTAAATTTAGGATTAATTTTTGTCATAAGCAATGAAGAATTTTCCAATTAGTGGAATATATCAATACTATACCAGACACAGATTTTTTATTCATGTGTAAGGAAGAAGCTTACCTGTATTTTTATATGGATTCTGCTAGAAGCAGTACAAACTTCTGTTACTGCTGCTAGATAATTTAAAAATTATCAGTGATTTTTCATATTTTATGTATATGCAGATGTGTCTATTTATGCACTCTAAGAGAGATTGATTTGTCCCAGGTCACACACTTATCCAGGATTCATATTGAGAGTTTCTGACCTTTGTCTGCTTTCCACTCCCTTATAATGCACTTGCAGTGTTAGGTTGGGTGGTCCTTGATTAGGAGTTAAGGTATATGTCCCTTCCAGGCTTGAATTCTTAATTTTTATATATATCCTGACAGAGGGCTTTAATATTCATAAGATAATTTTGTCATCTGCAGTGAGCAGGTGATGTTATTTCTAATCCTTTGAATATTTGAGAAAACTTTGTTTTCTTCATGCAGGAAAAATATAGTTGGATTTACATTATTGGTTTGTAATATATTCATATCAAATTTTATTAACATTATTTATTTATTTCATCATATTTTTGACTTTAGTGTTGAATTTAATGTTATAGAGGCAAATTCTGAAGCCAGTTTAACAGCTGTTGTTTTTTTGCTAATGACTTGTTAGGACATCTTTAGTGATACTGTTGGTTGTTTGGTTGTTTGCTTTGTGGGGTTTTTTTGGTCTTTTTTTTTTTTTTTTTTTTTACTATTTATTTATTTTTTTGCCTTCACGAGTCTTAGTTGCAGCACGTGAGCTCTTTTAGTTTTGGAAAGTGGGATCTAGTTCTCTGGCCAGGGATCAAATCCGGGCCCCCTGCATTGGGAGCAGGGAGTCTTAACCACTGGACCACGAAGAGAAGTCCCGACCTTGCTTTGTTTTTTTTGTTTTTTTTTTTTCTTGTGTTTATTTGTTTTATTGATTTTGCCCTCATTTCTCCTTAAGATTCTAGCACTTGTATTAAGCCCTCATAAATTTCAGGACAAGTTTCAGTTGGTGCTCAAGTGCAAGTGGATACATTCTTTTCTTGCATTTAGAGTTCTGCCATAAAATCATCCCTCTAAACAAAAAGCCCACAAAAAATATTGTTTTAAAATTCCTTGATATATAGCAACATTTATATCCTTGTTTTGTTTACTATGTGTACATCTTTATTCAGTAACCTTGATATCTGAAACTGAAATTTTGTCTTCCAAGCCCAGGACAGTCTTGCAGTTTGTCTTCAAGGATTCTGTCGTAATTTGTGCACACTAATAGAGGTATCTAACATATGTGTATTAAATTAAGTAAAACAGGGAATTCCCTGGTGGTCCAGTGGTTAGGAATCTGCATTTTTCACTGCCGAGGGCCCGGGTTCGATTCCTGGTCTGGTCAGGGAACTAAGATCCCACAAGCCATGTGGCATGGCCAAAAAAACCCCTCCAAAACAAAGAAAACTAAATTAAGTAACACAGACCTTTCTGAAATTAAATTGTTTGCAGTTAACATATGGATTCTTTGCACTTTGTCCCAAATAGAAAGTTGTTGATAATCAGGAATTATACCAAATCATTTTAAATATCTCTAGAGCATTGTTCTTAATTAATCTATTTGTGTACCTATTCATGCATACATCATCTAATTTAAAATAAATGAAAATGTAAAAATATTTTAAAATACATCAGGAATTGTGGTATTGAGAGACATTAGCTGAATCTTTGGTGATTCAAAGTGAGAGAGGAATAGAAGGTGGGCCGAGATTTAATAGTAAGTTTTTAACAGAGGTGCAAGTAAAGAATTATGGGGCTTGCCTGGTGGCGCAGTGGTTGAGAGTCCGCCTGCCGATGCAGGGGACACGGGTTCGTGCCCTGGTCTGGGAAGATCCCACATGCCGCGGAGCGGCTGGACCTGTGAGCCATGGCCGCTGAGCCTGAGCATCCGGAGCCTGTGCTCCGCAATGGGAGAGGCCACAACAGCGAGAGGCCCGCGTACAGGGGAAAAAAAAAGAATTATGGATGCCTAGAGGAGGGATTGTCATTTGCTTGAAATGAGCAGTTGTTTGCATGTCTCAAATACTATTTTAACTTTAATATTCCCCAAGCAAAAGATTCTTCATAGGAAATCCATATAATCCATTTACCTACTATAGAACTCACTAGTGATTTTTATTTGTATGCCTCAATTAATGATTTAGGTTAATTTCTATAATCTAAGTGATCTATATTTTTGGTTGAGAATAAAGAAAAATGATGTATGTGTTATTTTAATTTTTTTAAACTGAAATAAATTTTCACATAATGCTATAGAGGAGGAATGTATATATTAAAAGCTTCTTCCTTCAGAACAAATTCTCCTATAAAAAGAGGAGAGGGAAGGAAAGGAGGAAATATTTTCTTCTTTTCTTATTTTAGGTCCTCAGTCTAGTCATAGTAACCTGGTCTTCTTACAAGATGCTATTGTTTATATGTAGGCAGAAGTATCATCTTTTTTTTTTTTTTACATTTTATTTATTTATTTATTTATGGCTGCGTTGGGTCTTCGTTCCTGTGCGTGGGCTTTCTCTAGTTGCCATGAGCAGGGGCTACTCTTCATTGCAGTGCGTGGGCTTCTCATTGCGGTGGCTTCTCTTGTTGCAGAGCACGGGCTCTAGGCATGTGGGCTGCAGTAGTTGCAGCGCCTGAGCTCAGTAGTTGTGGCTTGCGGGCTTATTGCTCCGTGGCATGCAGGATCTTCTCAGGCCAGGGATCAAACCTGTGTCCCCTGCATTGGCAGGTGGATTCTTAACTACTGCGCCACCAGGGATGTCCCAGAAGTATCATCTTATTGGTAGTAATAACTCAGAATATAATGCAAATGCACGTGTTTATTACTTTATACATTTTTCTCATTTCTTTAATCATTTGTTATCATCAGTTTATGTAAGAAATCACATTAAAGTGTATGATGAATATAAACCTAGATGCTTTCTTTGTCCCTAATACATTAAGCCAGATAGTTAAGATAAAATATGTATGCCGACTAGAATTCAATGAAAAACAAACTATTAAAAAATGATATATAGTACTTGAATGGATGTTCTGAACCCTAATTTCTGTTGTGGGAATGTCTCCCCACAACAAGCAATGCTCTGACACCAGCTGGGTGTCCTACAATACAGCTCAATTCTGACATTGCGTCCCAGAGATAGCATCAGATCCCACTGGTTAAAGACTGCCCCCCAGGTTGTCACCCATCCTGACCAATCAACTATAAATCAGAGGTTCCCACAACTCCCTCCTTGGAGCGATTAATTTGCTAGAGTGGCACGTGGAACTCAGAAACATTTTACTTACTAGGTCTTTGGTTTATTATAGAAGAATATAATTCAGAAGCAGATAGATGAAAGAGATGCATAGGGCAAGGTATGTGGGAAAGAATGCAGAGCTTCTGTGCCCTCTCAGAGAGCATCATTCTCCCCAAATCTCCAAGTGTTCACCAACCCTGAGATTCTCAAAACCCAGTCCTTTTGGGTTTTTATGGAGACTTCATTACATAGACATTTTTTATTAAATCACTGGCCATTGGCAATTGATTCAACCTCCAGCCCCTTTCCCCTCCCAAGAGATGGGGGTGGTGGTGGGGAGACTGAAAGTCCAAGCCCTCTGACCACGTGGTCTTCTGTCCTGGCAACCAGCCCCATCCTCATTAACATAACTAAAGACACCTTTCTGGCTCTCATCACTTAGGAAACAGGAGTTTTAGGAGCTCTGTGCCAGAAATGGGGCTGAAAACCAAGTATATTTTTCTTACTGTAAATCACAATATCACAGTACTGTTTCAGCATTCTGGCTACGGATGTGTTATAGTAAGAGCATGTGTCAGGAGCTAGGCAAACTGTGATTTAAAGTTATTTTACTTCTGTGACCTTTAGCTTTCTTATTTGTGAAGAGTACCTTTCTGAATATGCTGTTGTATTGATTAAAAACATTAAAAATAAAGTGATTAGGAGAATGAATTAGTAGTATTACAGATGCTTCAATTATAGAGCAAGGCCAAATCCACTGAGAAAAAATGTACTTTTAGACGTTAAAAAAAGAAAGTATTTATAGATAATTGGTACTAATTACTTGTTCCCTCCTGGAGCATTTTAAAAGCTTTTGTGGAGTTAGTTAACTTGTATTTGTTTAGATGGGACTCTTGTCACGAAAAGAAAAATCTACTGTAAATAGTGCAACTAACTTCCTAGGCTTCCATGCTTCCCTTTTGGAAAATCTGAGCCAAATCTGTCACTCACTTCTGGCAGCTATAAAGGATATTAGGTTATGGTTTATAACCTAATAAGCCAGGCAGGTTTATGCCTGAAGCTTCACTCCTGGCATCATCTGCTGATCTTCTGTGGTGGTGGGATTTTACGTCACACAGACTCTGCTCCAATTCAGCTGTGCCATTTAGCAGCTGTGTGAACTTGTTTCCTCATTTCCGTAGGTCTGAATTTTCTACGTGGTAAAATAGGGTTAACAATACCTACTTGAAGAGATTTGTGAGGATTAAAATATATGATGCATACAGAGTACATGGTAAAGTGTCTAGAAAGTCCTCAATAATTAGGTAATTATTACTGTAACCAAGCAAAGGTTTGCTGCTCAACAGGCACGGAAGCCAATACCATGGCACCAGCTTTTGAGAAAAGGAAAAGCTTTATTTTGAGGTCAACCAGCAAGGAGATGGGGAGGCAGGGCTGAAATCTGTCTCCCTTATCTGACTTTCGGTCAAACTTTCATGATTTAGGGCAAGAGGGTTGAGATGCGGAAGCACTGGCAGGGCAGGTTTCCATTGCAGGGCTTGGGAACTCGGCCATTTATGGTAAAGTATGGTAATAGGGCTTCAATACTGGATCTTTCTGGACAACAGACCCTTCCCTTGTGAAAGGATTCCCTGCGTTCAGTTTCCAGTCATGTCATGGTCCTTTTGTTCCATGGAGGGGAGAAACGTTGGTTCAGGGTGTTGTATGAGGTCAAAATTTTCTCCTCTGAGCGTGCTTTGGCTGCATGACTTGTGGTTTCATTCTGTTGCCTCTGAAAATCAACTCATTATCTTGTTAGAAACAGGATGGGGCCAGTTTTGGGCTAGCTTTGTGCTTATATACAATAATTATATATATTTTAGTGACCTATTACTTTATATCCGTATACTTATTTTTGTGTAAAAACCCCTATTTTCAAGAACTAGATAGGACATAAATGAATAAATAAACTCAATGTTACAATGATTTTATTTCCTTCACTTTGATGTTACTCATAATTTTAAGTAAAGTTAGTCATTTCTCTTTTACCCTCCCTATATTAATGTTCCTAATTTCAGATAAAAACATCGGAGATCAGTTATTTAGCTCAGCATCCAAGCCTTCCCTGATCCCTCTGCTCTCTAAACTTGAATAAGGCAAAAATTCCCTTTTCTTTTCCTTCTAAGTATTGAAAGCTAAGTCTCTGAATGAAAGGAAATAGAAACTCAATGAAAAGCCAAACTAATTTTACTTAAGCAGTTACAGCTTTCACCGTGAATGATTTGGAGCTCTTCAGTGTTACTTAGTGAATGTAATTACATGTATTTGTCTTGTTGAGAATTATATTGTGACATATGCATGGTAAGCAGGACTGCTATTATATAAATTACGCAAGATTTATTGCTCAGAGTCGCAGAGTACAAAATGAAAGCCTGTTTGAAGTTTTCTTGACAAAAATATTTTCATTATTTAAAGAAACCTTATGTATGTAAGTTACTAACCAATAAGACTAATCATAATCTCATTAATATTTATACATTATTTGAGTTCAGTGACAGAAATGCCTAAAATGGCTAGTAAGTGGAATGGGAGGGAAAAATGGGTTGGTATTCTGAAGAGCAGGACAGGGTTCAAAGTTCACTGGTGGCAAAATATAATTATGATATACTTTCCCCTCCTTTTATTTCCCTAGGTGTTTTAGTTCATCTATTTTTTTCCAGCATACACTTACATTTCTTCTTATATTTTCTTCTTACTGCATTTTTCTTGTTAGGATTACATTTCCCTTCAGGTGATGCTTCAGTATTATTCCTTTTTTCTTGTTTTCTTGAAATGGCAACTTGGTATGCAAACAGAATGAGAGGAATTTCATGGGGTGGTGGTGAATTGAGAAAAATGATTTGGGTTACAGTAGACACATAAGGAAAAAAATTCTCAGTTCCATGTTTGGTAGAAACCCTAGGGTATGTAACTCAGGAAAAAGGCAGTGGTGAAGGGAGGTCTCTATGGTCTTTCAACTGATATTTTCCTCCAGTGGTTAAATATGTGCCATCACTATTCACCAATGGCACAGTTGGTTCTATAATTATTTGAAGAATATCCAGAATTCAGGTAAGCAGTGAGCAGTACTTTTATATTTGTTTAAACTAATATCATGATTAAAGATAAAAAAATTTTTCTGTTTTTTTTACTCCCAAAATAATTTAAATGAGTAATTGAGAGTCAATAAATATTTAACTAACAGTAAGATATTATCATGAAACTGAGCTTACCTATCCACTTTAGCTAGTAAATTCTTTTTTTTTTTTTTCGGTACGCGGGACTCTCACCGTTGTGGCCTCTCCCGTTGCGGAGCACAGGCTCCGGATGCACAGGCTCAGCGGCCATGGCTCACGGGCCCAGCCGCTCTGCGGCATGTGGGATCTTCCCAGACCGGGGCACGAATCCGTATCCCCTGCATAGGCAGGCGGACTCTCAACCACTGCGCCACCAGGGAAGCCCGCTAGTAAATTCTTGAGTTCATTCATCCCATACAAATTCAGTTTTATCTCCATATTTTAATAAGTGGGTAGCTTTAGGATATCTAGTGCTTAGAGGAAAGACTTTCATTTTTAATATTACCTTAGAATAGAAAGTAGATTCTAACTATGTACAGAGAAACTGTCAGTTCCTGAAAAATCCTCTGGAATAGGGTCAATGTTATTTCCACAGTTGAAGCTTTAATTACTGCTTTGTTTGTCATTTAACCTATTTTGTTAGTAAAACTCACTGTATGTAAGAGTTGAATGATTATAACATTTTACTATTCTCTATTTCATCGTCATAGGAACCCTATGATCCAGGTAGGCCAATAATATTATTTCTACATTTAATATGAGCAAAGATTATCTTACTAGCCCACTAGCATAAATCTAAAATGTTTGTAGGCTATAAATAAAACATAGGTCTTATGACATCAAATGGTATGTATGTCTTTCCTAGCAAAACATACTTTGTCTATTACTAGGAATTAGTTTTTATTTTAGAAGACAAATTTCTCAGTACTGTGTTCAAACAATCAATTTATGGTTGAATTTATACATGTTCTGCAAACCAGTTGGAATTATATCAAATGATCACTTGTAAATGTGAAATTATTTTTTAAAAGATTCACCTTTTTTATTTTGCCACTTACTAGCTACATGACCTTGAACATGTTACTTAACAGCTCAGTCTCAGTTTTCCCATCTAAAAAAAAAAAAAAAAAAAAAAGGAAGTAATAATTTTACCAATCTCAGACAGTTGCTTTGTAGGTTACATGAACCAATATGTTTAAAATATTTAGCATAGGGCCTGACACACAGTAAGTGCTATATAAATGTTAGCTGTTATTAATATCATCATTATTACTAATCCTTTTTAAAGTATGGAATCAATACTTGGATGAAGAATAAAGGTTGCCAGTGGGTTTACATGGTCTTTTAAGACAAAGGATAAATGATGAAGTTATATAGGAAGTGAACAAAATTAGTTCCAGGAAAAAAGGAATAAGAAAAATTATAATTAAGGATTAAATCTAGACCTCAGCTTTCTGTCAGTAAATCAAAAGTAGGAAACATAAATTGCATGTTTATTGATAACTGAAAAATGGAACAAAGTCTAGATTTAGAATATAGCTATAAAAGAAATTATGTGAGGACCATTACACAGTAAATATTAAAGATTTTCCTGTGTATGTTTAATATTGGTTGTCTTCAAATGTCACCCAAAGATGAGCAATTATTAATTGGGAAATTAATAAGAAAATGATTACTCAACATGGTACTCAAACACTGATTCTCATTATGATGTAGCTAGAGAAATAGAAAGTGATATAGTTGATCTTAAATCTATAGAATAAAGATTAGCACAGTTAGTTGAATTTGAAAATGAATAAGGGGGATTACAGACTTCAGTGTTTAGAATGCAGTCATAATCACAGTTGTGGCTTTTTTCAGCTGCAGCTGCAAAGTGGCCTTGAAGCTTTATTTCTTGGGTGCATTGCAGTGATAACCAAAATTCACAGTACATTAAGTTCTGTGGCAATACTTGGATTAGGACTGAACCTTTGCAACTTCGGTAGTTTTGGGGAAAGGACATTAGAGCTACTGTCTGCAACTGTTCAAGAAATTCCCAGCTTAAGGAGCAGTATAGAAGAACCTAGGTGAATGAAGAAGAGTTACAATAAAGAAAATAATTAAAGTTAAGCAGAACTCAGTAGGGAATCTCAAATTATAAAAAACAGAATTGTACATGAAGAGTTCTTAACCCTGAGTTTCCAGAACAAAAAAATCTTTGTTCTAGTTGTGGGTTGGTTTAACAGTTAATTTATTTTTCAGATATTTTCTCTAAAAATTCCAGAGAGATCTCTAGGGACGTGGATACAATGGATTTTCTCTGAGAGTTGCACATGTACCTCCTCTAGAGTTCAAGAAAATACCTTGTATTCCTATCTATTGATTTATGATTTTCCCAATTTTGATTCCTTCTCTAGTGACCAGATCAAATATTTTAGTGATATTATTCAGAGTTCTGGTAAATTTTTAACTATGACATACAGAACTCTGTGAACTTTGTATGTTCCTCTTATGAATTAAAGTGAGACATAAGTAGGGCAGAGAACAGCATTCCAGTATTCTGTGGATGGGGGTGACCAGGTTGTCTAGGTTTATATATAGTGTTTAATCTTCTTCTTCCAAATTTTGATAGTTTTAATAAAGAGAAGTCTGTCTGTCTTGCTGTAATCTTATCTCTGACATTGACACTGTAGCAAGAGGTCTGTGAATCTTTAAGAAAACTTTCTGAGATACTGAGAACATAATATTGGTTGGAATGAACAAATAGAAAAAACCCTACAGTTTCCCTTGAAAAAGTTTGAGTAGTTATTTCTTTAACTTGTGGCCACATAGAATGTTCCAGCTGTGGTAAAGGTGGCCTGAAAAATATATGTTTTAGAAAGGAGGATTTTAAGATAGTATAAGAAAGTACAATTTTTATATTCAAGAAGTTAATTAATATTTTTCAGAAGTATTTGCCTTCATTACACATTATTTCTCTAGATGTGTACTCAAAGGTAAAAAACATTTTTGGTTCTTGTTCTCCATCTGCACATGGCTTTGCTAACATTTTAGTAATTTATGTTTTCCTTATCATGAGTGAGATTGAAAACTTTCCTTCAGTAACTCTACTGTCTTTAGTTCCAGTTTTCCATATATTTCCAGTTGATCAGTTGATTTAAGAAGTTCCCCATCTCTCCAAACAAATGGATTTTCAGATGTATCAATGTGTATGGCATCAATTTCCCAGACAGTGTCAGACATGGAAGATACACAAAGCATGTTTAGCAATCGATGCACACATATACACATAATCATATATTTATGTTATATCTATTATGCATATATATGTATATTTTACACATAATTAAACAGGGTAAATATTCCTTACTGTATAGGTGTTTTCTTTATAAATCTTGACTAAACACTTACACTTAGCTGCATTCAAAACCATTTATAATTGTTCTTTCACATTGGTTGTTGGAACATTATATTGGTCTGTGGAAGGGCATATGTATTTCATACATATGGCTCATTTTTCTCTTTATCTATTAATAACAAGTACAAAGATATAAACCAATCACATTAATAGTACAAATTCCATTAAAATAATTATTTATTCATCATGCATTCTTGTCTATGCCTGTGACCATTCATTACTGGAAAGGAAGGAGTTAGCATTAGGCCTGTAATCTCTTTATCTTCTATTTGGAATACCCAGAAAAGAGAGATAAATGAGTTCTAAAATCCACCTGAATCATTCTGATTACCAAAATTCTGATAAACACACTAATGGGGCTTAGTAGAAGGAATGACCTTTCCTATGAAATGCTCTTAGCAGTATGCACCTGTCTGCATATTTGTTACCTGTCAAACTTTGAAATCCTTCTGGGTTAGGAAGGAGAAGAAGCATTAGCAAGTATGCTGTTATTGCTCAGCCTGTGGGTGACCCATATATCTGAGCTAGAGAAACCCCACCATGGTGGGAAGTATGTGGGTCCAAAGAAGTGATACATAGAAATAGGGGAAATTGTGGCAAACAAAGGATGCTCATTAGTGAATCATGATCTCAAGTAAGAATACAATCAAGGGCTTCCCTGGTGGCACAGTGGTTGAGAGTTCGCTTGCCGATGCAGGGGACACGGGTTTGTGCCCCGGTCCGGGAAGATCTCACGTGCCACGGAGTGGCTGGGCCCGTGAGCCATGGCCGCTGAGCCTGCGCGTCCGGAGCCTGTGCTCCGCAACGGGAGAGGCCACAGCAGTGAGAGGCCCGCATACCGGTAAAAAAACAAAAAGCAAAAAAACAAAAAAAAACAAACCAAAAAAAAAACAATACAATCAAATTATTTCCACAGGAGTACCTCAGAGCAAGAAAAGAAGACCATTAGCTATCTCTGTCAAATCTAGCGTTCAGTAGCGGCAGATGGCTCGGAGAAACCTCTGGATATGTTTTCTTCAGAAAAGCAGAATTGGACTCTTGATGATTTATGGGCTTTGCCCCAAAACTCCGCCTAGATAATTTGGTGAAAAGCTGTGACACAGTACCCTTGATAACTCAACTTATCACTAGCCACCTACTACCATTTGATTCATGGTTTATAGTCTATATTTACCATTCTGGTTATTTTTCTGATTACCTGAGAAAAATACTACCAATGAATCATAGAGTGTGAAGAATGCTGAACAGCAGAGCTTCTGTCACTCTGTGTGGCTGTTAATCAGAGTGATGCATTGCTAAGACAGCTGCCTGGGTGTGACAGAAAGCAGATTGCTTCTATCATCCCAGCATGTCAGAAATTTATTCGCTACTTTGAATATATAGAATGTCAGTGTCAACAGAATGCATTTAAAGAAGGTACAAATGGAACCTGAAGAGCCTCAAGGGAGTTTGCATGTGATATGGTGTCCTAATTTTACCAATAATACCCCTCTGGAGATATGTAAGGAATATTTATGTGAGACCTTATATCACACCCAGATGGGGATATACTAGGGGACTGAATATACCTAAGTGACAGTTTCATGGGGCACATAATGTTTTAGGGTGCAAGTAGTTTCCAAAATTGCACAAAAACAATAAAATATCAATAGCGGTAATGTATATTGTGGCTTAATCAGAACTGGCCATGCAGCCTAAGATAATCTGTGAAAGATTTAGGGAGTTGGTCTTGGAATTCTGAGTGTGGCCAAAATAACACTACTAAAGCTTTGTCATTAGATGCCAAAGACTTGCTAACCCAAATTAGGAATACTAGCGAGAACCAGAGGGATCTCTATCGAAGGAGAATGACCATGGCTGGAATCAACCTGGAAGATTTAATAAAGGTATAAGCAAATGGACAAATTGAATGATAATTCTCATGGAAAGTCATTACCAATGTTGGGAGAAGTCTTGTACTTTCATAGAAAGGACTAGTGGATATTCTAATATTTATTAGAATTCAGTATTTTTAAAGGTCAGTGGTTGAGAGTGCTAGAAAGGGAAACAGGAGGTTGTATTGATGGGATCTGTTGCAAGTCTAAATTAAGACATATTGTCCATGGAAAATGTGGCAAATATTGTTCTTTAATGCCCTGGGTCACAAAATAACATGGAATTTTTCTTCTCTATGATGAGTTGATTGGGATTGGGTAGATCAAAGAATGGCACGTTTCACTGTTACAATATTACATAATGTCACTTGGAAGCTGGTACCTGTAAAACCTATATGAGGATATGTGGAATATGATTATAACCACAAAGCAGATCAAATCCAGAATTTACTGAAATATCAATGTACCAGTCAGTGAGGGAAGTGATACATAAGAAAATAATTTCTTTTGGAAAGAATAATTATACGATATATATTTTTCTTTTAATGAAATCACTGGGAAAAGGGCAGTAAGACCTGTAAACTCCAGTATACAGGTGAAGACACATTGTACCTAGAGGGAGGATTAAAAATAACCTCTCTATTCAATGGAGAGAAGAAGGAAACCATCTGTGTTCATATCATTAGACATCTCCTACAATTGGGGAAAGGTTAGGATCTGTGAAAAAGCCCAATCCCTGAGACCCAGGGAGATAATGTTTTTTAAACCTGTTTGCCATTACCATCTTAGCAAATCTGAAGCAACTGTCAGGAGTTTAGCTGAGCCTGGTAGAGTTGAACTGCCAAGAGTCAGAGTGGGCAACTGAGACAACAAGTCAGAATGAAAGTAACAGTGAAGTCCTTAATCAGTCACTGCAATAGTATAGAAAGAGGTTAAACTGGAGAAAACATCAAAACCTCCCTGTTCCATGTCCCCATATGGAATGGCTCACTTGCTGATAAGATGAATCAGCACAGATATGGTGGTCATCTCACTGTGGTGGGGGGGGGAACCCGAACAAACACTGCCTGAGTTTAATGAACCTAGATGCTGGAAGAGGGCTAGAGAGAAGGGCTAGAAGTGGACAAGTACTGAGTCAGAGTAGTGTCTTTAACATCTCCCTTCTTTCCCCAATGTAGAGGTCTCGACAGAGGCCTGAGGAAGGCATTTGCCAAATGGCCCAGTTAAAGAGGTTTCTAAATGGAGACCCCTGAGCTAGGAATGCAGCTTTGTGTAAGAGCCTGGTCGACAAGGAGGTCCTGAATCGTTGACTGTAACTTCCTTCAGACATTACAGGGCATTGGCTGTGTCTTGTGTGGGGAGGGCAGCTTTCCCCCATGAGGCCTGCAGGTAAAGCCTTTGTAAATGCCTATGACTGAGCTTGAAAAATCACTCATAGGCTTTTTGGCTGGGAGACAAACTCCTCACTAACAAGAAATGGCAGTCTACTACTAGTAGAAGGACAATCGTGTGAAGAGAGACCTCTTCTGAGACACATGTACAAAGTGAAAGCTGAATGTGGAGCAAAAATATGAGAAAAACTCTCTAGGAACCTAGCCCTTGCCTTAAACACAAGGTAAAACTAGAAGAATTTGAAGACATTGGTGCAATAATGATAACCAGAGCAACAACAAAACCCAAATGTAGCCCAGCTTCTGACTAGTTTTACCAGCCTACATACTAATGACCTAGCACAAGAACAGGCATGCCCATTTTCAGAGGTAATTACTATTTACGTTTTTACTGTATTAATCATCATGTTTGACCTCTAATTAAAAATAAGGCAAATGAAATAAAGCAAGAAAAAGCAATCCACTGTCAATAGACAAAGCAATGAACAGAATGAAACTGAGGTAACCCGTATGTTAATACTAGCAGACAGAGAATATTAAATATCCATGACTGTTATCTTAAAAAATCTGCTAAAATAGGAAGACAGCCTGCACTAACAAGTAGGGAACCTCAGCAGAGAGGGGAAGACCATAAGAAACATACAATTGGAGATGTTATAAAGAACAGGACAAAAAGATGATGAGTATGTTTGATGGACTCTTCAGTAAACTTGACACAGCCAAGTAAAGAATCAGTGTACTTTTCATCTTGTTTATGGTACATTAATTCTTTACTTGGCTGTATCAAGTCTACTGATGAGTCCATCAATCATACTGTTCATCAGAATGGGAGAAGATATTTGCAAATGAAACAACAGACAAGGGATTAATCTCCAAAATATACCAACAGCTCATGGAGCTCAACATCAAAAAAACAATCAACCCAATTAAAAAATGGGAAGAAGACCTAAATAGACATTTCACCAAAGAAGACATACAGATGCCCAAGAGGCACATGAAAAGATGCTCAACATCACTAATTATTAGAGAAATGCAAATCAAAACTACAATGAGGTATAACCTCACACTGGTCAGAATGGCCATTATCAAAAAATCTACAAACAATAAATGCTGGAGAGGGTGTGGTGAAAAGAGAACCCTCCTGCACTGTTGGTGGGAATGTAAATTGATACAACCACTATGGAGAACAGTATGGAGGTTCCTTAAGAAACTAAAATAGAACTACCATATGACCTAGCAATTCCACTACTGGGCATATACCCTGAGAAAACCATAATTGAAAAAGAGTCATGTACCACAATGTTCATTACAACACTATTTACAATAGCCAGGACATGAAAGCAACCTAAATGTCCATCGACAGATGAATGGATAAAGAAGATGTGGCACATATATACAATGGAATATTACTCAGCCATATAAAGAAACAAAATTGAGTTATTTGTAATGAGGTGGATGGACCTAGAGTCTGTCATACAGAGTGAAGTAAGTCAGAAAGAGAAAAACAAATACCATAAGCTAACATATATATATGGAATCTAAAAAAAAGAAAAATGGTACTGATGAACCTAGTGGCAGGGCAGGAATAAAGACACAGACATAGAGAATGGACTTGAGGACATGGTGGGAGGAGGAGGAACCTGGGATGAAGTGAGAGAGTAGCATTGACATATATACACTACCAAATGTAAAATAGATAGCTAGTGGGAAGCAGCTGCATAGCACAGGGAGATCAGCTGGGTGCTTTGTGACCACCTAGAGGGGTGGGATAGGGAGGGTGGGAGGGAGGCTCCAGAGGGAGGAGATATGGGGATATATGTATGCATATGGCTGATTCACTTTTTGTACAACAGAAACTAACAGCATTGTGAAGCAACTATACTCAAATAAAGATGTATAAAAAATTTTTTTTAAATCAATGTATGATTTGATTTAAAAAAATGTATGATTGGGCTAAAATATAGCCCAATAACAATTACCCATAATGAAACAAAAGTAGAAAACAATGGTGAAAAACAGAACAGAGCATCCAAGAGATGTGAGAAAATATCAAAACATTTAATGTGTGTGTCACTGGAATCTTGGGAAGAGAAGAGAAAGATAATGGTGTAGAGAAATATTTAAAGAGATAATGGCTCAGAATTTGCAAAGTCAATAAAAGACAGTATACCAAAGAGCTGATAACCTTGCAGAAACCCAAGAAGGATAAATACTTGAAAATAAACAAGATTTATTCAGATTGCTAAGAAGCAAAGCAAGGGAAAACTTGAAGGCAACTAGAAAAAATAAGAGAGTACATAAAAAGAAGAAAGATAATGTCTTCATAGTGTCAGAATATGTGCCAATGGGATGACCATAGAATACTACAAGAAAAGAAACAAAATTATTATCCCAGAATGCTATAACCAGTGAAAATATCTTTCAAACTCAAAGATAAAATAAGGAATTTAAAATAGAATAGAAACAGCTGAGAAAATTCATTAATACTAGGTCAGGACTACAAGAAATATTTTAAAAAGTATTTCAGACAGAGTAATATAGTTCAGGATAGAACTTAAATCAACACAAAGAAATGAAGGTGTCTGGGAAATGATGCAATTCAAAGAAATTCTGAGTGATTAGTTTTAATCACTCTAGAAGTGATTATATTGTCTAAATCAGGGATTGGCAAACGTTTTTGTCAAGGAATAGTGAGTAAATATTTTAGACTTTGATTTCTGTTGCAACTACTTGGCTTTACTGCTTTAGTGTGAAACCAGTTATAGAAAATAGGTAAACAAATGGATATGGCTCTATTCCAATAAAACTTTATTTAACTCTGGTGGGTGGCCATATTTGGCTTATAGATCATAATTTGCCACCTTCTTATCTAAAGTAAAACTAGTTTTGATATATTGTGGGTTTACATCATATGTTTAAAAAAGTAAGGCAATATTAGCACAGAAGATGGGATAAAAGAATTAAAAACATACTGCTAGAAGTTTCTTTAACTGTATGTAAAGCAGTATAATAGTATGTATAAGAAGACACTGATTGGGGCTTCCCTGGTGGCACAGTGGTTAAGAATCCGCCTGCCGGGCTTCCCTGGTGGCGCAGTGGTTGAGAATCTGCCTGCTAATGCAGGGGACATGGGTTCGAGCCCTGGTCTGGGAGGATCCCACATGCCGCAGAGCAACTAGGCCCGTGAGCCACAACTGCTGAGCCTGCGCGTCTGGAGCCTGTGCTCTGCAACAAGAGAGGCCACGATAGTGAGAGGCCCGTGCACCGCAATGAAGAGTGGCCCCCGCTTGCCACAACTGGAGAAAGCCCTCGCACAGAAACGAAGACCCAACACAGCAAAAATAAATAAATAAAATTAATTTAAAAAAAAAAAAAAAGAATCCGCCTGCCAATGCAGGGGACACAGGTTCGAGCCCTGGTCCAGGAAGATCCCACATGCCGTGGAGCAGCTAAGCCTATGTGTCACAACTACTGAGCCTGTGCTCTAGAGCCCTCAAGCCACAACTACTGAAGCCCACGTGCCTAGAGCCCATGCTCCACAACAAGAGAAGCCACCGCCATGAGAAGCCCGTGCACCACAATGAAGAGTAGCCTCCGCTCGCTGCAACTAGAGAAAGCCTGCCCGCAGCAATGAAGACCCAACACAGCCAAAAATAAAAATAAATAGATAAATAAAAGACACTAGTTAAAATGCATGTTTTAAACCCTGGGGAAACCACTATTTTTGAACAAAGGTATATGAACAAAGGTATACATATAAACCTAATAGTGGACATAAAATGAAACCACAAAACCCAAAATAATTGAAAGGCAAGAAAAAGAGGAAAGAGTAAATAAGAAACAACAAGTGAAACAAGTAGAAAATAAACAAGATCATATATATTAATCCATCCGTATTAATGAGTATTATATAGGGAAATGGTCTGAATGCACCATATAAAGGCAGTGATAATGAGATTGGATATTTTAAAAAAAGCAAACCCAACTGTATGCTGTCTACACGTAACCCACTTTTAATAACATAAGACATATATAGGTTAAAAGTAAAAGAATATACCAAAATATATTACATAAACATTACTTAAAGCTGGAGTAGCTTTATTAAATACAGTGTTCAGAAGATGAGTCTGAGTCTGTTTTCATTTTGTTTTACTTTTTTGATTCTGCATATAAGTGAGATCATGTGGTATTTGTCTGTCTTTGACTTATTTCACTTAGCATAATACTGTCTAGATCCATCTATATTGTGGCAAATGGCAATATTTCATTTTTTATGGCTGAGTAATATTCCACGGTGTATATATACACTACAAAATTTTTAATTCATTTTGTCTACTGATGGACATTTAGATTGCTCCCATACCTTGGCTACTGTAAATAATGCTGTAATGAACATTGGAGTGCATATAATTTTTTTGAATTAGTATTTTGGCTTCCTTTGAATAAATAACCAGGAGTAAAATTGCTGGATTATAACAGTTCAGTTTTTAATTTTTTGAGGAACCTTCATTCTATTTTCCCTAATGGCTGCACCAGTTTATATTCCTATGAACACTGCACATTTCCTTTCCTTCACATAATCACCAACACTTATTTGTTGTCTTGATTATAGCCATTCCAGCAGGTGTGAAGTGGTCGCTCATCGTGGTTTTGATTTGCATTTCCTTCATGGTTAGTAATGCTTCCTTTCATGCATCGGTTGGTCATCCATATGTCTTCCTTAGAAAAATGTCTATTTAGGTCCTCTGCCCATTTTTAATCCAGTTGTTGTTGTTGTCACTGTTTCGACGCTGAGTTGTATGAGCTCTTTGTATATTTTTTATATTAATCCCTTATCATATATATCATTTGAAAATATCTTCTCCCACTTAGTAGGCTACCTCTGTGTTTGTTGGTGGTTTCCTTTTCTGTTAAAAAGCTTTTTAGTTTGATGTAATTCCATTTGTTTATTTTTGCTTTTTTTCCCCTTGCCTGAGGTGACATATCCAAAAATTGCTAAGATTTATATCAGTGTTCTGCTTTTCTTTAAATTAATTTTTATTGGAGTATAGTTGCTTTACAATGTTGTGTTAGTTTCTGCTGTACAGCAAAGTGAATCAGTTATACATATACATATATCCACTCTTTTTTCGATTTCCTTCCCATTTAGGTCACCACAGATCATTGAGTAGAGTTTCCTGCGCTATACAGTAGGTTCTCATTAGTTATCTGTTTTATACATAGTATATGTATATATACATAGTATATGTATATATTAGTATATGTATGTTAATCCCAATCTCCTAGTTCGTCCCACCCCACCCTTCCCCCTTTAGTAACCATATGTTTGTTCTCTACATCTATGATTCTATTTATGCTTTGCCAATAAGTTCATCTGTATCATTTTTCTAAATTTCACATATAAGTGATATTATACGATATTTGTTTTTCTCTTTCTGACTTACTTCACTCTGTATGACAATCTCTAGGTCCATCCACGTCTCTGCAAATGGCAGTATTTCTTTGTTTTTTATGGCTGAGTTTCACTTTCATTCTTTTACATTGTGGCTGTCCAGTTTTTGCAATACCACTTAAATGAAGAGACTGTCTTTTCTCTATTGTATAGACTTGCCTCCTTTTTATGTACATTAATTGACCATAAGTGTGCAGGTTTATTTCTGGGTGCTCTGTTCTGTTCCATTGATCTATGTGTCTGTTTTTGTGCCAGAACCATTATGTTTTGAATACTGTAGCTTTGTAACATAGTCAAGTTCACGGGGTGTGATTTCTCCAGCTCTGTGCTGGATAGATTTGGATGATTCACACTGCTATGTCTTCTAGTTCACTGATCTGTTTCTTTGTATCATCTAGTTTACTGTTGATTCCTTTTATTGTATTTTAAAATTTTCATTATTGTATTCATCAGCTCTATTTTGTTCTTTATATTTTATACCTCTTAATTAAACTTCTCTTTATGTTCATTCATTCCTTTCCCAAGTTCATTGAGTATGTTCATGATCTAAACCTTGAACTCTTTTTCAAATAGATTGCTTGTCTACACTTCACTTATTTCTTCTCTGGGGTTTTTTGTTCCTTCATTTGGAGCGTATTCCTCTGTTGCCTCATTTTGCTTCAGTTCTCTGTTTTATTTCTACGTATTAATTAGGTCAGTTACATTTCCTGATCATGAATAAGTAGCCTTATGTAGTAGGTGTTCTGTGGGGCCCAACAGCACAATGCTCTCTGGTTGCCAGAGTCATATGCTCTAGGATGCCCTCTATGTGGGCTGTAAGGGCCCTTCTGTTGTGGTGGGGCTGACTAATGTGGGCATTCTGTTAAGCAGAACTGTCCCTTGGTCTGGTTGGCTGCCAGGCCCTGCCTTGTGCTGAGAGTCCTGGCCTGCTGGTGAGCATGGCCTGGTCATGGTGTGACAGTCTCTGGGGCCAAGGTCAGGGGGCTTGTGACTGGTGCCAACCCACTGGTGTGTAGGTAAGGCCTTGGCTATTATATGCTATAGGGAGTACTACAAAATGGTGCTTCCAGCACCAGTGTACTTTTGTTAGAATGAGCTCCCAAATATTGATGCTGCCAGCATCTGTGTCCCCTGGAGGAGAGCCAGTTTCCTCCTGCTTCTCCAGAAGGCTCTCCAAGATCAGCAAGTGAGCCTGAACCAGGCTTCTTTCAAATTACTGCCTGGGCATTGGGACTCAGAGCATGTGAGATTTTGTGCTTGCCCTTTAAGTGCCAAGTCTCTATTTTTCCAGTCCTCTGGCTTTCCTGTATGCAAGCCCTGCTGACCTTCAAAGCCAGACATTCTGGAGACTTGTCTTCCTGGTGCAGGAACCCTGGGCTGGGATGCCTGATGTGGGGCTCAAACCCATCACTTTTTGGGTAGAAGGAACCTCTGCAGTTGTGATTATCCTCCCGTTTTGTGGGTTGTCTGACTGTGGGTGTGGGCCTTGTCTATACTATGTCTCCACCTTTCCTAGGCTTCTCATTACGTATCCTTTATATGTTTATTTATGGAAAATATTTTCTGCTAGTCTTCAGGTGTTCTCAAATTGCTGTGTAAAGAGTTGTATTTGGTGTGCGTATGGGAGGAAGTGAACTCAGGATTTTGTACTTTGCCATCTTGGCTACATCTCTCTTATCTGGAAAATCCTTAATTATTTGGAAATAAAACTCATGTTTCTAATAACCACAGGTTAAGATAGTTCCCCACAACAATTATTTATCCCAAAATGTAATCAGTGCTGAGGTTGGGTATAATGGAAACACTCAGATTTTTTCCTTCCTGAGTAGGGGAAATCCCAGCTCTTTCCTACTATGTGTTTCTTTCCTGAGAGTCTCAGTTACTATTCACACAAAACACTTCACTTCTGACATTTCTGGTCACTTAATATATGGAGGTTTTTCCCTACATCACTGAGTAATTCTGGGACACCAGCAGGGCATCCAAGAATTCAGCTCAATTCTGGCATTATCTACCCAGAGATAGCATCTGATCTCACAGGTAAGGGCTAAGTCCCATAAGACTGCCTGTCCCTCCTCCAGCCCCACCTCTCTTCAGATACCAGTAGCAAACCCAGGTTATTGTCTTGTGCTTTTGACCATCCAGCTCTAGATTAGGGGTTCCAATGACCTTCTCCTTGGGTTTGCTTAATTTGCTAGAGTATCTCATAGAACTCAAACATTTACTTACATTTACCACTTTATTAAAAAGATACAATGAATGATACAGATGAACATCCAGGTTGAAGAGATGTGTAGGGCAAGGTATGAGTTAAGGGGCACAGAGCTTCTGTATCCTCTCTAGGAGTGTCATTCTTCCAGCACCCCCATGTGTTCATTAACCCTAAACCTCTCTGAACTGCCAACTCTTGGGATTTTATGGAGGCTTCCTTGTGCAGGCATGATCAGTTATAAACTTCATTCCCAACCCCTCTCCTCTCTCTGGAGGGTGGGGGTTGGGCCTGAAAGTTCCACGCTTGGTCTTCTTGGTGACCAGACTCCATCCAGGAACCACCCAGGAGCCACTCAGAGTCACCTTCTAGGAACAAAAGATGTACCTAATGCTCTTATCACTTGGGAATTTATAAAGGTTTGTGGAATTCTGTGCCAGGAACTGGGGGCAGAGACCAATATATATATTTTCTATTATATCACATTGAGAAACCCTCTTTCAGAAAATAGAAGAGGAAATAATGTAAAATTAATATTTTATGTTAACTATAAAAAATTAATGCCATCATTAGTACCAAAACCCTAGGAAGAAATCAGAAGAACCTTATAGAAGAATCAGTAACCTTAAGAAGAACATAAGTAAATGGATGCTCAATAAAATTATACAAACTTTAATCCAGCAGTATGGAGAAAAAATAATAATTATGTCAATGCACAGTTTATGCCAGGAATACAAGATTAATATTTGAAAATAAAGCCATATAATTTTCCATAAACATAAAGTAAAATATTAAAAACTATGTGATTATTTTGGGTGTTTTATTGGTAATATGATATTTAATTGGGTATCTTAGGAACCATCCAGGAGGGGAAAATATCTCCTACCTCTCTGTTCTTTTGGCTGGTCTAATAATTAAATTGACACATGCAGTTTAATAGACAAAAAATTAATATTGTATGTACAGAGGTCTGACAGATATGGAACCCATGAAGTGACCAAAGCAAGCTGTTTATATACCTTTAAGATGAGGAAACAATACATTTGTGAAGAATTGACAAGACAAAGGTGTTTGGGCTTGGGGTGGTAAGTTGGTGAAGAATAACAAGGTTTGTTTATATAGCCTTCTCAGCCCAAAGTTCTCTATCTCTGGTGATGAGGATGACTCTCTACCTCCTGGTATGGGGGTGGGGGAGTGGGGTGGTATCTTTCACATGGGAAATTTATTTCCTGCTTTCAGGGGGACAAAGGAAGTTCAGAATGTCCTTCTTGCACTGGCTGTTTCCTAAGTAACTTTCATTCAAAATAAAATAATCTGTAGATCAAAGTGGCATATTTTGGGGCAGCCTGCTCTGAACCGCACAGAGTTAAGAACACAAGGCATTCTAGTTTCTAAATCGAAATTTTGAGCAAGGCTTACAAAAAAGAGGACAAAATGTCCTTATCTATTTTAAGACCTCCATGTTGAACTTCAGCCATGAGTCCAGATTCAGTTTTTTAGGGTAGCTTTATTTCAGGCAACTATTGCTCTTCTCTGCTTTTGCGCTCTGGTCAGGGACACTTTGGTCCACCATGATAGGCCTCCCTATCTTCAAACCTGGAGTGCAGATTCTGGAGCTTTTTTCCTTAACTCTAGAAAGGCCTGTGTCTGTGAAAGATGTTACAGATTTTACACTCCTGCCCCCAGGCTCCACAGCCAGCTTTGAATGTCAGGAATATTTTTCTCTCTCAGTATGTCCTTGATGAAGCCATCAAAGTTTCTTCTACATCTTTCTCTGTAGGTCAGTGGATGCTGACTCACCCAACATTTACATAATTAAGGGGGGTCATTCAAGTGGATATTTGCAGAATACATACAGTCTGCTTCAAGGTGATGTCTAGCCTTTCCAAAAGACAGAAGCTCCTGACAACATGTAGATAGCAGTTTCATTACCATTATCTTGTGTGCTGTTGAAGTTACTCTGTTATAGATTGGAGAGTTCTGGAAGAGAAGGTGGTGGTCTCAATGAATTCAACATATATTTGTTGAGCCCCTGGTGTGTACCAGGCACTGGTGATATGAAATTAATGTATTAGTTCCACATTTTAGAAACGTCACTCTGGAGAGAGAATAGAAAATGAGTGGTAGAAAGAGAAAGGAGAAAATGGGAAGCCCTTTGCAGGTATCCAAGTAAGAGATGATAACAGCTTAGACTAAGGGTAATTTATTCTAATTTTTTTTAACTAGTCTTGATGGTATAAAAATTATAGTTTGGACCCATTTTGATAAATAGAATGAACATGACATAGGAATTGATGTGAATTTTGTGGGAAACAGTGGAGTCAATATAATCATATATAGTTGGATGATGCAATTATCTTGGTTACAGAATACAGAAGAAAGAACAAATTTGGGAAGAGAAGATATGTTATATTTTAAACAAGCTGAAAATTACATATCTAAAAAGAAATTTGGAATAAGTGCTGAGATTTTAGCAATACAGAATTAAGAGTAAGAATTAAGGCAGCAGATTATTACAGTCAAGCCATAAGAATGCAGAAAATTTCAAAGGCAGAGATTATGAAAAGAATAGGAGGGTCAGCCACAGACCTCTGGGGCAGTATAATCCTTCACAGGACAGGGTAGATGAAGGGACATCACAGAAATACTAACAAATGAGGTAATGAGAGTGGGATCATCAAATCCAAGAGAGGAAAGAGATTTTTTTAAAGAAGTGATGTAACACTGTTTATAAGTCAAGGATGTTAAGGAGTAAAAGTGTGAAATGCCTTTGAAAATTGGGAAGTATATAATGAATATAGTGAGTGCAGTTTTATTGGATTTGAGGGTAGCAACAGTGAAAATTTGGTTAAATAATTAAACAGCAGAAGTTTCTTTTTTTTGCTCTCTCTTGGATATGAAGTTGTCAAGGTTTGCTCTTACTTTAGGAATAAAATGACTTTTGAAAAATCAAAAGGTGAAGAACAATATAAGTAAACTAAATCAATAAAACTACCGAGAAAATGCATTCAAAGTAAAAAATTAACTTATATGAATTTTCCAGGTTTAAAGAGTAAACTATAGTGTTGACAGGAATGGTGCTGAACATCTTAAAAGTACATTAGGGTTCTCAGTTTCACTATTGTAGCCATTATAACCCTCAACTTGTGAAAATTTGCCAGCAAAAATACTTCATGTATTTAAAATCATAGTTACAGACAATCACCTCTGATTTCTTTTCTTAAGCTACAGTTTTAAGAGTGTGAAACACTACTCAGAGAACATTTTATTTTATTTATGACACTTAAAAAGCATTTTATTTTCCTGTAAAGATAATTATATGAGCAGATCACTCAAGCCTTTTCTATAACCAAAATTTTGAAGTTGGTATATGTAATGTCACCCTACTAATTTTAGCATGATGGCAAAGTTGATTTTACATTGATAGTATTGATCAGTGTGGTCCTGAGAATTTACTTAAACTTTACTTTATTTAAAGTTTTTCTTTAAGAAGGAAGATAGGAATTAGTCACATGCCATAATAAGCCTCTTGAAAGTTAATCTTCCTATCAGTGTCTGCTTCCAAGGAAACTCAACCTAAGATAATTGATATCAGAAGTGGACCAAGAAAGTAGATGATAGGGTGCTGTGTTATGGCTGGATTACTTGCTGCCTGACTGGCAGTAAGGACCTCTCACTGATGATTCCTGTTGGTGGAACACAGATCTTGACCCAAGATAAAAGTGCAATTGTTAAAATTTTTACTTTTGGTGAACTGGGATGGTATACTGCTGGGAAGAAATGTGCTAGTTGTTATGAAGTAGGCAGCATTTGAAAATATGAGAAAAATAGTAACTATAACGTCAGTGGTATTGGGTAGCTATTACTAAGCACTGTTGATGGTTGGGGTAGCTATTAGTAAGCACTCCTGTACAGTGATCAAATAATGAGAGAAATTAATAGGCAAGTGAAATCTAAGTGCAAAAGCCAGAGAGTCTCCTTAGTTGCATTTTATAAGTCCATCATCCCTTTCAAGGGAGAGCAGAGAAAACTGAGGACTTGGCCCAGGAATAAACCATCAGATAGATTAGCTGAGCTCCCAGGGAGGTAGGTCTGATATGCCAAGTTCAGGGTCCTGTTTAGGAAAGAATGGGACCTTGATCCAGGAGATGAGAAATTTGTATTGGTGCACTGAAAAGTCTCAGAAGTCCGTGTTCTTCAGAACCCTCTGATCCTGTATAAATGGCCCAATATTTCCGGTTAAATGCTGTCACTAAGGCTTGGTTGAAGAGGATGAAGAAACTTCTCCCCAAGACAACATGTATCTCTCAGAACATGTACTCAATTTCCCTCCCTGCCCAAATCCCAGTGAACAGGGTTAAGTTACAGCTGTCCTATTTAAGGATAAGCAGGATGTGATAAGAAATGAAAGGAACTATAACCCCCCCCCAAAATTAGACTTAGCTAGTGGATACCAGCAGAAGCTGGGAGAGTATGCAAGGGATATATTTCTGAGTGTGTTTGATCAAGGGATGTTGAACCAAAATTAGATTAGAGGTGATTTAGTCTTTGGGTGTCTTCTGAGATACAAGATTTAATATGCTAAAAGAACCCTAGAAGATTGTATGAGCATGCTACTAGGGTGGCTTTTAAAAGCATGAGAAAAATGGCCCTGTAACCTAGTTCAATTATTAGTTTTAACAGGTTATTTTATAGATTACCTTGGATGTTCTACATCCACATTGTCTGTAAAAATAATAATAATAATTGTTACTATTATTATTTGATATCCAGCATATATTTCATGATCCATCAAGTTAATCATGATCTTGTCAAGACTAAATTCTCTTTACCCTCACTGTATTAATCTTGTTAATTTGTTTGAATTGGGGATTCCTAATGTCCTAATTCTTCTGTCTCATCTAACTCCTATCTTATCTTTCTTCCTCAATTAACTTCTCTTATCTAAGGCTAAATCATATCATGTGCCTTGGAACATAGTGCCTCCAGCATGAACGTTACCCCCTCCTCAGTCTTCTGAATATTCAACTATTCTATCTGAAATGAATATTTCCCATTGGATTTTTGACTTTTGAAAAAATTTAAAAATAAGAAAAAGATTTTTTCTTCTACCATCCTTATATCTCAAGATGATATCCTATTTTTTATATATTTTCCCTTCTAGCAAAACTTTTAAAAAGTACTTTAAGCATTACCTTCATTTATTTGCTATTTAGTCACTCTTAAAACAGCTATAATTCTAAACCCTATTATCTACCCAAATTGTTCATCCCAAGTCAGCAGTAAACTCTTATGTAAGGAAATACAGTAGACATGCTTTATTATTTATCTTGATACAGCCTTGATACTTGAAACTCTTTCTTCCTTGACTTAAATAACAAAGCAATCTCCTACTTTCCCTCATCTCTCTAGCAAATCATTTGCTGTCTTTTTAGAGGTGTGCAGTTCTTTTTCAAATATAAAATACTTGAGTTCCTCAATACCAGTTTTCTGTTCTATCCCTTTTTCCTTATGTGATATCCCTGGGAAATCTTATTCATATCTAAGATGAAATTGCCTCTTGTACAAAGAAGACATCCTAACTTTCATTCCAAGCATCTATCTCTTCTCTGAGCTTAAGTGTTATATTTAGTTGTTTTCTTGAGTTCTCTTTTTAATTCCTTAAAAGGCAACTAAAATTTGACATGTCCAAAACTGAATTTTTGAGTTTTCCATCCAATTAATAGAGTTATTTTTATTGTTCCCAAAGTTCATTACTGGCACTGTCATCCAACCAGTAATGTATAGAAATTATGCAAATATAGGCATCATTATCACAAGCCTCAGAGGAAAGGCACATGGAGCAGACCTGAACCCAACCAGTAGCCTGTGGTCCCTTAAGTCTCAGAGAAGTCCAGTCAGGATAAAATAAACGGTAGTTGATTTGCACACCTGCACATCTGTAACCTGTGAGCATGAAAATATTTATTGTTGTAAGCCAGAAGGATTGTCGAGCTTTTTAATATGCCACAGAACCTGGTGATTAAGATAATCAGTCATTAATTGTACCTCTTCAATATCTCTTGAACTGATTCACTTTTCTGCATTTCTTTCCTCTAATCAGAGTTACTATTATCTCTTAAATACTGACATAATTGCGTAATGACTCTACCTGTGTTTATTGTCTCATTATGTATTTTCTCAACATTGTTCCCAGCGCCATGCTTTGGAGATATGAATTTGATCAAAATACCTTCATTTTCTTCTAACACTCCTTTATACTTACACACTTCAAATGGTGTTCTTTCCTTTTAATAAAAGAGACAAAATTTTCAAAAGCCTTTTATAATTGGGCTTGTTGGTCTCATTTTCTTCCATGCTGCCCCATCCCCTTTACTTCAATCAAACTGACTTTGTTTGGTTCCTTTACACTTGTGTTTTCCTGGCGTTGGAATTGTACCCATGCTGTTTCTCCTGACTGGCATATTTATCCAGTTTTTGTTTTTTCTAGTTAACTCTTTGCTGCTGTTCAGATCTCAGGTCAATTATCCCTTTCTCAAAAAATATTTCACATGTTTTCTGACCAGGTCAAACTATATCATACTCTCTCATTACACTTTGGTTTTGTAGTACCTATAGCACTTGAAAATGTATATCTATTTATGTATTTTGTTACTACTTCTACTTTATATGAAAATGTAAATTCTTGAGAGCATGACTTATGTCTACTTTTGGTGACCATTATATCCTCAGTCAATAGGACAATGCCTGGTGTATAGAAGTTCCTTGTTGAATAGGAATAAGTAGATTTTACTTCAACCATTGCCTCTAGAAGCAGTCAGACCAAAACTTGCTTCTGCTAAAAACTTTTGCACTGATGTCTCAGTTAGCCACATCACACTCATTTTGAACTGAGACAACATCTTTGTTGAAATTGTTGCTTGGTTTGCAGGCATATGGATTTGCTACATCTGATCTTGCATATATGCAATCAAAGGTTTTTACACTTTGCAGATCAGCCAATTATGTTTTATTGTTGCCATTGATTGCATTGGATTACTGTTATTCATTTTAAAAGAATATTTTTTTCTGCCTCTCTTAAAATATGGCTCAGAGTGGAATGCTAAAACTTGAAGTTAAAAGCTGGCTGGCTCGTTCTATTTTATTTCCATACTTGTTGACTCTAAATAAGCTGTCTCACTTCTAAAATGAGGACTTGTTTAACTTTATTATTTTTGACATTTTTGAGCCTTATGTAACTTTGTTCATTCATAAGAGAAAAAATTTAAAAAGAAACTAAGAAGAAAATTTGTGAAAAATGTGCTATTAAGTATGACTATTCACTAAGCATATATATATATATTTTTCATGAAATACATTCAATATTTAATTATATACCCTACAAATTTTTTTCTTTGGTCTTTCCACTTGTTAAAACAATGGTTAATCCTTCCAGAGATGGATTGATGTATACCAGAATAAAGATGTAACCATTTAGCTTTGGCTGTCATTTAAAATTATTTTTTAGTTTCCAGCAAAAAATAAATGTCCTTTTTTTGAGATAAGAGGTTTTTAATTACTTTAGCTCATTTGAGCCTGAGCCCTTCTTCTCATTCTCGCATACTTGAAAAATCACTGTCATTATAAACTATAGGATAGGGAAAACAATATAGGACATAAGATATCCCATTCAAACCAAAAGAGGAAGGAGAAATTCCATTATTTTTCTGATCCAATAAGAATGGACAAGAAGGAAAGGAAACAGAGCTGGGGCAAAGAAATAGAGCATGGATGTATATACCCATGTCTTTAAGCCAAAGTCCAACGTGGGAAATACATTAGAAACGTTAGGAGGAAAACTGAAAGTAGGGATGATTTTCCCTTGTTCCTGTTTGGAATGCTGAGAAGGAAACCACTGCACAAGGAAGTCTCTTCCCTACATAATATTGATGAAGGGTCGTAAGAGAGCAACAGCAGAAGAGGGAAATTGGGTTATAGATGTCACTTTTTGGTGTTTAGGGGATCAAAACATCTCTCTGCACTCCAGTGAGAGGAAAGAGAGATGCAAAGAACGCCATTAGACAGTCAAAGTTGTAGTGTACATCCAGGTACAGATTAAAATCAGGTTTACAAGCTGAGCACTTTTATTATTAGCAATAGACTTGATAAATAATTTGAATAGTTTGCATTTAAAATGTAGTAAGACTTCCAGTTTCAGTCTGACACATAAATAATGTAGACTTCAGCACTCCCTTCATCACAAGAAAGAGCTGAACAAACTGAAAATCAAAAACTCTTCTTGGATCCATCAGAGAATTGAAGTCACAAGGAAAATCGCTATCCCCCAAACTGAAAAGATAGATGAATACAGAAAATCACATCTTAAGTTGAGCAGCTGCTGGATCCAGCAACTGGCAGGAACACTTAAAGGTAATTACTAATGGCTAGAAACTGAGCCCTGTGAAGTTCGAAAGAGAAAACTCCTGAAAGCCCAACTTTAGGAGGAGTCCAACACTTTTCATGAGTTTTACCTCCCAAAGCCCCACCAGGCTCTCAGAGTAAAGACTGGAGAAAAATCCTCTCTATCCTTCAAGAAAAGAAGGAGAAAGATAAACTTTTGAAATACACCCAGATTCTTCTGTTCTCCTAAACACTAACAGACTGCCATTAAGAGAAACTGTTACCAGGGCCCAACTATCGTGGGAGAAAGGAAATAGCCAACTACAGCCTCATCTTGCTTTCAATGTAGAGAAAGGGAAAACCCAGCTCCAACTTCACCAAACATTCCTGTTACAACTGAAGGGAGGATAAAAAAAAGCTGAGAAGCATTTGTGAAGGTCATAGCCCAGTGGCATAAACTCATTAGAAGACTAAGATTTAATTATAGAATTTTAGAATGCTTCACCTGTTCCATACCTTACCATCACATCAATAATGCTCCTTTATAATAACAGAGATTACAAAGGAAATAACTGCAAAGCTCAGACCTTATTTAACCAGGAGTCTCTTGGAAAATCAAAGACCATAGGGAAGACAAAAATAAGGACACTAGAGAAATTTTAGGGTCTGTTACTATAGCTACAGCAAACACTAGACACGGCCTAACTTCTAGGCAGATAAACATAAAACATCACACTTAAAGACCTATTCACCTAAGTTTTTTTTAAAACCAATACATCATGTCCAGCTTTCAATGAAAAATTACAAGACATACTAAAAGGCACAGTCTGAAGAAACAAAATAAGCAATAGCGCTGAATACATATATGGCAGAAATTTTGGAATTATCACAACAGGAATTTAAAGCAACTGTGATTAAAATGCGAAGGGCTATAATGGAAAAAGTAGATGTACAAGAACAAATAGGTAATGTAAGCAGAGAGATGAAAACTCTAAAGAAAGAATCAAATCGTGAGAAGACCTTCAAGATGGCGGAGGAGGGCTTCCCTGGTGGCGCAGTGGTTGAGAGTCCACCTGCCGATGCAGGGGTCACGGGTTTGTGCCCCAGTCCAGGAGGATCCCAAATGCCATGGAGCTGCTGGGCCCGTGAGCCATGGCCACTGAGCCTGCGTGTCCGGAGCCTGTGCTCCGCAACGGGAGAGGCCACAGCAGTGAAAGGCCCGCGTACCGCAAAAAAAAAAAAAAAAAAAAGATGGTGGAGGAGTAAGATGTGGAGATCACCTTCCTCCCCACAAATACATCAAGAATACATGTGGAACAGCTGCTACAGAACATGTACTGAATGCTGGCAGAAGACCTCAGACTTCCCAAAAGGCAAGAAACCACCCATGTACCTGGGTGGGGCAAAAGAAAAAAAAAAAACACAAAAGAATAGGGAGTGGACCTGCACCTCTGGAAGGGAGCTGTGAAGGAGGAAAAACTTCCATACACTAGGAAGCCCCTTCACTGGCAGACACGGCCGGGGCCGGGGGGGGGGGACGGGAGGGGAAGCTTCGGAGCCACGGAGGAGAGTGCAGCAATAGGGGTACAGAGGGCAAAGCGGAGAGACTTATGCACAGAGGATGGGTGATGACCAACACTCACCAGCCTGAGAGGCTTCTTTGTTCATCTGCTGGGACGGGTGGGGGCTGGGAGCTGAGGCTCGGGCTTCAGAGGTCAGATCCCAGGGAGAGGACTGGGGTTGGCTGCATGAAGAAAGCCTGAAGGGTGATAGTGTGCCACAGCTAGTCGGGAGGGAGTCCGGGAAAAACTCTGCACTGGCCGAAGTGGCAAGAGTACATTGTTTTGGGGTGCACGAGGAGAGGGGATTCCTTCCCTGTCTGCACACAGAAGGCAGAGCACCACCTAAATAAGCTCCAGAGATGGGCATGAGCCATGGCTATCAGCGCAGACACCAGAGACAGGCATAAAACACTATGGCTGCTGCTGCAGCCATCAGGAAGCCTGTGTGCAAGCACAGGTCACTATCCACACCCCTGCACCCCCCTAACTGGGAGCCTGTGCAGCCCGCCACTGCCAGGGTCCCATGATCTAGGGACAACTTCCCCGGGAGAACACACGGCACGCCTCAGGCTGTTGCAACATCATTCTGGCCCCTGCTGCCGCAGGCTCGCCCCACATTCCATACCCCTCCTTTCCCCCCGGCCAGAGCCCTCTAATAGCCGCTCCTTTAACCTGCTCCTGTCTGGGCGAAGAGCAGACACCAGAGGGCGACCTACATGCAGAGGCGGGGCCAAATCCAAAGCTGAACCCCTGGAGCTGTGCGAACAAAGAAGAGAAAGGGAAATTTAGCCGTGCAGCCTTAGGAGCAGTGGATTAAATATCCACAGTCAACTTGATGTACCCTGCATCTGTGGAATACATGAATAGACAACGAATCATCCCAAAATTGAGGCAGTGGACTTTGGGAGCAACTGTAGACTTGGGGTTTCCTGTATGTGACTTGCCAGCTTCTGATTTTTATGTTTATCTTAGTTTAGTTTTTAGCACTTGTTATCATTGGTGGATTTGTTTATGGGTTTGGTTGCTCTTTTCTTTTGTATTTTTATCATTTTTAATTTTAATAATTTTTTAATTTTTAATTTTAATAACATTTTAGTTTTTTCTTTCTTTGTTTTTTTTTTCTGAGCCGTGTGGCTGACGGGGTCTTGGTGCTGTGGTCAGCTGTCAGACCTGAGCTTCTGAGGTAGGAGAGCCGAGTTCAGGACATTGGACCACCAGAGACCTCCCGGTCCCATGTAATATCAATCGGCGAGAGCTCCGCCATATGGTCACCTTATCTTTGATAAAGGAGGCAAGAATATACAATGGAGAAAAGACAGCTTCTTCAATAAGTGGTGCTGGGAAAACTGGACAGGTATATGTAAAAGAATGAACTTAGAACACGTCCTAACACCGTACAAAAAAATAAACTCAAAACGGATTAAAGACCTAAATGTAAGGCCAGACACTATCAAACTCTTAGAGGAAAACATAGGCAGAACACTCTATGACAGAAATCACAGCAAGATCCTTTTTGACCCACCTCCTAGAGAAATGGAAATAAAAACAAAAATAAACAAATGGGACCTAATGAAATTTAAAAGCTTTTGCACAACAAAGGAAACCATAAACAAGATGAGAAGACAACCCTCAGAATGGGAGAAAATATTTGCAAGCAAAGCAACTGACAAAGGGTTAATCTCCAAAATTTACAAGCAGGTCATACAGCTTAATACCAAAAAGCAAACAACCTACTCCAAAAATGGGCAGAAGACCTAAATAGACATTTCTCCAGAGAAGATATACAGATTGCCAACAAACACATGAAAGGATGCTCAACATCACTAATCATTAGAGAAATGCAAATCAAAACTACAATGAGGTATCACCTCACACTGGTCAGAATGGCCATCATCGAAAAATCTACAAACAATAAATGCTGGAGAGGGTGTGGAGGAAAGGGAACCCTCCTACACTGTTGGTGGGAATGTAAATTCATACAGCCACTATGGAGAACAGTATGGAGGTTCCTTAAAAATTTAAAAATAGAAATACCATATGACCCAGCAATCCCACTACTGGGCATATACCCTGAGAAAACCATAATTCAAAAAGAGTTATGTACCCCAGTGTTCATTGCAGCACTATTTACAATAGCCAGGACATGGAGGCAACCTAAGTGTCCATCGACAGATGAACAGATAAAGATGTGGCACATATATACAATGGTATATTACTGAGCCATAAAAGGAAACGAAATTGAGTTATTTGTAGTGAGGTGGATGGACCTAGAGTCTGTCGTATGGAGTGAAGTAAGTCAGTCAGAAAGAGAAAAACAAATACTGTATGCTAACACATATACATGGAACCTAAAAAAAAAAATTGGTTCTGAGGAACCTAGGGGCAGGACAGGAATAAAGACGCAGATGTAGAGAATGGACTTGAGGACATGGGGGGGGAAGGGTCAGCTGGGACAAAGTGAGAGAGTGGCATTGACATATATACACTACCAAATGTAAAATAGATAGCTAGTGGGAAGCTGTTGCATAGCACAGGGAGATCAGCTCGGTGCTTTGTGACCACCTAGATGGGTGGGATAGGGAGGGCGGGAGGGAGATGCCAGAGGGAGGGGTATGGGGATATAAGTATATGTATAGCTAATTCACTTTTTTATACAGTAGAAACTAACACAACGATGTAAAGCAATTATACCTCAATAAAGATGTTAAAAAAAATGTTAATAGTCCCTTCAGGAATCCAACTGGGATGTTAACTTTAAGTGAGAAAATCAACTTATGGGATGAAAACATCCAAAAACAAAACAGGATGAAAAATAAATAAATTTTGGACTAGATTCTGGAATAACATGTTTAGTGATATAAGTAAAGAGAAAACAGTAGCATGTACAATACTCTGTACTGTGTGTTATTCTGAGAACTCTTCATGTGTTATGTCATTTGATGCTAATAACCTGTAAAGAGGGAAAAAAAGAAAAGAAAAGCAGAATCAAATCGTAATACTAGGAATCAGAAAGCTGTAACAAAGATGACAAATGCCTTGGTTGGTTTCATCAGTAGACTGGACATGACCAAGACTCATAGAGCTTGAACATTTGTCAACAGAAACTTCCAAACTGAAAAGAGAAGAGAAAAAAGTATGAAAAAAAACCGCAACAGAATATTCAGGAGCTATGGGACAGTTACAAAATGTGTAACATGTGCATAGTGAGAACACATGGGGAAGAAAGAAACAGAAGAAATATTTGAACTTTTAATGGTTGACAGAATTAATTCTTAATCATTATCTTTGACAATGACAGACAACAAGCCACAGATGCAAGAAGCTGAAAGAACCCAAAGTAAGATAAATTTCAAAAAAATCTAAAGCTAGGCATATCATATTCTAACTGTAGATAATCAAAGACAAAAAATGTTGAAGGAAGGCAGTAAAAAGAAACACCTTACCCTATTTAGAAACAAAGATAAGAATTGCCAAATTTCTCCTGAGAAACCATGCCAGCAAGAAAAGAGTGGAGTGAAATATTTAAGTATTGAAAGAAAAAAATCAACCTAGAGTTCTAGGTGAAATTATCCTTCAAGAAGAAATAAAGAAGAAAGAAATAAAGAAGAAGAAATAAAGACTATATTAGAAAAGTAAAACTTGAGAGAATTTGTTTTCAGCAGACTTGCCTTGCAAGAAATATTAAGAGCTTACTCAGAGAGAAAGAAAATGACATAGCTTAGAAACTGAAAGCTACATAAACAAAAGGAAGGTGTTAGAGAAGGAATATGTGAAGGTAAAATAAAATCTTTTATTTTCTTATTCTTAATTTATCTACAATTAAGTTGAAAATAATAATAGCAATGATGTATTTGGTTTTTATAACCTATTGATAAGTGAAATGTATGACAGTGTTACAAAGGCATAGGAGAAAGGAATCAAGAATAATTTTTTATAAGATACCTGCATTACCTGTGAAGTGATATACTATTAAATTTTAGGTGTATATTATAAACTCTATGGTACCACTAAGGGGGAAAAAAAAAGAGTTGGAGAAAAATTATGTGCTAACAGAGGAAAAAAATGGAATTATGTAAAATGTTCAATTAAAACCAGAGAATGCATATAAAGAGCCAAAACAAAAAGAAATAAAAAATAAGAGCAGTGAATAGAAAACAGTTACAAACATAATAAGTATTAATTCAGCTGTATCAGTAATCACTTTAAATGTGAATGGTCTAAATATAAAAATTACAAGTCACTGTCTGGATGGATAAAAAAACAAACTCAATTATGTCTATAAGAAACTCATTTAAAATATAAAGACACAAAGATTAAAAGCAAAGGGATAAAGATACACCATTCTAACACTAATCAAAAGTAAACTGGACTATTAGTTTCAGGTAAAACTGATTTCAGAATAAGACAAATTATCAGAGATGAAGATGACATTAAATAATGATAAAGGGTACTTTCCATGAAAACATATCAATCCCTAATGTGTATAGGTCTAACAAGAAAGCGTCAAAATACATAAGACAAAAACCGTTAGAGAAGGAGAAGTAAGGAGAAACAGAAGAATTCACTATTATTATTCGTGACTTCACTACATCAGCAATTGATAGATCCATCAGGCAGTACTAATTCAGGATATAGTTGAGCTAAACAGCACCATGAATTTACGGGATATTATTGACATTTGTAGAATACTTTATCTAAAAGCAGCAGAATACACATGCTTCTTAAGGTCACAGAAAACGCTTGCCAAGATAAACCACAATCTGGAACACAAAACACACTAACAAATTTAAAGGACTAGAAAGCATTGCAAAGTATGCCCTCAGACTACAATGGAATTATACTAGAAATCAAGAACAGGAAGATAGAAAACCTCAAAATATTTAAAGAATAAGTAAAAGCCTTTAAAATAACACATGGGATAAGGAAGAAGCCTTAAGAGAAATTTAAAACATTTTTAACTAAATAAAAATGAAAAGTTAATTTATCAAGATTTGTAAGATTAAACAAAATCAGTGCTTAGATGAAAAATTAGAGCATTCAATTAATTTATTAGAGGAAGAAAAGGTTCTAAAATAATTTGTGCCTCCACTTTATAAAAGAAGAGCAAATTAAATTGAAAGTAAGCAGAAGAAAAGAAAAACCAAAAAGAAGAAATCAAGGAAATTGATAATAGGAAATCATTAGAGAAAATCAACAAAACCAAACAGTGGTTCTTTGAAAAGATCAATAAAACTAATAAACCTCCAATGAAGCTAACCAAGAAAAAAAAGAGGAAAGACATAAATTAGTAATATTGGAAATGAAAAGGGGCCCATCACTACTGATCTGATGGACACTAAAGGGTAATACAAGAATAATATGACCATCTCTATGCCCACAAACTTGATATCTCAGTTGAAATGTACTAATTCCTTGATAGATACAGCACCACAACTCACACAAGGAGAAATAAGGTACTCTCAATAGGCCTATATTACTAAAAAAAAAAAGAATCATTAACTAGTAACTTTTCCCAAACAGAAAGCATGAAGACCCAGATGTTTGGTATACTGGTGAAGTATACCAAACATTTAAGGAAAGAATGTTACCAATTCCTTATGATTTCTTCCAGAAATAGAAAATAGAGAGTACTCCCTAGCTCATTTTATTAGGCCAGCAACACCGATTCCAAAATCAGACAGAGGCACCACAAGAAACTACAGGCCAATATCTCTGAATGTAAGATGCAAAAATCCTCAAATATTAGCAAGTCATATCCAACAAGGTATAAAAATAATTATACATCATGGGCTGGTGGAACTTACTCCATGCATGAAGGATGAGTTCAACTCTCAAAAACCAAGTAATGTAATCCATCACATCAATAGGGTAAAGACCCTGATCTATAGATCAATATTCATCCTAAACATATTTTTTTACAAAAGCAATTAGAAATATGACTGATAGTCACGAGAACAAAAAGCAATAGATGAAGAAGCACAGATGATCTAGATGTTTGAGCTAGCAAAGAATTTAAAAATAAGCAATATGAATGTTGAAAAAAGAGAAAAATACGATGACAATAGGAAAAAAGGATGATTTTCAGTACAGAATTATAATTTAGACATTCAATACAGAATTATAATTTAGACATGAATAAAGCAATATGCATGAATTGGAAGAATCAATATTGTAAAGGTAATTTCCCCCCAGTTGATAACATAAATTCATTGCAATTACATCAAACTCCAAGTAAATTTACTCTGTTTTCTCTGGTCACTGATATATTTTGATTTTTTTTTTGTTTGAATATTATGTGCTTAAGCCTGTTGCAGAAATACAATTAAAACCCAGACCTCCTCCCAACCCAGAAAACCTCTTCACAAAGGTAGAAGAGAAAACACAATTTTATTGTTGAATAAGTATTGTATCAGAATGTAGTATGGATCACAGGCAACCCACCAAGAGAGGCAAAGACAGAAATTTCACCCCTTTATATAGTCAAGCAGATATAACACATTACACACATGTTCTCAAACAATAAATAGCTCACAAGAGAGAGGACTTAATAGCACTGTGTGTCACATATAATTCATCCTAAATATACTTGGTGATAAGCCAATTTTCTTTATCCAAGAAAGAGGTGTTTTTGCAACTTGGAATGGGACCCACTGAAGTTAGGCTCCTGAACTCCCATAGGAACTGGGAGATAGGAGCAGTATCCTTGATGATTGCATTTCAAAGATGGTTCCTAGATTATTAAGAAAAATAATACTGGGTCTCATAGCTAGCAAGAGGCTTATTTGGCTTTTTAAAAGATTTATAAAATTTCAAAAAGACAGAGGAAGAACTTAAGTTTTCTGAAGTAACTGCTGTAAGAAAGGCAGGGGGTAAATGGGGGAGGAGGTGAGTCTCTTCCCTTGTATTCAAGGGAGAAATTAGCTTCTTATTTTTATTTTTATTTTTTTAGACTTTTTTTTTTTTTAAGAAGATGTTGGGGGTAGGAGTTTATTAATTTATTTACTTATTTTTGCTGTGTTGGGTCTTCGTTTCTGTGCGAGGGCTTTCTCTAGCTGTGGCAAGCGGTGCGCGGGCCTCTCACTATCGCGGCCTCTCTTTTTGCGGAGCACAGGCTCCAGACGCGCAGGCTCAGTAGTTGTGGCTCAAGGGCCTAGTTGCTCCGTGGCATGTGGGATTCTCCCAGACCAGGGCTCGTACCCGTGTCCCCTGCATTAGCAGGCAGATTCTCAACCACTGCGCCACCAGGGAAGCCCTAGCTTCTTATTTTTAAATTGTATTTGCCCTTAAGATATCCTCCCTGCATTAGTGTAAAATTTTACACATCAGTGTAAACGACGGCAATTTTATTGCCGTCTCCATTGATGTTTCTACCTTCCTCTGGGTAATTCTCAGTCGTGTAAATATCCAGCAAGTCCATAATAAAGAAAAGCAACTATCAGAATTACCATAGAATTACTGAAAATTTTAAAAGTCAGTACGTTATTTGCCTGGTGGAATAACCTTTGAGTATGGCATACCAGTGGTGAAAAGTTAAATCAGATTCTTGATTAGCATTGTGCAGCATTTTTCTTAGTCATACATTAATTTTACAAATTGCTGTGATGCTCTGTTGCTTGTGTTTTCAAATGATTAACTCTCTGAATATTATTTGGCAGTTCCTTGTGAAGTCTTATGCAATTCAAACCTAAGGAGTAGCTTAACTCTGAAGACTGATAATCTACATTTTTAGTTCAGTTTTTTTTTTTGGGCAGGGGGAAGCTCAATAAATTTCACCTGAGAGTCAGTCAGTAACATAAGTACCGTAACATTTATGTGACAGTTTGTACTGTCACTTAATAACTGTTCTCTTACCAGTAATTTTTCCCAGATGTGATACACAGACATTCATGGCCATCATCTAGTGTCAAAATGTTATTATGTGGCACCCAGTGAAATTTGTTTAATGCATATTGCTCTGTTTCAAATCTTGCATCAGGTATAAATCAATAGTTGTACTTTTATAATGGTCAACTAAATCTCCATAAATAACACAGTTCATCTTTGTTTATCTGTTTTTACTGGGTCCAGAGAAAACTTGCATCCCAAAGTTCATCTAGTGACATTAGACCTGTTTTTTTTTTTTCAGTCTCTATCTGTAAATGCCAGATTTCTGTTTGTCTATTACATGGATGCCGTTTTCTTTCCTATATCATCCTTCCAGTCAAATGTTTTTGTGTCATATTTAGGGCATAAGTACTTGGATATGCATATCAATTACTTTTACTTTGTAATTATCAAAAATTACTAATGAATATTTTCCCACCTTTACTCTGTCAGTAATTAATCTGTTGGATTTAGTCCAGACCGTGTTTGAACTGGAAGTATAATTTAGAGTTAATTGGAGATGAGGTTATGGGAGCTGTAAGTGGGAGCACAGAACCAAAAAATAAGGTAGCAAAAATCATGTTTATTTTCTAATAAAATTTTATTTTTAAAGCGATTAAAATAACACTACTGTGAATAGGACAGCAGTGTGTCTATGAGAATAGTAAAGAGCCTGTAGAATACCTCCTTTTAGTTTAGTTTACTACCAATTTTAGTTACTCTAGGAAACTTAGATTTAAGACCTTAGTAGGAAACACAGTCGAGTTCTCCTGAGGTGCTTACTTCACATGAGGAGCATGAAGCCAGATGTTTTTTCCACTTTGATAGCCATGTGGGCGATCAGCAGCACTTGAAGGGGTCTCTCCCAGTGCAGTGACAGCCTGTCCTTCCTGCACATCACTTTTATGTAGATGAAATCTTTTGGTTAGTTGAGGTAGCAGACTTCTTCTGGAAGGTCCTTCCAGGTTCTTATTATGTTTTATGTCTCAGAGTTTCCAGGGAAGAGAGAAGCCCTTTTAAGTATTGAACATGATTATGAGAGGATTCATCTAAATCAGGTCTCAGACCCAAATTCATAGGCCTGCCACACACAAATTTAAAAGATGATATTCCATGCTTGTTCCTTTAAAAAAATTCTTTTATTGAGGTATAGTTGATGTACAATATTATATGTTTCAGGTGTACAACTTAGTGATTCAAAATTTTTAAAGATATTCCATTTATAGTTACTGTAAAATATTGGCTATATTCTCTGTGCTGTATAATATATCCTGTAGCTTATTTTTTTAATGCATAGTAGCTTGTACCTTTTAATCTCCTACTCCTATCTTGTCCTTCCCTCCTTCCCTCTCCCCACTGATAACCACTAGTTTGTTCTCTATATCTGTGAGTCTGTTTCTTTTTTGTTATATTCACTAGTTTTACTTTTTAGATTCCACATGTAAGTGATATCATACAGTATTTGTCTTTCTCTGTCTGACTTATTCACTAAGCATAATACCCTCCAAGTGCATCAATGTTGTTACAAATGGCAAAATTTCATTCATTTTTATGGCTGAGTGGTATTCCATTGTGTGTATTTATGTATCTTCTTTTCCATTCATCTGGCAATGGATGCTTAGGTTGCTTCCATATCTTGGCAGTTGTAAATAATGCTGCTGTGAACATTGGGGTGCATGCATCTTTTCAAATGAGTGTTTTTGTATTTTTCAGTTGTATACCCAGGAGTGGAATTGTTGGATCATAAGATAGTGCAATTCTTAGTTTTTTGAGGACCCTCCATACTGTTTGCACAGTGGCTGCACCAATTTACATTCCCACCAACAGTGTACAAGGGTTCCCTTTTCTTTACATCCTCGCCAACATTTGTTATTTGTGGTCCTTTTGATTATAGCTATTGTGACAGGTGTGAGCTGATCTCTCATTGTGGTTTTAATTTGCACTTCTCTGATGATTAAGAGCATTGCACTTCTCTGATGTTGAGCATTTTTTCATGTGTCTGTTGCCATCTGTATATCCTCTTTGAAAAATGTCTTATTCAGGTCTTCTCATTTTTTATTGGGTTTATTTTTTTTGATGTTGAGTTGTATGAGATGTTTATATATGTTGGATATTAACTCCTTATTGGTCATATCATTTCATATCATTTGCAAATATTTTCTCTCATTCAGTAGGTTGTCTTTTCATTTTGTTGATTGTTTCCTTTGCTGTGCCAAAGTTTTTAAGTTTAGTTAAGTCCCATTTGTTTGGTTTTGCTTTTATTCCTTTGCTTTAGGAGACAAATCCAAGAAAATAAACTACGATTTATATCAAAGAGGGTTTCATCTGTGTTTTTCTAGGAGTTTTATCGTTTCTAGTCTTATATTTAGGCCTTTAATCCATTTTTGGTTTATTTAGAATTGCAAAGTTTCTTTCATCTCCATACCTTCAACACAAGTGGAGAAGATGTAGCCACAGAATGTTTTTTTTTCTGTTGCAGTGATTCCTCTTGTGGTCCCAGAGTTTTAGTTACCCCCAAAACAATTCAGTTTCATTTATCTATATCTCTTGCTTCATCAGAAATATAAATTCAGACCCATACTATGTGAGTCTCAGGTTTACATTCCACACTGAAGACACACTGGATTTCTGAGCTGTGACAAGTTTCCCCAATATTTTCTAAGCCAGTGGAGGTGTTTGTTTTTGTTTTTGTTTTTTTTAAATTATTCCTTTCCAAAGTCAAGTCAGCCTTTTAAAAATGCTTTAGTTGAGGATCTTCAGTTACAGCAATATACTTCACATGAGTTTAATTCCATCTTTTCTATCTTCTAATGCAGTGATCCCCAACCTTTTTAGTACCAAGGACCAGTTTCATGGAAGACAGTTTTTCCACAGACTGGGGCGGGGTGGGGGTGGTTTCCGGATGATTCAAGCACATTACATTTATTGTGCACTTTATTTCTGTTATTTTTGCATTGTAATGTATAATGAAATAATTCTACAACTCATCATAATGCAGAGTCAGTGGGATCCCTGAGCTTGTTTTCACTTGCCACTCACTGATAGGGTTTTGATATGAGTCTGCAAGCAGTTGATTTATTATGGTGTCTGTACAGTAAAACCTCTCTGCTGATGATAATCTGTATTTGCAGCCGCTCCCCAGCGCTAGCATCACCCCTCAGCTCCACCTCAGATCATCAGGCATTAGATGCTCATAAGGAGCACACACCTAGATCCCTCCCAGTAGGGTTCACAATAGGGTTTGCACTCCTATGAGAATCCAATGCCACCACTGATCTGACAGGAGGTGGAGCTCAGGCGGTAATGCGAGCGATGGGGAGTGGCTGTAAATACAGATGAAGCTTCGCTTGCTCGCCTGCTGCTCACACCCTGCTGTCCAGCCCGGGGGTTGGGGACCCCTGTTCTAATGGAAATTATGGTCTAGCTCCTACTGTCATTGTTTGAGCTTCCCGGGCCACCACAGAATCAAATTATATGTTTACCACTGCCTTTCAGCTCTCTTCATTTATGGTAACTTGAGATGTCCTTTTTTTTCCTTCCCAAACACAATTGTGGGTTAAATTTTTTACCTTTAATTTATGATTTAAATATGTATGTGTTTACAGTGATGATAGTAGGAGAAAAAGGGGAGGGATGTCTATAAACATTTTGATAGATCATGGAGTCTGAAGAAACTGTAAGCCATTTTCTGTGTAATATGAGATAAAGCTTAAGAACTCCTGTGGAGGGGACTGTTTTCTAATACTTGAAGGATAAGTAAAGGACTGGTATGCAAATATAACAGAGACTATAATTGAAAGGGGATGAGGGACTATGATTGTAAGGAGTTAAAGTGCTTTGCATAATAATGGAATGGCTTGAATATGTTCTGTTAGTGTTCTTTCTTTCTATACTGTAGCATCACCAGGACCATGTGCCCTACCTCAGACTTACTGTGCAATCTGCATTTAAATAAGGTCCCCAGATGATTTATAATGAACATTCAAGTTTGAGAAGCCCTGTTGTAATGAATTGAATAAGATGTGTCAGGGCTGTGTATTTTAATTTCTGTCATGTCTACTAGTTTTAATTATTTGCATAATCTATTTAATACTGGCCATTTATTATCCTTGAATCTCTGGTAAAGAGCTATTAAACTATTTCAACCTAGTTTCAGTACTAAAGAAAATTGAGTCATGCATGTGCATCTGCTTTGGGTCAGAGTGACAAAATAGAGATAAGTGTCCTCAGAGGTCACTGTGGTAAGAAACATGAACTTCACGTTAGATGTTAAGTATTCCAACCTGCAGAAGATATTGAGAAGCTGCAGTCAGTAGCCTATAGATAAAATAGCTCTTGAGGGCTTCCCTGGTGGCGCAGTGGTTGAGAGTCCGCCTGCCGATGCAGGGGACATGGGTTCGAGCCCCGGTCCAGGAAGATCCCACATGCCGCGGGGCGGCTGGGCCTGTGAGCCATGGCCACTGAGCCTGTGCGTCCGGAGCCTGTGCTCTGCAACGGGAGAGGCCACAACAGTGAGAGGCCCGCGTACCGCAAAAAAAAAAAAAAAAAAAAAAAAAAAAAGAAAGAAAAGCTCTTGAGTTCCAGAGGTAGTGGCACAGACAGCTATCTGAATTGATTCTACACTGTGCCAGTGGTTGGAACTGGATAAATATTTGTTGAATTAAATTGAAATACAGTGAATAAAAGCTTCTTGTTGTGTGGATTATTTCATTATTTATTCATTTTGTTCTCCAATGTAATTATACTAAGCCTACCTCTCTGGATCTTCTACAAATTAATCTTCATTTCACCCTCTGAAACTTTTACACAATAAGCCTATGTTCTTATGTAAAAAGCAGCCCATCAATATTTGAAGCTGTCTGTTATGATATCCTAAGCTCAAGTGCCCAACACCTTATTTCTTCTACATGCTAACCACACTCACATTTTTCAGATATCTTCCCTGGGATTCATTTATCCAGACCGTTCATCTTTGTGACCACAGTACTGTTATCAAGCATAAATGTGTTAGTGTCTCTTTTGAAAGAGAGAGACACGAATTAGAGAGGCACAGGAGAGACTGTTTTCCTCTTCATATCTCAAAGGATATTCTGAGGATTTCAGAGCTGTAAAGAGTTGAAAGAATTAAGCTGAAGAAAACTCATCTGAAGTGTTTGAATAGACAAAATCAATGACTGCTGGTTAAATGAGAGGCACATAGAAACTACACTGTAAAATGAGTTAAATGGTAATTGAAAATACCTGCAGAAAATTTGATTTGAATCTGGAGAAACTACAAAGGTAGCCAGATAATAAGAAATGTGTTTCCAAAGCCCGTTTAATACTGTCAATGTACCTTAGTCAGTAGATGTGCAGTTAGTCTCATTAAAAGAATTAATTTAAATGCATCAAACTTTTCATATTAAAGGTAGTGTTGTGGAAAACTTTGTGTGCACCTGGAGTTATTTTCCAAGTGGATCTACAGGGATAGGTCATTTAAACTAATTTTTAGAAGTTTTTAAAATATTTTATTAAACTCTCCTATATTTTGCAAAATTGATAAATTTAGAATGTCATTTATTTTACATGAATTCAAATTATAAACTTAAAGATGTTTCAAGTATACTGTACTGTCTCTTGTACCTATGGCGAATATTCCAAAATATTATCTTGAAGCCTCGTGTTATTGAGGATTATATCATTGTACTCTGTCAAAATGAAGACATCAGTGCTTGGAAAATATAAATTCAAGTGTGTATATAAATAAATAGAAAAATTTCAAATATTTAGACATGATATAAGAAAGTCAAGGATTGGAGAAGTAGCTGAGAACTTCAAATATACTTGGGTGTAAACTAAAATCAACTAACCAATACATGGTAGCCAAGCCACTTTTATATACTCAGACAGTGAGAATATTATTGAGGTCTCAAATGGTCACAAAATGAAACAGTTATTTCCAGCTTAATGAAGTTAAAGCCTGTGATGTAGATCCTCCAGGACAGGGACAAAAAGAGCAGAATAAGCTAAGAATCGGAGATCCAGAGAAAGAATCGAAATTATAATCTTAAGAGATAACATAAAACAATGTAGTAATAGAAGTTTCAGGTAGACAGTTTTTTATTAATGGTCATTTTAGATGGATTCGGAGACCTGTAAATCTAATAGCAAAGACTCAAAGGAATGAAAAAAGGAGGCTCAGACAGGCTAATGTACGGATTAAGATCTACAGTTGAATTGGGATCAGGGTTAGTAGCCAGGAAATCAGGTTTTAAGCAGCAATACATAGAGATCAACATTTAGATTCTAAATATGGACACACCTGGTTTAGTTGTGAACTATGCCTTTATAGAATACAGGAATATGGATTAAAGAAATCAGTGACTTTGCTTATCTAGTATCACATTGTTCCTGTCCTTGTATGGAAGAGGAGGGTAAGGCATACAGAACAATGAGAATGCTATTTATGTTAAATAAATTGCTACAGATTTTAATTGTAACAAATATAGAAAGAGACCAATGTAAGCAGTTGCTACTGAAAAAAGATAAAAGTTGACTTGGTCATTCAGAGATCTTTTGAAGAATGCACTGTCAAACTGTGTGTGTGTTCCCGAAGCTCTGGAGTAAATCTTGGCTTGGCCAGGCCATCTATATACCTGTGTGGCCTAGGACATGTTACTTAATTTCTCTGTGTCTTTGTGCAACTACAGAATAAGAATAGGAATATAAGTTGCTTTGTTGTTGTGCTGTAGTTTTCTCAGGTCTTTCACTAAAGAATTAAAATATTACATGGAAATGAACTCGGAAATAGTTTTATTTCTTTAAGATATGTTCTATTATGCACCTGGTTTCCAGCCGCAGTCTTTAATTCAGCTCTGTAATGATATCAGAGGGAAAATGATGTAATGGGTGCAGGGAGCTGTAAAAATGAAATACCACCGTTAATCTTCATCTTGAAACTCCAGATCTCTTATGAATCATATTGTCATCAGTAGTCTCCTACAAAGTCAAGAAATATATTCCACAGGAAGAGACAATAAATCGAAGAGACTTGCTGAAGGTCAATGAAGACTAAGGCTTTTAGCATCCAAGAGGCTAGAATTAAAAAAGATTTGAAGGCTTCCCTGGTGGCGCAGTGGTTGAGAGTCTGCCTGCCGATGCAGGGGACATGGGTTCGTGCCCCGGTCCGGGAAGATCCCACATGCCACGGAGCGGCTGGGCCCGCGAGCCATGGCTACTGAGCCTGCGCATCCAGAGCCTGTGCTCCGCAACGGGAGAGGCCACAACAGTGAGAGGCCCGCGCACCGGAAAAAAAAAAAAAAAAGTTTTGAGACCTACTTTGAACTCAGATGAAGTATGGTTTACTCTTTGGGAAGAATCTTATATACTTATGGGCCTGAGATAGAATGTAAACATATGGTTGAGCATGAAATAGATTAGACTTATCTTAAGAGGAAGATGTTGCCGTACTTGGGAGAGAGAAAACAATGTGATGGATCAGGATATGGTGTGTATTTGAACATGTGAGTGAGAATGAGAATGAGGGAATAATATTTTCTATAGAAAGAATGCTGCAGTGTAAACCAAAGCCAGTAGGAACAGCTTAAGTCTCACAAGAGTATTAGAGTAAGCAAATAATTAAAGTTTTGTTTTTACTTCTGTGGGAAATTCTGAGGCTTTAAGCTTGGAAAAAGCTAGCATAGAAATAATCCAAAAAAAAAAGGAAAAACATCAATAAGCCCTAGGTATCATATAGTAGTGGAGAGTCTAGAGTCTAAAGGTGACAATATCATGGGGCAGTTAAAAGGACAGTAAATAGGACAAGTGTGAAAATATGAGTCATAAGTTTAGAAGTGAAAATTTGGGAAGATATATCACAACATAGAAATTCTTTCATGAGAAAAATTAATATGGCCATACTACAATTTCCAGCATGTTAGGTACTGTAACAGTAACAGTCTTAGTAAAGAACATGCATTTCTGAAGTTAAAATTTGATTCCCTGTATGCAATCCCCATGGGACATATATCTGATTCTTTTAATATGAAGATAGAGGCTATTTAAGTTTCTCAATCTGCATTTTAAAATTCCCTCTTGACTTCTTTATAGTAATTCATGGATTCTACATTGATTTAACTATCATTGCTTGTTTTACTAAACTATATTAACATGCAGTTTTATTTCATACGTTCAACTGATAAATATCCTAGGGTAGGAAGTGCCTTTTGGAGGCAGGCCTAGCGGGGCAGTGTTAATTTTTATGTCATTTGTGACAAAAATTATTTTTTAATGTTGATCAAAATGTCTTTGTTTTTCACTGAAAACATTAGAGGTAAAAAATATATAAAATATGATATGCTTCCAGCTTCTCACATTGTAATTTTTCTTTTAGCCCCTGTATTTAAGACTTCAAGTTCTGGTGTTAAACTTACTTTGTTTAAATTCCATCTCCAATATGTACTAGCTATGAGGCCTTAATTGAATTATTTCTTTTCTCTGTGCCTCTGTTTTCTAAACTGTAAAGTTGGGTATCTACTTCAAATGGTTCTTATGAGGATTAAATGGGATATTATTGTAAACTGACTAGAAGAATGCCTGGCACATAATATGCATACAACAAATATTTGATAGCATTATCATGTTGGCAATCAAAAGGACAAAATTCTCATGAAGTGACATTAAATACTTTTCACAATTATATCATTGCCCTGTAATAAAATTTAAGGAGCCATAACAGAGTGAATATTGATTAAACTCTATGGCTTACTAAGATTTTTCTTAAATTTTATTTAAAAATTTACACTTTACAATTGCTGTTGTCATGTTACTGAGTATCCATAAAATGTTTTTAATTTTTATATCCCACCTTTACCAGTTACAAATAGTGAAAGGATCATTTCACATGTGCAGTGGAAGCAAAACAAAAAAAATTTAGATCATGTTTAATAATTTATCTTAATTAAAAATTCTGTGACTGTGAAGATAGAGCCTTTCAGTATTTTCAGTGCTGTAGAACTCCAGGTATGCAATTTAAAATAAACAGCAGTAGCTAGGAATACAATTAAGCACAACTATTACATTTAACACAGTCTCGCTCTCTCTGAGAAAGCTCATATGCTCACGCGTGTGCACGCGCGCGCACACACACACACACACACACACACATTTCCTGTATATCTTTCTCCCTTCTCACCTCTTCTAAATATTATCAAGGGAAATAAGTACTGAAATAATTAAGTATTTTTTCAAGTGAGTTTTTAATTTACAGTTTTCTTTCCACAGCTATAGTTCATTGGCATATATAGAGCTGTTCACTAATGAAATGTTTCCCTGAGGTTATCTGTGTGTTCATGTATAAGCAGCAGTGCATGTCATTTTTCTTTTTGGGTGTCAGTGAATATTTTGTGAATTCTCTAGTGTGCAGTACCAAACAAAAGTAATTATCACATTTAGCAATATTCATTAAGGGGTATAGTACATTTAAACCTGGTTAAGTTCTGACATGCAACACTACTAATTTACATTTGAAATTGAATCTTTATGTATGTATTAAGAGGCATAACCAAACACAAGTGATTCTTATTGTTGTGATTCCTATTTTAGTTTTTCTTAAACTTTATAGGAGTTTTAGGTTGATAGCAGAATTAAGCAGAAAGTACAAAGAGTTTCCATATACCCCCTGTCCACACACACACGATTAACATCCTACACCACACTGGTACATTTGTTACAATCAATAAACCTACATTGACACATCATTATCACCCAAAGTCCATAGTTTACATTAGGGTTCACTGTTAGTCTTGTACATTTTATGAGTTTGACATCATATATATATATGATAAATATATGGTACATATATATGAGATATATATATATGATCTGTATCATGACATTTTTTATATATATATATATCTACCATTGTAGCATTTTAGTTTTGATCAATAAAATTAACTTTGTAAGTTTACATCTCTATGTTTATCCATCTTCTCAGGATTTTCTCTATGCACTGAAAATTCACCCTTCTGCTGCCACTTTAGAGAACAAATGTTGAAATCTTATGAATACTTCTCAGGCCAAAGGGACTCCAACAGGATTACAGTTTTAATTAATCCCAGAACATAATTAAATAAAAGTAGTAACTATTCAAAGTTTTATAAATTCAGTAAAGTATGTTTTAGATATTTAATGCCTTACTTCACGGAAGAAGCTCTCAATTTAGTTATCTTTCTCAAGGTGGACAAAACGTACACATTGGGACACTTCACAGAAGATGCTTTTCAAAATAAAATACTTCGTGTAATATGAGATGCCATCAAAACTGGCTTAAAACATGTTATTAAGATGATCTAAAATGTTACTTCTTTTGCAATGTTAATATATGTTCATTTAAACTTCTTAATATAATATTTTTAAAATTTATCTTGAATCAGTAATGAATGTATTGGTAGTTATGTAGAGAAATTACTATATTTAAAACCTTTAACAACTTAAAAATATATGGTTATTAAGAGTGTAAGGTCTAGGGTAAGACTGTCTGTTTTGGATCTCAGCCAAACATTTAATATTTGTATGATTTGGGGGCAAGTTGTTTTTCACCTTTAAGTTCAGATTGCTCATCTGGAAAACTGGAATAACCTTGGCTACCACAACCCAGAGTATGCTCAAGGAATAAACCAGGTATCTGACCAGAGTGACTAGAACATAAGTAATCATTTTTTCCTGATTTTTATTATTATATTTGTATTATTAACTCTCACTTTAAAGACAATTGGTAAATTCTGTGGATCTGTAAAGTGATAAAAAGGTGAATCTTTAATACCAGATGTAAAAATAATTTAAAATGTGCCCATATATGTATATATATAGTATATATATATATGTATATAAAGTTTTTTTTCTTCCATATCCTATTTGAGAAACTGTCCAATGATTATAGTGCTAAACTAATTATTTGGATTAGCAGTAGTACTTGGCAGGCACTGCATTTTTGAATGATAACAGCATGCCTCAGGTGGCATTAAAGCATACCAAGCTGAAGGCTATCAATTTTACCACCTGAGAAGTGTTCTAATTAACCAAAACTGCAGAAGCTAAAGTGGCTGCTCCATTACTGCCAATAAGAGAAACAATTGGATCCTTAGATTTATTAGCCTGCAAATTGCTGACTGTCAGTTCCAAAACACCAACTGTGCTTTCCATTTGCAAGTTTTTTCCAGTGTTCAGTTGAAGTGTAAGGTCAGTTAATGTAGAAGAAAATATATTAAGTGGTAATAGAAGTGCCTGGGCATCAGGGGCAAACTTATCTGCCTGGAAACCCAGCTCCACCACATTTTGCTATGTGACCTTTGAGAATTAACTAATCACAGCATATTTCCCTATGTATACATTGAAGATGGATAATTTCTTTATATATTGTAGTGAAGTTTAGTGAAGATACACTTAATGTACCTAGAATAGTTTTGACCTGTAATAATCATAGATGTTGGTTTTTCCTACTTCTGCCTTTCATCCTTCATAATATACAGAGGACTTTAGTCAAATGAATGATCCCATGTTAGGCAGCTGCATGTATTAGTATTATTTTATTAACTTATTACGGAATAAAATTGTCCAGTCTGCAATAGTACAATGTTATTTATTCTCTGTAAAGGATAACTATTTTCTCGAATTCACATTTTTTCTCCTAAAAGTATTAACAGGTTAATGGTATATCTATTCAGGGCTAAGGAGTTCATAGTGTCCTGCAGACAGAGCCCTTTGCTTTTATAGTAAAACTTATATTTTATTGGGCACACAAGATGAATAAATATGATTTTAACCCTACTACTGCATCGAAAATGTTTACAGTTACACAGTGGCATCTTTACTTCATTGCTATTTTCAATGATCGGTACTATGGAACTATTTTATGGAAGAGTATGTTTTAAAATGTTTCCAAGTCGATAACGAAATCCTTTCCTTTGAATGGAGAGCAAAGTGCATCTACTTCCGTGCTGGATTATTCAGTGTAATGAAGACAATTTTATGAAGTGTTTTAAGTTTATTTGATCATCAGGAAAACCTGGAAATTATAGTATTGAGTGTAATTCTCAGAAATAAATAAACTTATATTAGGTACATGGTTACCATAGTCTTGGGATAAAATAATCAGAAATATTTAAGGATTTTTATCAAGCCTTTGCTGTGATGATATTGTATAGCTTTAGGTCTGCATTCACGGCTCCACTATATAATTTTCCTCTGGCTGCAGCATGAAGTTATGCATGAGTAGCCATGTGAAAGCTACCCACTCTTTCTTCTGAGGCAGAGTACACGTACTTACCCTCCCGAACTCTTGTCCTATCCTAAGGATGTGGCTTTGCAGCAGGTCAAATGAAAAGACCAGTAGTTCTGTTTCAGGATAAAGTATAGTGTTTTGTTGTTGTTGTTTTTGTTTTGTGTGCCTGTGTATGTGCGTTTTAGCAAATCTGTTTTAATTCTACTCTCAAGGTGGGACAGTAGTGAAGAAGGAAATTATTGCCTTATGGTAATATAAAATGCATGCTTATTCTAGATTTCATTGTGCTGTAAAATACACTCATCACTAGCTATATCTGACCATTGAGCACTTAACATGTAGATACAAATTGAGATGTGATATTAGTTTAAAAGTAACACACTTGATTTCAAGGATCTATTATTAAAAAATGGTTAAAAATCTCAAATGATTTTCTGTTTATGCCATAATATTTCAGGTAAATAAAAAATGTTATTAAAATGAGTTTTGCCCATTTCTATTTACTTTTTAAAATGCGGCTTCCAGAAAAATTAAAATTATATATGTGGTGGTACTCATGATTTATGTGTGTGTATATATATAGCTTATTTAGAGGGTTTAGTCTGTAGCATCTGTGGGATACCAACTAAAAAACTAAATGTTTAAAATCTGTAAGATATATGAATAAAACATGCTTCTTATGTATAGAATTGATGCTGCAGGTCACATGCAGTTATGTGAATAGCATATTTAAATTATTATCAGAAATGGCCCGAGGATGTGTTTCGTTAACCTAAAACAATAAAACGGCCAGTTATTTTTACTAGCAAAGTGGATTTATTTGTGAGCAGCAAAGAACTGCAGATCAGGGCATACCACTATGGTGAACCACATGCATGTCTGGTAAAGCCAAGAAGAGGAAACTCTTTCATAGAGGAGAAGGTGAAGTTGGGAGGGGCTGTTATAAACAAAATGTCCATTGGAGCAAACTGAGAGTTCAAAGTGTAGTAGCTTTTTTTGGCTGAGTTGTGACAGTCTCTCATTGGTTAAGCTGTTGCCAAGCAAAGGGAAGATCTTTTTCTTCTGCTAGTGGGAATAAAATAGTGTCACTTCGTACAGGAGATGCAACGTACATCTCTTCCTGTTGAAATCTGTATTGATGTTGAGTGATATCTGCATAACAGCTTTCCCTTCTGACCTCCCAACTCCATTTAGGTTTCCCTTTATTAATTTTCAGTTTCTTGACCAAGTGAATTTTTCGTATAGTCTATTCTTATGGATTGCATGAAACATTTGTAGATTAACATATAAATGTCTAAATACACTGTGAGGAATGTATTAAAAAAGGAAATATTGCTAGAACTCAGAAATCACCAAAAAACCATACACTTAGAAGACCGTGCTGTGAGTGGAATCTTCAGGAATGGATTTGACAATAATTTTGAATCTAGGAGAAGGATAAGAAATTATAGTCAACATTGGAAATTGCTATGACACGAATTCAGTTTTTTAAATCATTTACAAAAAAAAGTACAAACAAAAACAAGACACATGCACACACATAGAATTAGACATTATTTCTTGACCTTCCAGTATCATCTGTATGTCAAGTTAATAACAAATTGATAAGGGAAAGAATAAAAGTATTCCAACTAATAAATTCAGAGGAAATGGTAAAATAAGGATAATAACTGTGATGGGCTACAGACATTTCCACAATTATCTACCATGTCATTTGCAGTGATACCTTACAGGCTTTCATCTCAAGAAGTGGAGTCTGTTTCCGCACTCTTTGAATCAAGCTATATAACTTGCTTTGAATAATAAGAGTTCAAAGAATATGATGTTGTGCCAGTTCTGAACCTAAAGCTCAAGAGGCTTTGCATGCTTTTCTTCTCTCTTCTGTAACCCTTCTCACTTCTGTAACTGCTGTGTGATCAAGCCCTGGCTACCCTGTTGGATGTGATTTTAGAGCAGCCAGCCGTAGCTAAGCTGCCAGCTGAGTTCAAATACACGAGCTAGCCCAGCAGAGATCAGTTGTGCATATCTCAACAGAATCACTAAAACTGACCAGAGGCTTACGAGCAATAATAAATGGTTATTGTTTTAAGCCATTTGGTTTTGAGGTAACTTGTTAAGCAGCAATAGGTGACTGATTCAAAACCATTTCGAAACCTCTAATGAGATAAAAGGTCTAGGCAGTAATCGCTGAATTATTTTATTTTATTTTTTAATTTTTATTTTAATTATTTAAACATCTGTATTGGAGTATAATTGCTTTACAATGGTGTGTTAGTTTCTGCTGTATAACAAAGTGAATCAGTTATACGTATACTTATATCCCCATATCCCCTCCCTCCCACCCTCCCTATCCAACCCCTCTAGATGGTCACAAAGTACCAAGCTGATCTCCCTGTGCTATGCAGCTGCTTCCCACTAGCTATCTATTTTACATTTGGTAGTGTATATATGTCCATGCCACTGTCTCACTTCGTCCCAGCTTACCCTTCCCCCTCCCCGTGTCCTCAAGTCCGTTCTCTACGTCTGCATCTTTATTCCTGTCCTGCTCCTAGCTTCTTCAGAATCAATTTTTTTTTTAAGATTCCACATATATGTGTTAGCATACGGTATTTTTTTTTTCGCTTTTTGATTTAACTTCACTCTGTATGACAGATTCTAGGTCCATCCACCTCATTACATGTGTCTTACATGTTTCACTACAAAGAATTCAATTTTGTTTCTTTTTATGGCTGAGTAATATTCCATTGTATATACATGCCACATATTTTTTATCCATTCATTTGTCAATGGACACTTTGTCGCTTCTGTGTCCTGGCCATTGTAAATAGAGCTGCAATGAACATTGTGGTACATTACTCTTTTTGAACTATGGTTTCCTCAGTGTATATGCCCAGTAGTGGGATTGCTGGGTCGTATGGTAGTTCTACTTTTAGTTTCTTAAGGAACCTCCATACTGTTCTCCATAGTGGCTGTATCAATTTACATTACCACCAACAGTGCAAGAGGGTTCCCTTTTCTCCACACCCTCTCCAGCATTTATTGTTTGTAGATTTCTTGATGATGGCCACTCTGACTGGTGTGAAGTTATACCTTATTGTAGTTTTGATTTGCATTTCTCTAATGAGTAGTGATGTTGAGCATCCTTTCATGTGTTTGTTGGCATTCTATATGTCTTCTTTGGAGAAATGTCTATTTAGGTCTTCTGCCCATTTTTGGATTGGGTTGTTTGTTTTTTTGATACTGAGCAGCATGAGCTGCTTGTATATTTTGGAGATTATCCTTTGTCAGTTGCTTCGTTTGCAAATATTTTCTCCCATTCTGAGGGTTGTCTTTTCGTCTTGTTTATGGTTTCCTTTCTTGTGCAAAAGCTTTTAAGTTTCGTTAGGTCCCATTTGTTTATTTTTGTTTTTATTTCCATTTCTCTAGGAGGTGGCTCAAAAAGTATCTTGCTGTGATTTATGTCAAAAAATGTTCTGCCTATGTTTTCCTCTAAGAGTTTTATAGTGCCTGCCCTTACATTTAGGTCTTAAATCCACTTGGAGTTTATTTTTTTGTATGGTGTTAGGGAGTGTTCTAACTTCATTCTTTTACATGTAGCTGTCCAGTTTTCCCAGCACGACTTATTGGAGAGGCTGTCTTTACTTCATTGTATTTTCTTGTCTCCTTTATCAAAGATTAGGTGACCATATGTGTGTGGGTTTATCTCTGGGCTTTCTATCCTGTTCCATTGATCTATATTTCTGTTTTTGTGCCAGTACCATACTGTCTTGATTACTGTAGCTTTGTATCAGGGAGCCTTGATTTTTCCAGCTCTCTTTTTCTTTCTCAAGATAGCTTTGGCTATTTGGGGTCTTTTGTGTTTCCATACAAGTGGTGAAAATTTTTTGTTCTAGTTCTGTGAAAAATGCCATTAGTTGTTTGATAGGCATTTCATTGAATCTGTAGATTGCTTTGGGTAGTATAGTCATTTTCACCATGTTGATTCTTCCAATCCAAGAACATGGTGTATCTCTCTATCTGTTTGTATCATCTTTAATTTCTTTCATCAGTGTCTTATAGATTTCTGCATACAGGTCTTTTGTCTCCTTAGGTAGGTTTATTCCTAGATATTTTATTATTTTTGTTGCAGTGGTTAATGGGAGTGTTTCCTTAATTTATCTTTCAGATTTTTCATTAGTGTATAGGAATGCAAGAGATTTCTGTGTGTTAATTTTGCATCCTGGTACTATACCAAATTCATTGATTAGCTCTAGTAGTCTTTTGGTAGCATCTTTAGGATTCTCTATGTATAGTATCATGTCATCTGCAAACAGTGACAGTTTTACTTCTTCTTTTCCTATTTGAATTCCTTTTATTTCTCTTTCTTCTCTGATTGCTGTGTCTAGGACTTCCAAAACTGTGTTGAATAATAGTGGTGAGAGTGGGCAACCTTGTCTTTTTCCTGATTTTAGTGGAAATGGTGTTTCAGTTTTTCACCATTAAGAACAATGTTGGCTGTGGGTTTGTCATATATGGCCTTTATTTTGTTGAGGTAAGGTTCCTCTATGGCTACTTTCTGGAGAGTTTTTATCATAAATGGGTGTTGAAGTTTTTCCAAAGCTTTTTCTGCATCTATTGAGATGATCATATGGCTTTTAGTCTTCAATTTGTTATTATGGCGTATCATAATGATTGATTTGTATACATTGAAGAATCCTTGCATTCCTGGGATAAACCCCTCTTGATCATGGCGTATGATCTTTTTAATGTGCTGCTGGATTCTGTTTGCTAGTATTTTGCTTAGAATTTTTGCATCTATGTTCATCAGTGATATTGGCCTGCAGTTTACTTTTTTTGTGACATTTTTGTCTGGTTTCGGTATCAGGGTGATTTTGGCCTTGTAGAATGAGTTTGGGAGTGTTCCTCCCTCTGCTATATTTTTGAAGAGTTTGAGAAGGATAGGTATTGGCTCTTCTGTAAATGTTTGATAAAATTCTCCTGTGAAGCCATCTGTTCCTGGGCTTTTGTTTGTTGGAAGATTTTTTTTGTTTTGTTTTGTTTTGTTTTGTTTTGTTTTGTTTTGCAGTACGCGGGCTTCTCACCACTGTGGCCTTCTCCCATTGCGGAGCACAGGCTCCGGACGTGCAGGCTCAGCGGCCTTGGCTCACAGGCCTAGCCGCTCCGCGGCATGTGGGATCTTCCCGGAGCGGGGCACGAACCTGCATCCCCTGCATCGGCAGGCAGACTCTCAACCACTGCGCCACCAGGGAAGCCCTGTTGGAAGATTTTTAATCACAGTTTCAATTTCAGTGCTTGTGATTGGTCTGTTTATATTTTCTGTATCTTCCTGGTTCAATTTCGGAAGGTAGTGCTTTTCTAAGAATTTATCCATTTCTTCCAGGTTGTCCATTTTATTGGCATATAGTTGCTTGCATTAATCTCTCATGATTCTCTGTATTTCTGCAGATTCAGTTGTTACTTCTCCTTTTTCATTTCTAATTCTGTTGATTTGAGTCTTCTCCCTTATTTTCTTAATGGGTCTGCCTAATGGTTTATGTATTTTGTTTATCTTCTCAGAGAACCAGCTGTAGTTTTATTGATATTTGCTATAGTTTCCTTTATTTCTTTTTCATTTATTTCTGATCTGATCTTTATGTTTTCTTTCCTTCTGCCAACATTGGGGTTTTTTTGTTCTTCATTCTCTAATTGCTTTAGGTGTAAGGTTAGGTTGTTTATTTGAGATTTTTCTCGTTTCTTGAGGTACGACTGTATTGCTATAATAAACTTCCTTCTTAGAACTGCTTTTGCTACATCCCAGCTGCATCCCATAGGTTTTAGGCTATCGTGTTTTCATTGTCATTTTTTTCTAGGTATTTTTTGATTTCCTCTTTGATTTCTTCAGTGATATCTTGGTTATTTAGTAGTGTATTTTTTAGCCTCCATGTGTTTGTATTTTTTACAGTTTTTTCCTGTAATTGCTATCTAGTCTCATAGCATTGTGTTTGGAAAAGATACTTGATATGATTTCAATTTTCTTAAATTTACCAAGCCTTGATTCGTGACCCAAGATATGATCTATCTTGGAGAATGTTCCATGAACACGTGAGAAGGAAGTGTATTCTGTTGTTTTTGCATGGAATGTCCTATAAATATCAATTAAGTCCGTCTCGTTTATGTGTCACTTAAAGCTTGTGTTTCCTTATTTATTTTCATTTTGGTTGATCTGTCCATTGGTGAAAATGGGGTGTTTAAGTCCCCTAGTATTATTGTTACTGTCAATTCCCCCTTTTTTGGCTGTTAGCATTTGCCTTATGTATTGAGGTGCTCCTGACTGGGTGCATAAATATTTACAATTGTTATATCCTCTTCTTGGATATTCCCTTGATCACTATGTAGTGTCCTTCTTTGTCTCTTATAATAGTGTTTATTTTAAAATCTATTTTGTCTAACATGAGAATTGCTACTCCAGCTTTCTTTTGATTTCCATTTGCATGGAATATCTGTTTCCATCCCCTCATTTTCAGTCTGTATGTCCCTAGGTCTGAAGTCGGTCTCTTGTAGACAGCATATATATGGGTCTTATTTTTGTATCCATTCAGCCAGTGTATATTTTTTGCTTAGAGCGTTTAATCCATTTACATTTAAGGTAATTATCAATACGTATGTTCCTATTACCATTTTCCTAATTGTTTTGGGTTTGTTATTGTAGGTCTTTTCCTTCTCTTGTGTTTCCTGCCTCCAGGTTCCTTTAGCATTTGTTGTAAAGCTGGTTTGGTAGTGCTGAATTCTCTTAGCTATCTTAGCTCTGAATTCTTAGCTAATTCTCTTAACTCTTAAAACCTCTCTAAAGGTTTTAATTTCTCCGTGGAATGTGAATGAAATCCTTGCTGAGTAGTAATCTTGGTTGTCAGTTTTCCCCTTTCATCACTTTAAATATGTCCTGCAACTCCCTTCTGGCTTGCGGAGCTTCTGCTGAAAGGTCAGCTGTTAACCTTATGGAGATTCCCTTGTATGTTATTTTTTGCTTTTCCCTTGCTGCTTTTAATATTTTTTCTTTGTATTTAATTTTTGATAGTTTGATTAATATGTATCTTGGAGTGTTTCTCCTTGGATTTATCCTGTATGGGACTCTTTGTGCTTCCTGGACTTGATTAACTATTTCCTTTCCCATATTAGGGAAGTTTTCAACTATAATCTCTTCAAATATTTTCTCAGTCCCTTTCTTTTTCTCTTCTTCTTATGGGGCCCATATAATTTGAATGTTGGTGCGTTTAATGTTGTCCCAGAGGTCTATGAGACTGTCTTCAATTCTTTTCATTCTTTTTTCTTTATTGTGCTCTGCCATAGTTATTTCCACTATTTTATCTTTCAGGTCACTTATGCATTCTTCTGCCTCAGTTATTCTGCTATTGATTCCTTTTAGAGATTTTAAAATTTCATTTATTGTGTTGTTCATCATTGTTCGTTTGCTCTTTAGTTCTTCTAGGTCCTTGTAAAACGTTTCTTGTATTTTCTCCTTTCTATTTCGAAGATTTTAGATCATCTTTAGTATCATTATTCAGAATTCTTTTTCAGGTACACTGCCTATTTCCTCTTCATTTGTTTGGTCCGGAGGTTTTTTACCTTGCTCCTTTATCTTCTGCATATTTCTCTGTCTTCTCATTTTATTTAACTTACTGTGTTTGGGGTCTCCTTTTCTCAGGCTGCAGGTTTGTAGTTTCCATTGTTCTTGGTGTCTGCCCCCAGTGGGTAACATTGGTTCATTTGGCTGTGTAGGCTTCCTGGTGGAGTGGACTGGTGCCTGTGTTCTGGTGGGTGGGGCTGGATATAGTCTTTCTGGACCATGTCCAATGGTGTGTTTTGGGGTGTCTCTGAACTTATTAGGATTTTAGGCAGCCTCTCTGCTAGTGGGTGGGGTTGTGTTCCTTCTTGCTAGTTTTTTGGCATGGGGTATCCAGCCCTGGAGTTTGCTGGTCATTGAGTGGAGCTGGGTTTTAATGTTGAGACAGAGATCTCTGGGAGAGCTCTTGCCAATTGATATTATGTGGGTCTCTGGTGGTCCAGTGTCCTGAACTCAGCTCTCCCACCTCAGAGGCACAGGCCTGACAGCCAGCCAGAGCACCAAGACCCTGTCAGCCACATGGCTCAGAGAAAACAGGGGCAAAAAAGAAAGAAGGGAAAAAGAAATAAAATAAAGTTATTATAATAAAAAAGTATTTTTAATATTAAAATTAAAAAAAGAAAAAAGCGAGCAATGAAACCAATAAATAAATCCACCAATGATAACAAGTGCTAAAAACTAAACTAAGATAAACTTATAAATCAGAAACTAGTCAGTTGCATACAGCAAACCCCAAGTCTACAGTTGCTCCCAAAGTCAACCACCTCAATTTTGGGATGAATCATTGTCTCTTCAGGTATTCCACAGATTCAGGGTATATCAAGTTGATTGTGGAGGTTTAATCCACTGCTCCTGAGGCTACACGGAGAACTTTCCCTTTCTCTTCTTTGGTCGCAAAGCTCCTGGAATTCATCTTTGGATTTGGCCCTGCCTCTGCATGTAGGTAGCCCTCTGGCATCTGTTTTTCTCCCTGACAGGAGGGGGTTCAAGTAGCGGCTGATTAGCAGGCTCAGTCTCACTCAGGCCCTGGGGAGGGAGGGGTACGAAATGTGGGGCGAGCCTGTGGCAGCAGAGGCCAGCATGACGTTGCAAAAGCCTGAGGCACACTGTGTGTTTTCCTCCGGGAAAGTTTTCCCTGGATCACAGGACCCTGGCAGTGGCGGGCTGCACAGGCTGGTGTGTCGGGGGGTGGTGGATCGTGACCTGTGCTTGCACACAGGCTTCTTGGTGGCTGCAGCAACAGCATTAGCATTTTATACTCGTTTCTGGTGTCCACACTGATAGCTCTGGCTCAGACCCGTCTCTGGAGCTTGGTTAGGCGGCGCTCTGCCTTCTGTGTGCAGACAGGGAAGGAATCCCCTCTCCTAGTGCACCCCAAAGCAGTGGTCTCTTGACTCTTAGGCAGTTCCAGAGTTTTTCCCGTACTCCCTCCCAGCTAGCTGTGGCGCATTAGCCCCCTTCAGGCTGTGTTCACGCAGCCAACCCCAGTCCTCTCCCTGGTATCTGACCTCTGAAGCCTGAGCCTCAGCTCCCAGCCCCCACCTTCCCTGGTGGGTGAGCAGACAAGCCTCTGGGGCTGGTGAGTGCTGGTCAGCTCCAATCCTCTGTGCGGGAATCTCTCTGCTTTGCCTTCTGCACCCCTTTTGCTGTGCTCTCCCCTGTGGGTCTGAAGCTTCCCCCCAGCCCACCCCCTATTTCTACCAGTGAAGGGGCTACTTAATGTGTGGAAACTTTTCCTCCTTCACAGCTCCCTCTCAGAGGTGCAGGTCCCGTCCCTATTCTTTTGACTCTGTTTTTTCTTTTTTCTTTTGCCCTACCCAGGTATGTGGGGAGATTCTTGCCTTTTGGGAAGTCAGGTTTTCTGCCGGCGTTCAGTAAGTGTTCTGTAGGAGTTGTTCTACATGTAGATGTATTTTTGATGTATTTGTGGGGAGGAAGGTGATTTCCACGTGTTACTCCTCCGCCATCTTGAAGGTCCTCGAGTTGATTCTTCTTAATTCTAAAATGTGAGGAGGTTTTGAAGGAAACTATCTATTTTACTACCATATCTCTGGATTTTCAGTGGTCCAGATTCTGTCACGGGGAACTTATGAGTGTCTTGAGATGCTGACAACTTGGGGACTGTCCTCACAGTCTATGTTGTAGTGTAATTATATAGATATGGTTTTGCTGGAGACCAAAATTTTCTTTAAGTTGTTGGGTTTGATTGTTTATTTACTAAATCCTTTCCAAGTTGTTCCCCAACAAGGGTCCTTCTGCCTGGTGTCATTCAAGCAAAGGAAGCAAAGGAAAGTGTTATCTTTGATCAGAGAATTGAGAGGTGGGAGCTTGCATTCTAGAAACAATGCTCTCCCTGACAGAGCTTCAGTTGGCAGGACTGCTTCATAGGGATCTCATCAGTGGAGAGGGAGCAGAGTTCTGGTGGGCCTGGTGCAGGCATGCCACTCACACTCCAGCTCGCAGTGCCAGCCCAGCATCTCTCGCTAAATTATTTTAAAACCATAGATAGATAGTGAAAATAATGCCAGAAATATTTCAAGATACTGGTACAAAAAACAAATTTGTGTAGTTTAAAAAAATAAAAACATAAATAGTAATGACATAAATATGAATTTGGAAGGGTGGCAGTTAACTGACGAAATGTGATTTAAATGTTTCCGTACTTTGGGAGGAGAATAAACACACTTACTAATAACTTTAGACTTTAATACCTTAGTAATTCAGGTAGAATTCCTAGAGGATAAATTAAATATAAAATACTTCACGATATAGATAACAAATATAATTTCAAAATTTTATGGAGAAAATATAAAGCTTTATTGAAACACCTAAAAAAACTCCTAAAGGAGGAAGTGTATTATAAATAGAGGGTTAACAAATTATAAATTCTAATTTCTAATTCCAGATGCGCTTATAGATTGACAACAGTTCTAAGCATATTCACAACATGATTTGCCAAGTTAATTTTTACACATAAAAGTTTTATTTGAAGGTAAAGGAGTAAGGATAGCCATTATCTTCCTAAAACTAAGCAGAAGCAAATGAGACTTTTTCCTTTAGATTTTAAGGCTTGTTATAAAGCAACAGTAATTATGGGAATGTGGTATCGGTGCAAAGAGAGGTTAGACTATTCAACTGTATATTCCACATATAGAGGGACACTTTGTAAATGTTAGAGGTGTCATTGCAGAAAGAAAGGAGAAAAAGCTACTTTAAAATGGTGTAATGGTGTAGAGAAAATATTTTTTCACAGGGAAAAGTGAAAGTGGATGTCTGTATAATAAACTGGTATCAACTCCATAAAAATGAGGGGCTTTAGTATAAAGAAAAAACTTTGAAACAATGTTAGATATTAGTACTGTCTACGAAACTGGAGTAGGAAAATGTTTTCAAACAAAACATACAACAGCAAACTATGAAGGAAAATTTTTGTTAGATTTGACTAGTTTAAAATTGACTTCTGTTTATTAAAAGAAGCCATAAAGAAAATGAAATGACATAAACTGAAAGGACATATTTGCAATCCATCAAACTAACAAAAGGTTAATATCGAGAATAAAAATATGATTCCTGATACTAAAAAGAAAGACCGAAACCAAAAAAAAAGCAAAAATGCATAAAAGTGATATTTGTACAATAGGCACTCCTAGACATTTCATTGAAGGAAAAACATGACAGACCAGTGAATAAATGAATGCCTATACCCATTTCCAATCAGGGGAGTGTTAACACCACTATTCATGATACATACCGTGTCCCCACACCAGAAAGAAACAAAAAAGACTATTTACAAGGCTTAGACTATAGGATTATTATAGTCCTTTAGGCATGTGCTTTCTGACATGAATAATATGGGGCACGCGTAATCTATGACACAGAAATTTTTTCTAGAATTAATAATGTTCATGTGAACATTTTCTTTTGATAGAAGAAAAAATGGAAAAAATCCAAGTATCCGTTTACTAAAGAATAGCAACAAAATTATGGTGTTTTCACGCAATGAAATATTATTCAATAATGAAGATAAATACATCAGTGTGGTTGAATGGCCCATGCATAATAATGGGTAACAAAGCAAGTCACAAATTTATGTAGTATGAATCTGCTTTAGAATCTCAAAACACAAAGAAACTAAGAAATTGCTAGAGACTGCAGGAAAGAAGAGGACTGACCACAGAAGAACTAAATGGAACTTTCTATGGGGATGGAAATGTTCCATATGTTGTTTTTTTGTATTGGGTACATGAAAAATATACATTTTCTAAATTTAAAGAATTGTATATTTAAATAAACCTGACATTAAGGAAAACAACTAAAGGGACTTCCCTTGCAGTCCAGTGGTTAAGATTTGGCGCTTCCACTGCAAGGGGCACCGGGTTGGATCTCTGTTCGGGGAACTAAGATTCCGCATGCCACGTGACATGACCAAAATAAAAAAATAATAATAATAAATTAATTAAATAAATAGAGTAAATAAAATGCTTTAAAAAACAACTAAAAAATATAATATTCAGGAAGTATGGGGATTGTAATAAAACTATAAAACAAGAGGATAAGCACATATTTATCATGATAGTCACTGATGTGAGGAATGGAAGGAAGATGGGATCAGAGAAAATAGTGATTTTAAAATTATGTTTGACCTCCATTTCTTAAGGTGGGTTGTTGGTAAATTGTATTATTACTATTATTATGATTATTAAAATTGTATTATGATATGTATGAACTATATATCACACATAATGATATGAACTACAGTACACATATAATACCTAGGGTGGAGGTAAACAGAAAAATTGAGCATGTACTAAAAACTACAATTAGCTATTTATTATCCAATTAGTGAAGAGATAAAGCAAGGTTGTTCAAAAATTTTAATTAAAATAAATATAATAGTACACACCTATGAGAATGACAGAGAATGAATACCATTATTAAGGATAAGCAATAAGGGAACTTTTCTTTTTTCATTGTGTTATAAAACACCGAGCATGAAATCTATCTATTCATAAATTTCAAGTGTACAATATTGTTAACTATATGCACATTGTTATATAACAGTTCTCTAGAACTTTTTCATCTTGCATGAGTGAAACTCTATGCCCATTGCAGGGCAACTCCCACTTTCTCTTCTCACCAGGCCTTGACAACCACCATTCTACTTTCTACTCACATAGAATTTGACTACTTTTCATATCTTACGTAAGTGGAATCATGTAATATTTGTGCTTCTATGACTGGCTTATTTCACCTAGCATGTGGCCTCAAGATTTGTGCATTCTATAGTATATAATAGGATCTCCCTTTCAAAGACTCAGTAATATTCCATTGTATGTATATGCCACATTTTCTTTATTAATTTATCTGTCAATGGACATTTAAGTTTTTTTTCACCTCTTGGCTATTGTGAATAATTGCTGAGATAAACATGGGAGTGCAAATATCTCTTTGGAATCCTGCTTTCAATTCTTGTGGGTAAATAGCCCAAAGTGGGATTGCTGGATCATATGGTAGTTCTATTTTTAATTGTTTGAGGAATCCCCATACTGGTTTCCATAGCAGCTATACCACTTTACATTTCCACGAGCGATGCACAAGGGCTGTAGTTTTCACACACTCTTGTCAACATTATTGTTAAAATAATGACCATCCTAAGAGGTATGAAGTGATATATCATTTCTTTTTTTTAAATTTGTTTTTCCTTCATGATTAGTGTTGTTGAACATCTTTTTATGTACCTATTGGCCATTTGTATATCTTTTTTTAAAAGAAATGCCTATTTAATATTTTGCCCATTTAAAAAATTAGGTTATTTACTTTTTTGCTATTGAGTTATATGAGTACCTAGTTTATTTTAGAAAGTAACCCCTTACCAGATATATGGTTTGCACATATTTTCTCCCATTATATAGGTTGTCTTTTCACTCTATTGTTTCCTGCTGCACTGGGCGGGGTGGGGACTCTGCAGATGCTTTTTAGTTTGAAGCAATACCATTTGTCTATTTTTGCTTTTGTTGCCTGTTCTTTCCATGTCATATCTAGGAAATCATTACCAAGACCAATGAGGATTTCCCTCTATGCTTTCTTCTAGGAGTTTTATAGTTTTACATCTAAAGTTTCAGTCATCCATTTTGAGTTGAATTTTGTGTATGGTGTAAGATAAGGGTCCACCTTCTTCCTTTTGTGTATGGCTATTCAGTTTTTCCAGCACCATTTGTTGAAGAGATTCTACTTTCTCCATTATGTATTCTTGTCAGCCTTGTTGAAGATCACCTGACTGCATATGTGTGGCTTTATTTCTGGACTCTCCATTGTTTTATTGGTCGCTGTGTCTGTCTTTATGCCAGTACCATATTGTTTTGATTACTGTAACTTTGTAATATATTTTGAATTCAGGAAGTATAATCCTCTAGCTTTGTTGTTCTTCTCAAGATTGTTTTGGCTATTCTGGGTGTTTTGTGGTACCATTTGAATTTTAGGATTTTTTTTTCTATTTCTGCAGAAAATGTCATTGGGATTTTGTTGGGGATAGCATTGAATCTATAGATCACTTTGGGTAATATGGACATTTTAACACTATTAAGTCTTCTTATCCATGAACACAGATGTCTTTCCATTTTGTGTTTGTCTTCTTTAATTTATTTCAGCACTGTTTTGTAATTTTCATTGTACTACAAGTCTCTTGCTTTCTTGGCTAAGTTTATTCCTAAGTTTATTCCTGTAAACCATGAAGAGGGTCTTCACCAAGAAATCTACTAATGTTGGCACCCTGCTTTCAGACTTTCAGCCTCCAGAACTGTGAGAAATAAATGTTTATTGTTTAAACCACACTGCCTGTAATTTTTGTTATAGCACCCTGAACTGACTAAAGAGAAGGTTCTTGTTTTATTTATTTATGTTTGTTTAACCACCATTTAAAAATATGATATAACTGAAAAATCACAGAAAGTGAGGTGTAATGAGGTGTTACTGCTAATTTATGCAACTGAAGTAACAGGATATCAATCAATACTGTCTAAAAATGAAAGATGGAATAAAGGAAAAGCAAAACAAAAAGACTCGAATATCTGTAAGTTCTTTGTAGTCAAATTTCTTAACCTTAGAGGATTTTCTTTTACTAATATCCCTAATTGTGATGAAAACATTTGTATGAAGTGGAACAAATTTCCCTATTTCAGTTGAGTGTTATTTTTATCTATAAAATTCAATTACATTTAACAGTACTTTTGTACATAAAAATTGACATGTACAGTATGGCCCCTGGTTTTAAAATGTCTGTTTATTCTTCTGTCTGTATATGAGTATAAAGAGATGTCTTAGCTTATATACCTTTATTGAACTTTTGCTCAGTCTCCTAAAAATACATATACATATGTATGTACACGTATGTACATACATATATGTGTACATGTTTATTTAAATTAGTCATGAAAATAATAATTGGTGCAAGGGCATCTGAATGATTTATGTTAAAATAATCTGTATCTTTAATTTTAAATTTCTGTACTTTTAGATGGTTATCTGCACATCTCTGAATTGGGAGGAAAAAAACAATTCTGTAATACGTATCAGATTATAAAGGGAGAATATACATAATCACCAGTATTTAACACATAAATACTGTTTAATGATTCAATATGATATTCTTTTGTACAGAACATCTTTTCACCTAGGTTCTTAATACTATTTCTGAAATCAAAGACATTACTTTGTAGGCTCTCACACAGGGTATCAGAGTCTTTACAGAATATTTTGCTTTCTTCTTGGGATTTCTCTATTCATTTTCTGTGTGCTGAATTTCAAGATTTTCTTCAAGACTCTGCTCAAATAAAATCTACTTTCAATCTTTTCCTAACTTCATCAGTTGAATTAATCATTTTCTCCTTTTTATTCCCAAAAGGCTTTGTACTTAACTTCTTTGACTGTAATGAGATATGTGCAGCGTCTAGCAAATAGCAGGTCATAGTAATGACAATTATCTTTTGTATTCTCTACTATGGTACTTTCCCATTACTACATTGTTAAAAGATCTATCTCCCCTACTCTACTGTGACCTCTTAATGTCAGTCTTTTTATTTCCAGTGTTCACCTAAGCACCTGGAACACAGCTGATTATTCAATAAATGTTCGCTCAAAAAATAAAGGAATTAATAATGCACTTAGAGTGACAAAAGAAAAAATATACAGAAAATGGATCACCTATGTTAAATGACTGTCCATTTTGGGAATAAATCTGATGGAGAAAAAAAAATTATGTTGAAGATGAGCCTTTCATAAGGATATGAATAACAAGCATTGGGAAGAATGCTTTTACAAAATTAAAGAAAATGAAATTCACGTTCTTTAAGAACATGGAGTAAGACATGACTGCTATGTTAGTTCAACTCAATTAAATACTGTAAAATTTAATTGATCTCCCACTATATATATCACACTGTGTTGGTGTTGTGATATTTTCAAAGTTGAATAAAACCTACGTCTTAAAATTTCTCCTAGTTAGGTAAAACACGTAAGTGTAGAAAACAATAAAGAAAAAACAAAGTACATTACTTCATCATTCTTTTCTATTTATTGGAACACAAATTTATCTGGGAATACAGAGAAAATCAGGCATAGACATTTCCCTTAAGTGACATTTTACTGCATCTTTTGACAATTCCTTAGGGGAAGTGGGATTAAAGGGATTACTTTATTTATCCCTCCCCCACCACCAAGTAATAAATAAATATTTTCTGAGAGGTTTATAGCTGAGGTGAAACCAGAGGGAACAGCAGGAACCTGTCAGT